>NC_082709.1:182779944-183379944 GCF_030144855.1 Hypanus sabinus | reverse complement strand
AGAAAACCTACAGCACAATACAGGCCCTTCGGCCCACACAGCTACGTGGAACATGTCCTTTCCTTAGAAATTACCTAGGGTTACCCAGGTTTCTGAGTTCCATGTACCTGTCCAGGAGTCTCTTAAAAGACCCTATCGTATCCGCCTCCACCACCATTACCGGCAGCCCATTCCACGCACTCACCACACTTTGAGTAAAAACAACTTACCCTTGACATCTCCTCTGCACCTACTTCCAAGCATTTTAAAACTGTACCATTTCAGCCCTGGGGAAAAGCCTCTGACCGTCCACACGATCGCCACATAAATGTGCAGGCGATAGCTTTGTGTAGTCAGAAGGGATTAGTTCAGTTATGTGTTTAATTACTAGTTTAAAAAGCTCAGCACAGCATTATGGACTCTTTTCCTGAATGTTCAGGTTAACAGAGGCAATTGTTTGGCCGTTGAGCTGCCTGTATTGTATAGCTTCTGAGGAACCTCAACAACATCTGGTGACATCAGGAAAGGTCAGGTCCAGTTTTGACCTTCAGTGCTCTGTCCCTATCACTGGGGTCAGCTAATTCAATAAGTCTCCTCACAGGTCACAAGGCTTGACTAGGGTCAGGGCAAGCTGTGATCTTAACTGTGTCAAAAGGTCACCTCCACGTCATAAACTCAACTAATCCACCTAGGACATTTCCCAATTGGCCCAGTAGAACCTGTTGATGGAAATGGAGATAGAAAAGTATTCAATTGAGGTCTTTATTCCTTGGAGCGTCAGAAACTGAGATGTGTATAAAGCCTGAAGGGAAATAAATAAGGTGAATGCACCCAGCCTTTTTCCCAAGGTTGAGGAATGAAGAACTAGAGAGCATACTGTTGAAAGTAAGGGGAAAGATTTAATAGGAACCTGAGGGGCAACTTTTCCACACTGGGGGTGGTATGAGCTTCTGAAGAACGTGTTGGAGGCAAATATAATAACAACTTTGAAAAAATAGTTGGATGGGTACACAGATAGGAACAATAGATGGATGGGCTGAATGGCCTTTTTCTGTGTTGTAATTTTTCTTTTTTTATTTAGACCATGGGTTCCCAACCTGTTTTATGCCATGGACCAGTATCATTAAGCAGGTTGGAAACACCTGACTTTGGCTAAAAGACATTGGACATAGGAGCAGAATTTGGCCATTCAGTCCATTGAGTTTCCTCCAAAAGTTATAAGCTAAACGCTGGCAGATGACTAGCTTGGATGGTTAACTTGCTTGGTATGAATCAGAATTGAAACAAACTCCTGAATAACAATGAAAATCCCATTGTAAATTGGGAGACCGCTTCATTGAGCATCTCCATCACAAGCAGGACTTCCCAGTGCCCAGACGTTTTAATTCTGATTCCATTCCCACTCCCTTGTGTTGGTTCATGACCTCTTGCACTAAGATGAGGCCATCCTGAGGGTGGAGGAGGAACCAACCTGGTGGCATGAATATCAATTTCTCCTTCTGATAAACAAATTTCTTCCCTCCACTTCCTCTGTTCGCCACTCTGACCCTTTACCTCTTCTTGCTTGTCTATTACTTCCCCCGGGTGCCCTTCTCCTTTCCTTTCTCCTATAGTCCTCACTCCATTCCTATCAGACTCCTCCTTCTCCAGCTCTCGACCTTTCACATGGCTTTACCTATCACCTACCAGCTAGCCTCCTTCCCCTCCCCTCCACCTTTTTATTCTGGTATCCTCCCCAATCCTTCTCAGTCCTGAAGAAAGGCCTGAAACACCAAATATTTATTCCTCTCCATAGATGCTGCCTGAGATGCTGAGTTCCTCCAGTATTTTGTGCGTGTGTTGCTCTGGATTTCCAGCATCTGCAGGTTTGCTTGTGTTAATGAAAAATAAAAAAAAAAACAAAAGTCCTAGAAACATTCAGCAAATCAAGCAGCATCTGTGGAGAGAGGGTCAATATTTTGGTTTGATGGACTCACATCACGAGTGAGAGAGTTCAGAAATAAAACAAGTGTGAAGTTGCTGAGTAAGTGGGCAGATCAAAGAGAACAGAGGAGTGTTTTTTTAGAAACATAGAAAACCTACAGCACAATACAGGCCCTTCAGCCCAAAAAGTTGTGCTGAACATGTCCCTACCTCAGAAATTACTAGGCTTATCTAAAGCCCTCTATTTCACTAAGCTCCACGTACCTATCTAAAAGACCCTATCGTATCCACCGCCACCACTGTCGCTGGCAGCCCATTCCACGCACTCACCACTCTCTGTAAAAAACTTACCCCTGACATCTCCTCTGTACCTACTTCCAAGCACCTTAAAGCTATGCCCTCTTGTGCTAGCCATTTCAGCCCTGGGAAAAAGCCTCTGACTATCCACACGATCAATGCCTCTCATCATCTTGTACACCTCTTTCAGATCACCTCTCATCCTCCGTTGCTCCAAGGAGAAAAGGCTGAGTTCACTCAACCTATTCTCATAAGGCATGTTCCCCAATCCAGGCAACATCCTTGTAATTCTCTGCACCCTTTCTATGGCTTCCACATCCTTCCTGTAGCGAGGCGACCAGAACTGAGCACAGTACTCCAAGTGGGGTCTGACCAGGGTCCTACATAGCTGCAACATTACCTCTCGGCTCCTAAATTCAATTCCACGATTGATGAAGGCCAATACACCATACGACTTCTTAATCATGGAATCAACCTGCGCAGCTGCTTTGAACATCTTATGGACTCAGACCCCAAGATCCCTCTGATCCTCCACACTGCCAAGAGTCTTACCATTAGTACTATATTCTGCCAAAATGAACCACCTCACACTTATCTGGGTTGAACTCTATGTGCCACTTCTCAAACCAGTTTTGCATCCTGTCAATGTCCCACTGTAGCCGCTGACAGCCCTCCATACTATCCACATCACCCCCAACCTTTGTGTCATCAGCAAACTTACTAACCCATCCTTCCACTTCCTCATCCAGGTCATTTATAAAAATCACGAAGATTGAGGGTCCCAGATCAGATCCCTGAGGCATTCCACTGGTGACTGACCTCCATGCAGAATATGACGCATCTACAACCACTATGATAGGGTGGAGATCAGGAGAGGGTAAGTGGACGTCATGAGCCGGCTGAGAGAGGACAGTGGAAGTGTCAGGGAGGGGTAGCTTGGAAGAGAAGAATGAAATAACAGAGGAGGAGGAAACAAAGACAAACCATATGTTGGGAATGGGTGCGGTACCTCCGCAAAATTTTATGCCGTGGACCCTTAGCATTAATTGAGGGGTTGGTGGACCCTATGGTGGAAACCCCTGTCTGCAATGATAATTGATGATTGGTTTATTATCATCACATATACTGAAGTACAGTGGCAGAACTTTGTTTTGCAAGAACTATGACATGCCATTGTTGATCCTGGAAACCTGTAACCTATCAAGTCAGGAGGTGAGGTGATGCTCCTCAAATTAATGTTCAGCCGAAGAACAAAATTCCTCAAATCTGTTGATATACTTTACAAAGATCTGATTGTCTGAAGGGCAAGGAAAGGACCCATATCTATAAGGAGAAACTGCAGCAGTTCGAGTTGCTTTTCCTGAAGGAAATAATTACATGGAAATGTTGCCTCTCATTATCATGAATCAGAATCAAGCTTATTATCGTTGATATACTGTATGTCATGAGATTTATTGTTTTACAGCAGTAGTACATCGCAAGGCATAAAATTAATATTGGTTACTAAATAATTAATGTAAAAACTAAATAACAAGGTAATCTTTGTGGGTTCATGATCCACTTAGAAATCTGGTGTTGGAATCGCACGGTAGTGTAGTGGTTAGTACAATGCTGGTCATTGTAAATCATCCTATGATTAGGCTAGGATTAAATTGGGATTGCCGGGCAGCACAGCTCGAATAGACTAAAGGGCTGTATCTCAAAAAATAAATAAGTAAACCTTTTCTTAAAACATTGAGTTGGGTCTTCAGGCTCCTGTACCTCCTCCCTGAAGATAGTAAAGAGAAGAGAGCACGTCTTGTATGGTGAGGGTCTTTAATGATGGAAGCTGCATTTCTGAGGCACCACCTCTTGAAGAGATCCGTGATAGTGGGGAGGGTTCTGCCCACCTGTGGGAATTTGCTGGAGTATTTGGTGACATACCAGATCTCTAACTCCTGCTGAAGTAGAGCAACTGGTGTTCTTGATCACTATTGTAACAGTATGTTGGACCCAGGACAGATCTTTTGTGATGTTGTTCGTCAGGAACTTGAAGCTGCTCACCCTTTCCACTGCTGATGTGGCTGGTGAGAAGCACTGGTGTGGCTTCTCCTGACTTCCCATTCCTGTATGGGTGTAGAGGTGTGTGAATGTAGGGGTGGGATGCCTCTGTGTGCGTAGAGGAGGGATGGGTGTATGGGTGAAGAATAGGTGCAGGTGTGGGTTTGTGTGTGTAGGGGTGGGACGAGTTATGTGTGTAGGGGCCTGGTAGTGTGTGCAGATGTGTGATGGGCTGAGCAAGTACAAGAATGGGACAGTGTGTGTGTATAGATATCTGACTGGGTGTGTGTGTGTGTGTGTGTGTGTGTGTGTGTGTGTGTGTGTGTGTGTGTGTGTGTGTGTGTGTGTGTGTGTGTGTGTGTGTGTGTGTCTGACTGGAGGAATAGGACAGTGTGTGTGTACACGTGCACATGTGTGGGTTGTGTGTCTGTTCTCCCTTCACCCACCAGCTGTGAAGGTCATTTGCCTTTCCGTGGACTTGGGTTCCGCACTGCCTAACCAACTTACCCAGTGAGGTCATCAACCTGGCTGCTGGCACAACGATCCTCTGCGATGACAAAACTTCTAAAAATAAATGTATTGCAATTTTTATATATGTATATATATATCATTTGAATCCTCTGTGCCATTGGCCAGAGGCTTTGCAGAGTGATTGTCGATCTGAGCCTTTACTTCATTGAGTTTAATATCATTAAGTAGATGAAATCCAAAATGAAGTGGGCAATAAATATGAGATTGTCACTGATATCTCCAGCCAGGACTTGTCCCCAGAACACTGTGTCCCCTGTGGCTGAGGTGAAAGGTGGATGTGTAGGGAGGTAGGATTAGTTACCAGAGGGGCAGTGGGTGGGATGGGGAGGCTGGAGCTGAAACAACAGCTGAGAGAAGTTGGACTGAACGGCCTATATCTGGATGTAACTTTATTTGCAATCGTGTGATTCTAGTTCATTTACTTATCACAAGTACATCAAAACATACAGTGAAATGTGTTATTTGCATGAACAGCCAACACAACTTACGGGTGTGCTGGGGGGCAGCCCGCAAGTGCCCCACACATTCCGGTGCCATTGTAGCATTCCCACGATGCTCAGCAGGACAACACAAGCAACAACAACAGTTAACAAGCCCCGTACCCACTCACACACACAGACAGTCCTCAAGCCCAGAACAGCCCACCTCCAGGCCTCCCAACATTCAGTCCCTGGCTCGGTCTCGTAGAGTCGCAGACATTTTGGACACCAGGGTCTTTGACCATTAAGCTATGATCTCTGAACTTGCCGATTCAGTCTTCAGCTTTCAGGCTTTAACCTCTGGTATTGACCCCAGGACTTGCCTGCCGCGGAACTTAGAACTCTTTGCCTCGACCTCCGGACTGGTACAGATCTCTGATCCTGGTACATGCTGACTTGGGAGTTCACCGGTATCACCTGCACAGATCTCTGGACCTGGTACTTGCCAGTCTGGGGTTTGGAGTGCTGCCAGCCCTCGTTCCTGGGTCCTGCCAACCCCGGTCATTGGCCACAAGGACAGCTGTTCTTTGTTCTCAGCACCTGCCGATTTGACATCCATCCAAGAGTGATGCTGGCTATTGACTGTGAAGCACTCTGACTTGGACACAATGACCAGCTCTTGTCCTGACTCATCATTTGCTACCTCTGATCTCTAACTTCCCCTCGTGCCTGTCAACCCTAATCTGACCCCTAACTACCCACACTGCCCCCCCCAAAAAAACATGGTTACCTAAAAATAGCTAAGTCTGAACCAGACCATTGCAGCTTGTCACCACCTTGACTGGTATGTTCAGTTTGATTTGAAACCCCATTTATCTCCCAAGCAGAAGCTTAAAGAAAATGGACTGAATGGCCTCTTTATGAGCACATCTACATGAAACACTCTCCCAAGAAAATAGCATCTATCATCAAGAACCCCCACCACCCAGGATATGCTTTCTTCTTACTGCTGCCATCAGGTAGAAGGTGCTCAGGCCTCAGGACTCACACCACCAGGTTCAGGAACAGTTATTACCCCTCAGCCATCAGGCTCTTGAACCAAAGGAGATAACTTCACTCAACTTCACCTGCCCATCAGCGAAATGTTCCCAGAAACAATGGACTCACTTTCAAGGACTCTTCATCTCATGTTCTCGAAAATCATTGCTTATTTATTATTATTACTATTATTAATTCTTCTTTTTGCATTTGCATTGTTTTCTGTCTTCTGCATTCTGGTTGAACACGCTAGCTGGGTGGTCTTTCATTGATCTTGTTATAGTTATCATTCTGTAGATTTGTTCAGTATGCCTACAAGAAAATGAATGTTATAGTTGTAAATGGTAATGTGGTAATTTTGATAATAGAATTTACTTTGATCTTTATGAACGTAGAACCTACAACATAGAACAGTACAGCACAGGCCCTTCAGCCCACAAGGTTGTGCTGTACCAATTAATAATCAAATGGCAGACTGAACTAATCACTTCTGCCTACACAATGTCCATATCCTTCCATTTTCCTCACAAGTGTCCCTTAAAAGTCTCTAATATTTCTTCTTCTACGACTACTCCAAGCAGTGTACCTTCCACTCTCTGTGTAAAAAAAAACTTGCCCCTCACATCTCCTTTGAAATGGACGGAGCATTACTTGCAATCGTGTGCTCAGTTTCCTTTGCAATCCTTCTGACGTGCTGCACAAGGGGACTGCAATACCTCAGTGCAGAGGAGCAGTCTTCTCTCCTGATCAGTGTGAGCGGAGGAAGAGGGGCTGGGTGTCACAGTGGGGTGCTGGTGACACAACTTGTCTGGCGTTGTGCATTGGCAGGTGAATTGCTCTGCTCTGCTTGGTGTCTATGCAAACTAGAGGCATGGTAAAATGTTGATTTATTTATTTTTTACGGAGTAGGCACCACCAGCCCTTTCAGTCATGCCATCTAGCAATCTCACAATTGTAATCATGAGATCAAGTCAAGTCAAGTTTCTTGTCATTTCGAACATAGACTGCTGGTACAGTGCACAGTAAAAATGAAACAACGTTCCTCCAGGACCATGGTGCTACATGAAACAACACAAAACTACACTAGACTATGTGAGACAGCACAAGGCTACACTGGACTAACTAAAACAACAAAAACTGCATGAGACTACAGACCTGCACAGGACTACATAAAGTACACAGAACAGTGGAGGGCAGTACAATAATTAATAAACAAGACAATAAGCACAGTAGAGGACAAATTACAATATAATAATAAATGATGTAGATGTCAGTCTGGACTCTGGGTATTGAGGAGTCTGATGGTTTGGGGGAAGAAACTGTTGCACAGTCTGGTCGTGAGAGCCCGAATGCTTCGGTACCTTTTGCCAGATGGCAGGAGGGAGAAGAACATTTACAATCCTACCAGCTAGTAAGTCTTTGGACTGTGGGAGGAAACCGGAGCACCTGGAGAAAACCCATGGAGTCACGGGGAGAACGTACAAACTTGTTACAGGCAGCAGCAGGAATTGAACCCAGATTGCCTGTTTTATGTAAAGTACTGTGGTAATCACTATGTTACTGTGTGGCACCTTCTGTGGCTATGTAGAATACTACAGCACTGTATGGGCTGTTCTAAGGACAGAAGTTCAGTGATGGTCCATGCGCAGAGGGAGAGACAAACACAAAATGGACAGATCACTGAGTTTTAATCAGAACTGTACAGAACAATGGAAAATAATAAATACTTGGCCAACAGGGCTGCTAACTAAAAGCTCTCTAACTTAAAACTAACACCATGGCCTGAAAGCAGTAACCTAGAACTAAATTAATACCGCTCTTTTAACAGCGTCTATCTAAATCACTAATCTTCTTTCCCAGAATGTGGATTAAGGTAATCTGGGAGCATTGTTTTTGCTGTGCATCGCTCATGACTTGACAAGGTTGAAACACAAGGAAGGGAGTTAAATTCAATTACAAAGAAACCCCAATTGGCTGGAATGTGAGCGCGGTCACGTGCGCGACTGCTGTCTTCTTTCAGCTGTCCACCTGCGAGAGCACCCAGACTCAGGGGCAATGTCCACAGTTGTAAAAGTTAATCCACTCTAAGATCAATCTAACCCTTCCCTCCCACAAAGACCTCCATTTTTCTGTCATCCATGTGTCTAGCTAAGAATTTCTTACATGACAAGCATGAGAGTGTCTGCAGATGCTGGAAATCCAAAGCAACTCACACAAAATACTGAAGGAATTTGGCAGGTCAGGAAGCAAATATGGGAAAGAGTTGATATTTTGGGCTGAGACCCTTCATCGAAACTGAGAATGAAGGGGGTAGACATGAGTAAAAAGGTGGGGATGGAGGGGAAAGAGGCTAGCTTGGAGGTGATAGGTGAAGCCAGGTGGGAGGGAAAGTTCAAGGGCTGGAGAAGAAAGAATCTGACAGGAGAGGAGAATGGACAATAGGAGGAATGGAAGGATGAGGGGATCCAGGGGGAGGTAATAGGCAGGTGATAAGAAATGAAAGGTCAGAGAGAAGAATAACAGAAGGAGGGTTGATATCTGTTCACCAGAAGGAGAAATCAATATGCATGCCCTCAGGTTGAAGGGTATCCAGATGGAATATAAGGTGTTGCTCCTCCACCCTGAGGGCAACCTCATTTTGGCACAAGAGGAAGCCATAGATAGACATTTTGGAACAGGAATGGGAACTGGGAATAGGAAGTGACTTTACTGTATCTATCATGGAAGGACATTCCCTGCAATACTCTCTGTGTAAAGAAGTTACCTCTGATATTTCCCCTATACTTTCCTCCAATCATCTTACAATTATGCCTCCTTGTGGGAAATTAAGCTATGAAGTTCTCACTTAAAGCAGGAATTAGAACAATTGCTGATACACAGGGGTGAGGAGGAAATGTCTTGTCCTGGACTGGTGAGAGAATTCATGATCCTTCCCAAAAACGGTGTAGGAGAATGCAGGTGAATGAGGGAGACCATGTCAAGAAACTGGAGCTGCAGCTCGATGATTTTCAGCTCATAGAGGACAATGAGGAGGTGATAGATAGGGAGGTGGTCACCTATGAGTTGCGGGAGGCAGTTACCTGGGTGATTGTCGGGAGAGGGCGAGGGAGTAGGCAGCCAGTGCAGAGTACCCCTCACTAATAAGTGTACCGTTTTGGATACTGTTGGGAGGGACGTCCCACCAGGGAGAAGCTGCAGCGAGCAGGTTGCTTGTACTGTCTGGCTTTGTGACTCTGAAGGAAAGGGGGAGGAAGAGCGCAGTAGTGACAGGGGATTCCATAATGAGGGGGAGAAGGCAGGAGATTCTGTGGACATGAAAATGACACCTGGATGGTATTCTGTCTGTCAGGTGTAAGGCTGAGGGATGTCTTGGATCGGGTCCATGGCATTCAACAGGTCAAAGTTCATATTGGGACCGTATAGGTAGGAAATGGGAGGAGGTCCTGAAGTGGGAATATGGGAAAAGATGAAAAGCAAGACCGCCAGGGTAGTAATCTCTGAGATTGCTACCTGTGCCACACACCAGTGACGATAAGAATAGGATGATTTGCCAGATGAATGTGTGGTTGAGGAACCAGTGCATGGAGGCAGTTTCAAATTTCTGAATCATTGCAGTCTCTTCTGGATAAGGTGTAGGCTGTACAAAAAGGCTGTGTTACACCTGAACCTGAGGGGGATTAATACCCTTGCGGGCAGGTTTGCTAGCATTGTTGGCAGGCTTTAAACTAATTTGGCAGGAGAATGGAAACAGAGTCGTAGGGCTGAGGATGGGGCAGTTGGTATACAAGTAAACACAGTGTGTACTGAGACTGTGAGGAAGGGCAGGCAGATGATAGGGCAAAGTTGCTGTCAGTTGGATGAATTGAAGTGTAATGTGCGGAAAATTGTATAGGATGATGAATACAGGAATGAAGATGCTCTATTTAAATGTATGCGGTATACGGAATAAGTTAGCTGATCTTGTAGAACAGATAGAGATTGGTAGGTACGACAATGTCACTGAGTCATAGCGGAAAGAAGATCATAGTTGGGAGCTTAACATCAAAGGATACACCTTGTATCGAAAGGACAGGGAGGTAGGCAGAGACGGTGGTGTGGCTCTGTTGGTAAAACCTTAGAGAGAGGTGACATTGCATCAGAAGATGTAGAATCCTTGTGGGTAGAGTTAAGAAACTGCAAGGGTAAAAAGACCGAGATGAGAGTTATATACAAGCCTCCAAATAGTAGCCAGGATGTGGGATACAAATTACAATGGGAGATAGAAAAGGTATGTAATAAGGGCAATGTTAATGTTAATAGTAATGGAGGATTTCAATCTGCAGGTAGATTGGGAAAATCAGGTTGATGTTGGATCACACGAGAGGGAATTTGTAGAATGCCTATGAGATGGCTTTTTAGAACAGCTTGTGGTTGAGCCCACTAAGGGAAAGGCAATTCTGGATTTGGTGTTGTGTAATTAACCCAATTTGATTGGCGAGTTTAATGTAAAGGAGCACTTAGGAAGCAGTGATGATAATACAGTAGAGTAAAGGGAATTACAGAGGCATGAGTGAGGAGCTGGCCAAAGCTGATTGGAAGGGGACACTAGCATGGATGATGGCAAAACAACAGTGGCTGGAGTTTCTGAGGACAGTTCGATAGGCGCAGGATAGATACATCCTAAAGATGAAGAAGTATTCTAAAGGGAGGATGAGGTAATCATGACTGGCAAGGGAAGTCAAAAGATAGCATAAAAGCAAAAGAGAGGGCATACAACATAGCAGAAATTAATGGGAAGTTAGAGGATTGGGAAGGTTTTAAAAGCCAACAGAAGGCAACTAAAAAAGCTATAAGGAGAGAGAAGATGAAATATGAAGGTAAGCTAGTTAATACTATAAAAGAAGATACCAAAAGTTTTTTCAAATATATAGAGTAATAGTGTGGTGAGAGTACATATCGCATCACTGGAAAATAACACTGGAGGGGAGGTAATGGGGGTCAAAGAAATAGTGGAGAAACTGTATAATTTTTTTTGCATCAGATTTCACTCAGAAAACTAGCAGTATGCCAGAAATTCGAGAGTGTCAGAGGGCACAAGTGAGTGTTGTTGGTACAAGGAGAAGGTTCTTGGGTAGATGAAAGGTCTGAAGATAGGTAAATCACCTGGAACAGATGGACTACACCCCAAGGTTCTGAAGGAAGTAGCTGAAGAGATTGTGGAGGTATTAGTAATGATCTTTCAAGAATCACTTGATTCTGGAATGGTTCTGGAGGACTGGAAAACTGCAAATGTCACTCCACTTCTTAAAAAGGGAGGGAGACAAAAAAAGAGAATTAGAGACAGTCTGAATTCAGTGGTTTGCAAGATGTTGGAGGGCCTTATTATTAAGGATGTGATTACCTGGAAGCATTGTTTCCTTAAGGAGACATTTTGCCTGACAAATCTGTTGGAGTTCTTTGAGGAAATAACAGGCAGGTTAGACAAAGGAGAGTCAGTGGATGTTGTTCTCCGGGATTTTCAGAAGGCGTATGAGAAGGTGATGTACATAGTATTTAATAAGACAAGAGGCCATGGTATTACAGCAAAGATACCAGCCTGGATAGAAGATTTGCTGACTGGCAGGAGGGAAAGAGTGAGCTTTTCTGGTTGGCTGCCAGTGACTAGTGGTTGTGTAGGGTCAGTATTGGGATCGCTTCTTTTCATGTTTTATCTGAATGAATTGGATGACAAATTTGATGGCTTTGTGGATGATACAAAGATGTGTGAGGGACAAGTAGTATTAAGGAGGCAGGGAGTCTGCAGAAGAACAGACAGATTGGGAGAGTAGTGTAGGGAAGTTTATGGTCATGCACTTTTGTAGAAGAAATAAAGGTGTAAGACTATTTTCTAAATGGGGATAAGATTCAAAAATAAGAGGTTGAGTCATTAGTGAGGAAG
This sequence comes from Hypanus sabinus, assembly GCF_030144855.1. Lineage (NCBI taxonomy): Eukaryota > Metazoa > Chordata > Chondrichthyes > Myliobatiformes > Dasyatidae > Hypanus > Hypanus sabinus. Next base: position 183,367,800 of record NC_082709.1, on the reverse strand, counting down.
GCAAATGCACGTTAGCATTCTTTTCGAGAGGACTAGAATATAAGGGCAGGGATGTGATGTTGAGGCATTATAAGGCATTGGTCAGACTGCACTTGGAGCAGTTTTGGGCCCCTTATAAATAAAAAGATATGCTGGCCTTGGAGAGGGTCCATGGGATGTTCACAAGAATGACACCAGGAATGAAAGGGTTAACATGTGAGGAACTGTGATGGTTCTGGACCTGTACCTGCTGGAGTTTTGAAGAATGAGAGGATATCTCAGTGAAACCTATTCAATATTGAAAGGCCAGGGTAGAGTGGAAGTAGGGAGGATGGAGGAGTCTCAGACTGAAGGGCAAGCCTCCGATGCCACCAGAGAAATGTCCTTTTAGCACAGAGGTGAGAAGAAATTTCTTTAGCCAGTGGGTAGTGAATCTGTGGAATTCATTGGCACAAACTGCTGTGGAGGCCAAGTCATTGGGTATATTTAAAGTGGAGTTTGATAGGTTCTTGATTATTCTGGGCATCAAAGATTATGAGGAGAGGGGAAGTGAATGGGGTTGAGCGGGATAATAAATCTGCCATGATGGAATGGCAGAGCAGACTCAGTGGGCTGAATTGCCTAATTCTGACCATAAGACCATAAGACAAAGGAGCAGAAGTTGGCCATTCGGTCTGTCAAGTCTGCTCTGCCATTTCATCATGAGCTGATCCAATCTCCCCTTTAGTCCCATTCCCCCGCCTTCTCACCATAACCTTTGATGCCCTGACTACTCAGATACCGATCAATCTCTGCCTTAAATACACCCAATGACTTGGCCTCCATTGCCACCTGTGGCAACAAATTCCACAGATTCACCACCCTCTGGCTAAAATTTTTTCACATCTCTGTTCTGAATGGGAGCCCTGCAATCCTCAAGTCATGTCCTCTCATACTAGACTCCCCCACCATGGGAAACAACTTTGCCACATCCACTCTGTCCATGCCTTTCAACATTGGAAATGTTTCTATGAGGTCCCCCCTCATTCTTCTAAACTCCAAGGAGTACAGTCCAAGGGCAGTCAAACGTTCCTCATATATTAACCCTCTCATTCCCGGAATCATTCTGGTGAATCTTCTCTGAACCCTCTCCAATGTCAGCACATCCTTTCTTAAATAAGGAGCCCAAAACTGCACACAGTATTCCAAGTGAGGTCTTACCAGTGCCTTTTAGAGCCTCAACATCACATCCCTGCTCCTATACTCTATTCCTCTAGAAATGAATGCCAACATTGCATTCGCCTTCTTCACCACCAACTCAACCTGGAGGTTAACCTTAAGGGTATCCTGCACGAGGACTCCCAAGTCCAGTTGCATATCAGAACTTTGAATTCTCTCCCCATTTAAATAATAGTCTGCCCGCTTATTTCTTCTACCAAAGTGCATGACCGTACGCTTTCCGACATTGTAATTCATTTGCCATTTCTTTGCCCATTCCCCCAATCTATTCAAGTCTCTCTGCAGACTCTCTGTTTCCTCAGCACTACTGGCCCCTCCACCTATCTTTGTATCATCAGCAAACTTAGCCACAAAGCCATCTATTCCATAATCCAAATCATTGATATACAACATAAAAAGAAGCGGCCCCAACACGGACCCATGTGGAACACCACTGGTAACTGGCAGCCAACCAGAATGGGATCCCTTTATTCCCACTCTCTGTTTCCTGCCAATCAACCAACGCTCTATCCAGGTACGTAACTTTCCTGTAATTAAATTCTGTATTTAACTTTCCTGTAATTAATTCTGCTCCTATGTCTTATGGCCTTAAGTTTTAAGAAGCACATTGAAGTGTTGGAAAAGTTCTGAAAGTGAGTTACTGAGCTTAGCTCCTTAACAAGAGATGAAATGTTTAAGGGGAACCTGAGTACGATGGTCGGAGGGTGAAATAAACTGCCAGCGGAAGTGGTGGATGCGATCCAGTTTCGGCATCTTAGTGTGTTCCAGGCAGTCTGCAGGGATTTACCCGGATGGGGTGATAGGGCCAGGGACGAACTGAAAGTAATGACAGTTACTATGAGGAGCCAGAATGGGGTATAAGGTGACCAAACCAGATATAGGTTAATTGATAATTAGTTTATCATTGTCACATGTACCAGAGCACAGTGAAACATTTGGCTTGCATGCCATCCTTACAGATCATTTCATCACATGAGTGCATCAAGGTAGAAGGGTAGTATTGGTTTACCATTGTCACATGTAATCTGTGGGTTGAAGGGCTGGAAGGGCCTCTTCCACACAGTATCTAAAATAAAAATAAAAATTAAATGTACCAAGATACCGTGAAAAGCTTGTCTTGAGACCGTTTATACAGATCAAGTCATTTACACGGTGCACGGCTGGCTGTTGTTTTTGACTCCCCTCTAATTTGGCAGCTCGTCTGTGGCCTGACCTTGACTGGTAAAGCCTACCTCCAGCTTTTGCAGATCTGGTTGTCACCAGTGTTTGTGTGATTTCAATGAGGCTGTGATTTATTGGACTGATTGGACAAGAATTCAACACTGCATTGTGTGTCTTAACACCATAAGACATAGGTGCAGAATTGGGCCAGTTGGCCCATCGAGACTGACCCGCCATTCCGTCTGGCTGAATTATTATCCCTCTCAACCCCATTCTCCTACCTTCTCTCCGTAACCTTTGATGCCCTGACTAATCAAGAACTTCTGCTTTACATATACTCAGTGACTTTAGCTCAAGAAATTCCTCCTCACCTATGTTCTAAATGGATGTCCTTCTGTTCTGAGGCTGTGCCCTATGGACTTAAACTCATTGTTGTAAACATCTTCTCCACATCCTTTCAACATTCAGTAAATTTCAGTGAGATCTTGTAAATTCCAGCGAGTACAGCCAAGAGCCACTAAACTCTCCTCATCCATCAACCTTTGTGGCTTCATGTCCCAGACTATTCCCATAAGACCATGAGACATAGGAGCAGGATTTGGCCATTCAGCTCATCGATCTGCTCCATCATTCCATCATGGCTGATTTATTAGCCCTCTCAACCCCATTCTCCTGCCTTCTCCCTGTAACCTTTGACACCATGACTAATCAAGAACCGACCAACCCCCGGTTTGAATATACCCAATGACTTGCCCTGTGGCAATGAATTCCACAGATTCACCACCCTCTGGCTAAAGGAATTCCTCCTCATCTCTGTTCTAAATGAGTGTCCTTCCATTCTGTTTCTATGTCCTCTGGTCCTAGGCACCCCCACTATAGGAAACATCCTTTCCATATCCTGAAGTAAAACTTCTGGCTGCTCTCAATGTACTCCTTTTCTCGCCCAAGGGTGCTGGCTCACCCCATGCCTCTGTTGCCCATGAGAACACCACAGATCCTCCAGTGTATGTAGTGTCTCGGCTATGTACTTCGGAATGTTCCTGGTACAGAGTGGGTAGGTGGAGAAACAAGAGGTTTCTAGTAGGTGGGTAGAAGCAGTTTATGGTATTGGAATTGGCTTATTATTGTTTGTTGTTCATACAGATCAGATCATTACACAGTGAGCAGAGGTTGATTGGTTCTTGATTCAGAAGTGCATCAAAAGTTGCAGGAGAATGGGCTAAAGAGTAAATATACATCAGCCATAATGGAATGGCAGAACAGCCTTGAAGGGCCGAATGGCCAGATTTTCTCCTATGTATTATGGTCTTATAGGCCAAAGGGCCTTTACTATGCTGCACTATGTTCTACCTTATGTTCAATTTCAAAGAGCAATTGATGGTAGTACTATGTATTGGCCATAAAAGAGAGTTGTCTCACCCAGCGCGTAGAGACTTTACCTTAAAAGCAAGGATGTAATACTGAGGCTTTATCAAGCACTGGTGAGGCCTCACTTGGAGAATTGTGAGCAGTTTTGGGCCCCTTGTCTAAGAAAGGATGTACTGATGTTGGAGAGGGTTCAAAGGAAGTTCAGAAACATGATTCTGGAATTGAAGGGCTTGTCATATGAAGAGCGTCTGATGGCTCTGGGCCTGTACTCACTAGAATTTAGAAGAATGAGGGGTGACCTCAATGAATCCTATTGAATGTTGAAAGGTTTTGATAGAGTGGTTGTGGAAAGGATGATGGGGGACTCTTAAGACCAGGGGCACAGCCGCAGAATAGAGGGACGTCCCTTTAGAACAGAGATGAGAAGGAATTTCTTTAGACAGGGTGGTTAATCTGTGGCATTCGTTGCCAGAGGCGGCTGTGGAGGCCAAGCCATTGAGTATACTTAAAGCAGAGGCTGATAGATTCTTGATTGGTCAAGGCATGAAGGGTTACCAGGAGAAGGCAGGAGATTGGGGCTGAGAGGGAGAATGGATCAGCCCTGATGAAGTGGTGGAGTAGACTCGATGGGCCAAATGGCCTAATTCTGCTGCTATATCTTCTGGTCTTAGTTCAGAGATATTGCACAGATCAGTCATGCTTATGACTACTGAATGAAGAAATAAGCTGCACTGAATGAAGGAGCATTTCTGGCAGGGAGTTGTCCCTTTCATGACTGCTTCGGTTCACCGTGAGGTCATGAGGATATGCGGACGGGAGGAAGGAAATTCTTTCACTTCTCTGCAGAGCTGGGAACTGTGTCACCCTTCATCAACTCAGAAGCTGACTTATCGCAAGGTTGCACTAACCTTGGCCGTGACCGTGACATGCTGATTCGAGTGGATAATTGTGTCTCTCGCTCTGCGTTGGGATTTGGAAACCACAGGCTGCCTTAATGTCCTTCGGTTTCTCATCTTCATTTGTGAAAGGACAGATAGGAAGGGCTCAGTGAGGAAGGCGAGCTGTGGGGGATCCTGGGGAATACTGACAGAATGTACCTTCAGTCCCCAGACTGTGGATAGTTAGTGTTAGGATACTCTGCTGTAGTGAGAAGTGTATACGCACGTGCACACACACACACTCACACAGGCAGCTGCACTCTCCACTCCTGTTACTTATTCACAAACCAAAACCGAAACAAACACACACACACACACACACACACACACACACACACACACACACACACACTCTCGCTCACTCATTCTGTGTTGGCACTCTGGTCAGTGGAAGCAGCCTTTCTCCATTGAAATTAGCTGAAACAAGAACTAAGAGGTCATTGGTTAAGGCTGAAAGTTGAAATACTTAAAGGGAACATGAGTGGAGACATCTTCACTCAGAGGGTAGCGCGAGTGTAGAATGGGTTCTCTGCAGACATAGTGGATCTGGGTGTGATTTCAACATTTAAGAGAAGTTTGGAGGGAAGTACATGGATGGGAGGGCTATGGAGGGCTATGGTCTGGGTGTTGGCAGAAGGGACAGGGCTGAATAACAGTTTGACATGGACTATATGGGCCGAAGGGCCTGGTTCTGTGTTGCACCACTCTATCACTCTACAGTTTTCATTGGAGTGTGGAGGGGAACGCTGTCCCAATGAAGAGGTGCTATGCTATGCAACACTGTGGAGGCTTGAAGACTATTGTTGGGCCTTGGGTGGAAGCTGTTAAGACAGTGAAGGAAGGAAGGGATTCATAAATTGGAGGGTGCAGCCTGGAGATAGGGGAGGGGTGGAATTGAGGTATACAACATCGTCCCATGTGAGCCTCATAAAGAAATTATCAGGACCCCAAGGGACTGCTAACTCAGGTGAGCCTCTTGCTTGGTGTGTATGGTTCAGGATGAAGGGCCGGTCTAAAGCATTGTTTTACTCTGTGACTTCATTGAATGATGAAAGGCTGAGATAGAGTGAATGTGGAAAGAATGTTTCCTGTGATGGAGGAATCTAGGACCAGAAGGCACAGACTTAGAATAGAGGAGCGTCCATTTAGAACTGAGATGAGGGGGAATGTCTTTTTGCCAGAGGGTGGTGAATCTGTGGAATTCATTGCCACAGACAGCTGTGGACTCCAAGTCATTGGGTATATTCAATGAAAGGTGATATTGATTGAGGGAGTCAAAGGTTACAGGGAAAAGGCACTAGAATGGGATTGAGATGGATAATACATCAGACATGATGGAATGGTGAAGTAGACTGGATTGCAGAACAGCCTAATTCTGCTCCTATGCCTAATGGTCTTATGGTTTATGATTCATCAGAGGAAGCACCTGGTCATATTTCCCAAGTGATGAGATTTGACCGAGAAATGGTCACAAACACACTTGACTGAAGTTGACTTGATTTTCCATCACTCAACACTGACACAAAGAACTAATGCTATATATTCCAACGTCAAGCCAAATATGACTCAATCTTGGCTGAACCATTCCTTCACTCGGTCGACTTCCTTAGTTTTATTGATGATGCTAGAGATGCTGGAATCTGGAGCAACGTACATCACTTTTTATTGATGCCTCCTATCTGGATGCATCATGGTTTGGTAAGGAAACAGCTCTGCACAAGACTGTAAGAAACTGCAGAGAGATGTGGCTACAGCTCAGCGTATCACAGGAACCAGCCTCCCCTCCATGAACTTTGTTAATATTTCGTACTGCCTCAGTAAAGCAGCCATCATAATGAAATCCCCCCACCCACCCCTGACGTTCTCTCTTCTCCTCTTTCCCATTGAGCAGAAGATACAAGTGTCTGAAAGCATGTTCCACCAGCCTCAAGAACAGCTTCTATCTCACTGTTATCAGACACTTTAAATGGAATTATGATATTGTAACCATTAGTTGTACTTGCTTGCAAGAGGGGTAGAACTAACAGCTCAATATTCTAGGATACCTTTAGTTCTAGTCTTACTCAACCACAGTGGTAAAAGCTTGCTTGCATTTACCCCATCTACCTCATAATTTTGAATAACTCTATCAAACCTCCCTAAAACCAGCTGCTTGTAATTCCTGCTGCTTCATTATAGCAACCAGCATAATCAAAGACACCACCCACTCCCTTCTCCCATCAGGCAGAAAATACAAAAAATGAAAGCACTCTATCATTTATCAGGAGTTTGTTTTTCTTTTTCTAATCCTGAATTAATGAGGTTCATTATGTTGGCTTTGATGCTGAGCTGCCTAATGCAAAGTAAGACATAAAACAAGAATTCCAGAGTGGATGTGGAGAGATGTTTCCCTTATTGGGAGCTCTAGGACCAGAAGGCACAACCTCAGAATACAAGGACTTCCCTCTAGAACAGAGATGAGGAAGGTTTATTTTTAACCAGAGGATAGTGAATCTGTGGAATTCATTGCTACAGACAGCTGTGGAGATCGAGTTATTGAGTATATTTAAGCTGAGGTTCTTACATGAGAAAATCTGCAGATGATGGAAATCCAAGCAATGCTCACAAAATGCTGGAGGAACTCAGCAGGTCAGGCAACTATGGAAAAGAGTACAGTCAACCTTTCAGGCCAAGACCCTTCATCAGGACTCATAGGTTCTAGATTACTAATAGGAATCAAGGGTTACCAAGAGGAAGCAAGAGTTCCAAATTCAAGATTGTTTAATGTCATTTCCATTAGTAAAGTCAAGTCAAGTCAACTTTTATTGTCATTTTGACCATAACTGCTGGTACAGTGCATAGTAAAAATGAGACAACGTTTTTCAGGACCATGGTTTACATGACACAGTACAAAAAAACTAGACTGAACTACGTAATAAAAAAAACACAGAGAAAGCTACACTAGACTACAGACCTACACAGGACTGCATAATGTGCACAAAAACAGTACCAGCAATACAATAAATAATAAACAGGACAGTAGGGCAAGGTGTCAGTCCAGGCTTTGGGTATTGAGGAGTCTGATAGCTTGGGGGAAGAAACTGTTATATAGTCTGGTTGTAAGAGCCCGAATGCTTCAGAGCCTTTTCCCAGATGGCAGGAGGGAGAAGAAATTGCATGAGCGTACGTGGGTTCCTTCATAATGCTGTTTCCTTTGCGGATGCAGCGTGTAGTGTAAGTGTCCGTGATGGCAGGAAGAGAAACCCTGATGATCTTCTCAGCTGACCTCACTATCTGCTGCAGCATCTTGCGATCCAAGATGGTGCAATTTTCGAACCAGGCAGTGATGCAGTTGCTCAGGACGCTCTCAATACAACCCCTGTAGAATGTGATGAGGAAGTGGGGTGGGAGATGGACGTTTCTCAGCCTTCGCAAAAAGTAAAGACGCTACTGGGCTTTCTTTGCTATGGAGCTGGTGTTGAGGGACCAGGTGAGATTCTCTGTCAGGTGAACACCAAGAAATATGGTGCACTTTACGATGTTCGATGTTCGGCAGGGAGTGGTCGCTCCGTGCCCTCCTGAAGTCAACAACCATCTTTTTTGTTTTGTTCACATTCAGAGACAGGTTGTTGGCTCTGCACCAGTCTGTTAGCTGCTGCACCTCCTCTCTGTAAGCTGACTCGTCGTTCTTGCTGATGAGACCCACCACGGTGGTGTCATCAGCGAACTTGATGATATAGTTCGAGCTGTGTGTTGCAGCACAGTCATGGTACAAAGTAATTGTAAATCCAGATCTGATGCAGCACAAAAAAACACACACACAATAACAAAAAATATCACAGTAAGTATAAATATATCATATCGTTTATGTACATAGACAGATTGTATGTCATTAAAATGAGTGGAGAGGAATGACAAATTCAATGGGCCGGCCTAGTTCTATTCCTATGTCTTCTGGTATCAACCAATTATCCCTGATTCCTGAAGTTAGGCTGCTGAGGAGATGGAGTGGCTGAGGGCTGTGGTGTGATGGGGGAGCAGGACTGAAGGCAGATCACTAACATAATGCCTCTCTGTGTCAGAATTAGCCCCATGGATTCTGACATTAGACGCATCGGAAACCCAATATTAATAGGGTCCTGTTGAAATTACCATTGGCAGATGGGAGGTTAAACAGTGAGGTCACGATTGTAATGTAACACATTATGGGATCATCGATTGGGACAGCATGACTGGCTTATGTAGACAACACTATTGATCTCCGCAGTACAAATATTAAAATGAAGTGATAATAAGGAGTTGACTGCAGTCTCGTGCATGCTGGAGTTTAAACACTTGCACCCAAATAACATCTAGATCTAGTCGTGTGTCAGAAATAAAAGATGGGACAGATATATAGAGTGAAGCTCCCTCTACAGTGTGCCATCACACACTCCCAGGGCAGGGACAGTCAGATAGAGTGAAGCTCCCTACACTGTCCCATCACACACTCCCAGGACAGGGACAGTTAGATAGAGTGAAGCTCCCTCTACACTGTCCCATCACACACTCCCAGGACAGGGACAGTTAGATACAGAGTGAAGCTCCCTCTACACTGTCCCATCACACACGCCCAGGGCAGGGACAGTCAGATACAGAGTGAAGCTCCCTCTACACTGTCCCATCACACACTCCCAGGACAGGGACAGTTAGTTACAGAGTGAAGCTCCCTTTACACCGTTCCATTTAAGTCAGCGTGAACCAGTCTGGCCATTTGCAACACTCATCTCTCTCATAAACAAAGCATTTCACCCACAAAACTGCCACTCACTGCTGAACACGAGGAAATCTGCAGATGCTGGAAATTCAAGCAACACACACAAAATGCTGGTGGAACACAGCAGGCCAGGCAGCATCTATAAGGAGAAGCGCTGTTGACGTTTTGGGCCGAGACCCTTCGTCAGGACTCAATGCTGAATTTTTTTTGTTTGTTTTTTGTTTGTTTGTTTATCGCACCATTTTCTGTAAACTCTAGAGACTGTTGTGTGTGAATATCGCAGGAGATCAACAGTTCAGAGATATTCAAACCATCCCGCCTGGCCCCAGTAGTCGAAGTCACTTATATTAAGTTTCTTCCCCAGGCTGAAACTCTTCACCATGCTTTGATGCATTGAGTTGCTGCCACATGATTGGCTGATTAGATATTTGCATCAAGGAGCAGGTGTACCTAATAAAGTGGCCACTGCGTCTCTATGTCACTGATTCATGGGATAGATGGTTACTAACAATGCTGTCGTTCAGTGTCCCATTTTTGGGAGAGTTGTGGTTAGCACTCTTCCTTTTGGTGAAGATGCTTCTATAGTACTGTTGACGAAGGGATGGAAACACAAGGGTTTCTGCTGATGCTGGAAATCCAGGGCAACAGACGAAATAGACCAGAAATATATTTCTAGGTCAGGCTGGTGTGCAGCTTGGAGAGTTACCTGCTGATAATGTTGGTCCACTGTGACTACTTCTTTGGCCTTGGTGGCAGCAGTCCTCTGAGCTTTGCCTCCCCACTGCTGATGAAGGGACTCAGCCCCCAACCTCAACTGTTTACTCCCCTCCATAGATGCTGCCTGACCTGTTAATCTCCTTCATAATTTTGTGTGCATTGCTCGGGATTTCCAGCACCTGCAGAATCTTTTCTCTTTATTTTGGTTTTTCCCTCACTCACTCCCCACTGTCTTATTCTGGCTTCTCTCCCTCCCTTCTTTTCCAGTCCTGATGAAGGATCTCAGCTCAAAATGCCGACTGTTTATTCCCTTCAATAGATGCTGCTGAGTTCTTTCAGCATTGTTATTCAGCATTGTTATTCAGTAATTGTTATTCTGCTTGTAGACAGGACACTGCATCCATGGAGCTCCAGCAGAGGATGGAGTCCACATTCAGCGTGGAGGATGCAGTAGCAGTCAAGAGAAGATTGACTGATAGGCATGAGGCAGTGAGTGGGAATAAAGGGAGCCTTTTCTAGTTGGCTGACTGTGCCTAGTGGTGTTCCACTGTGGCCAATGTTGGAACCTCTTCTTCTCACATTATATATCAAGGATTTGGATGATGGAATTGATGGTTTGGTGGCCAAGTTTGCAGATGATACCAAGATAGTTGGAGGCATCGATAGTGTTGTCAACAGAGTCAACAGAAGGACTTGAACAGATTGTGAGAATGGGAAAAGAAGTGGCAGGTGGAATATAGAGTAGGGAAGTGTATGGTCATGCACTTTGGTAGCAGGAATAAAGATGTAGACTATTTTATAAACAATGAAAATTTAGAAATCAGAAAGGCAAAGGGACTTGGGAGTCCTCTTGCAGGATTCCCTAAAGGTTAACTTGTAGGTTGAGTCGGTGGTGAAGAAGGCAAATGCAATGTTAGCTTTCATTTCAAGAGGACTGGAATACAAAAGCAAGCATGTAATCCTGAGGCTTAACAGGCATTGGTCAGACTGCACTTGGAGTATAGTGAGCAGATTTGGGTCCCGTATCTTAGAAAAGACGTGCTAGCATTCCAGAGGGTCCGGAAGAAGTTCGCAAGAATTATCGCAGGAATGAAAGCATTAATGCTTTCCAGGAGTGTTTGAAGGCTCTGGGCCTGTACCTGCTGGAATTTAGAAGAATGAAGTGAGATCTCATCGAAACCAATTGAATGTTGAAAGGCCTTGACAGAGAGGATGTGGAGAGGATTTTTCCTATAGTGGGGGATGCTAGGACTAGAGGGCACAGCCTCAGAATAGAGGGGCATCTATTTAGAACAGAGACGAGGGAAGATTTCTTTTGCCAGAGGATGCTGAATTTGTGGAATTACCACAGACAGCTTAGGGGGACCGAGTCTTTAAGTATATTTTGTCTGGTGGTAGATGGGTTCTTGATTAATTGCAGTGGTTACAGGAAGAAGGCAGGAGAATGAGGTTAATAAATCAGCCATGATGGAATGCCAGGGCAGATTTGATGGGCTGAATGACCTAAGTTTACTCCCATGCTTTACTGTGTTTGGTGTCAAACCGCTTGAGAGTTAGTGGAATGGATTTGGGGTTTTATTGTCACATGTACTGAGATACAGAGAAAGCTTGTCTTGAACTGTGTACTGTTTATACCGATTAAATCATTACACAGTGCATTGAGCTAGAACAGGCCATTACAGAGATACAGATCTTTTCATACAGATAAGTTCATTACACTGTGCATTGAGGTAGAACAAGGTAAAACAATAACAATGCAGGATAAAATGTAACAGCTACACAGGGTTACACTTTAAAGAGAAAGTGCAGTGCAGGAAGACAATAAGGTGTAAGATTGGCAGTCCATCTTGTTATTCTAGGGAACTGTACAAGAGTCTTAGAAACATAGAAAACCTACAGCACAATACAGGCCCTTCGGCCCACAAAATTGTGCCGAACATTTCCCTACCTTAGAAATTACTAGGCTTACCTATAGCCCTCTATTTTACTAAGCTCCATGTATCTATCCAGGAGCCTCTTAAAAGACCCTATTGTATCCACCTCCACCACTGTCGCCGGCAGCTCATTTCACATACTCACCACTTTCTGCATAAAAAACTTACCCCTGACATCTCCTCTGTACCTACTTCCAAGCACCTTAAACCGGAGCCCTCTTGTGGCAGTCATTTCAACCCTGGGACAAAGCCTCTGACTATCCGCACAATCAATGCCTCTCATCATCTTATTAACGGCAGGATAGAAGATGTCCTTGAGCCTGGTGGTACGTGCTTACACGCTGTTATATCTTCCGCCCAGTGAAAGGAACTGTTCCTGCCTCCAACACCTCCTTCGGAAGCTCATTCAAGATACTAACTACTCCCGGCGTGAAAAAGCTACCCTCAGATCCCCTTTTAAGATTCTTCACCCTTACCTTTAACCTTTGCTGCCTGGTTTTAGAGTTTGTGTGTATGAGTTGGATAAAAAGGGGGTAGAAGCTGTCTTTGAGCCTGCTGGTACCTGCTTACAGGCTTTTGTAGCTTCTCAAGTCAAGTCAAGTCGCTTTTTATTGTCATTTCAACCATAACTGCAGGTACAGTACACAGTAAAAACGAGACAACGTTTTTCAGGATCATGGTGCTACATGACAGTACAAAACTAGACTGAACTACGTAAAAAACAACACAGAAAAAAAAGCACACACAACAACTACACTAGACTACAGACCTACCCAGGACTGCATAAAGTGCACAAAATAGTGTAGGCATTACAATTCTGAGAGCATTTTGCTGGTGCAGTCTTCATCTAGGCAAATGGACAGTATTCCATCATTTTCCCCTTTGGTACCTTATAAGTGGTTCAGAGAGCTTCAGTGAGGCAAGGACAATTGGACTGGACACGGGGGTTGGAGGTCTGTGCAGATCCAGAAGCCACAGCCCTGTGTTTGGTGAATTCTGGGGTCGAGGTCAAATCCATGATTGGTAAGTCCTGGGGTTGAGACCCAAAGGTCAAACCCATGATCAGCAAGTACTGGTGTTGAGTTCTGAGGGTTAAACCCATGTTTGGAAAGTCCAGCAGTCAAGGCCCATAGTCCAGCAAAATCTGGAGGGAAAAGCTGAAGGTTGAAAACTGAAGTTGGCAAGTCCCGAAGATTGGGTTGGCTTGTCCGGAGGTTTAAAGTCTTGATGTCTCTGATCCTGAGAATCCAGGGCCAAGGAATGGAGGTTAGTGGCCTGATGTCTGAGAGGCTGAGGGTCCAGGGACGAGGACTGTAGGTCCAGAGGCAGCCTGTCCTGGGGTTGGAGGTCTGGCTGTGTGTGTGAGAGGTGGTTGAAAAGGACTTGTTTCCCTGTTGTTCTTGTTGTTGCTTCTGTTGTTCTGCTGAGCATTGTGGGAATGCTACGATGGTGCCAGAATGTGTGGGGCACTTGCGGGCTGCCCCCCTAGCAGGTGTTGGTCTTTAATGCAAACGACACATTTCACTGTCTGCTTCAGTGTACGTGACAAATAAATGAATCTGAGCCAAACGATTGCAAGTAATGTTATGTCCAGAAATAGGCCATTCAGTCCATCTTCTCTCAGCTGCTGTTCCTGCACCAGCCTCCCCATCCCACGGTCAGTGTACTCATTCCCTGCCCCACATCCACCTTTCCCCTCAGCCACAAGTGACTCACAAAGCCCACACTCCCAGCAGAACATGAGAGAACGTGCAGACCAGGGTTTTTTTTTGCCATAGACCAATACCATTAAGCAAGGGATCTGTGGACCCCAGACTGGGAACCCCTGGTGCAGAGGGAGTTTTACTTTGTATGGGTGTGTTTGAATAGCTGATTATATACTGGATGATGGTTTTATGTTTGCACCTATAATTCCTTTTTTCCTGTCACTGGGTTTGAATGGGTGGGGTGGGAATGTGGATGTTCTGGGACCTGTTGTTGGTGGTTTGAACATTGATGGGTGAAGCGGTAGGGTAGTGTAACACTATTAGAGCACCAGCAGTAAGATCAGATTTAAATGCCCAATACCATGCATTTAAGGTGAGAGGGGGTATTTTCAAAGAAAATGTACAAAGGCTGTTGTAAATCTAGTCAAGAAGAAAAAAAAGCTTACGAAAGGTTCAAAAAACTAGGTAATGATAGAGATCTAGAAGATTATAAGGCTAGCAGGAAGAAGTTTAAGAAAGAAATTAGGAGAGCCAGAAGGAGCCATGAGAAAGCCGTGGCAGACAGGATTAAGGAAAACCCCAAGGCATTCTACAAGTATGTGAAGAGCAAGAGGATAAGACGTGAGAGAATAGGACCAATCAAATGTGACAGTGGAAAAGTTTGTATGGAACTGGAGGAGATAGCAGAGGTACTTCATGAGTACTTTGCTTCAGTATTCACTACAGGAAAGGATCTTGGCAATTGTAGGGATGACTTACAGTGGACTGAAAAGCCTGAGCATGTAGATATTAAGAAAAAGGATGTGCTGGAGCTTTTGGAAAGCATCAAGTTGGATAAGTCACTGTGACCGGACGAGATATTCCCCAGGCTACTGTGGGAGGCAAGGGAGGAGATTGCTGAGCCTCTGACAATGATCTCTGAATCATCAATGGGGATGGGAGAGGTTCCAGAGGATTGGAGGGTTGCAGATGTTGTTCTCTTAATCAAGAAAGGGAGTAGAGATAGCCCAGGAAATTATAAACCAGTGAGTCTTACTTCAGTGGTTGGTAAGTTGATGAAGAGATCCTGAGAGGCAGGATTTATGAACATTTGGAGAGGCATAACATGATTAGGAATAGTCAGCATGGCTTTGTCAAAGGCAGGTCGTGCATTATGAGCCTGATTGAATTTTTTTGAGGATGTGACTAAACACATTGATGAAAGTAGAGCAGTAGATGTAGTGTATATGGATTTCAGCAAGGCATTTGATAAGGTACCCCATGCAAGGTATATTGAGAAAGTAAGAAAGCATGGGATCCAAGGGGACGTTGCTTTGTGGATCCAGAACTGGCTTGCCCACAGAATTCAGAGTGGTTGTAGATGGGTCATATTCTGCATAGAAGTCGGTGACCAGTGGTGTGCCTCAGGGATCTGTTCTGGGATCCTTACTTACTCTTCATGATTTTTATAAATGACCTGGATGAGGAAGTGGATGGATGGGTTTGTAAATTTGCTGATGACACAAAGGTGGGTGTTGTGGATATTGTGGAGGGCTGTCAGAGGTTACAGCAGGACATTGATAGGATGCAAAACTGGGTGAGAAGTGGCAGATGGAGTTCAACCCAAATAAGCATGAGGTGGTTCACTTTAGCAGGTCAAATATGATGGCAGAATGTAGTATTAATGGAAAGACTCTTGGTAGTGTGGAGGATTAGAGGGATCTCGGGGTCTGAGTCCATAGGACACTCCAAGCTGCTGTGCAGGTTGACTCTGTGGTTAAGAAGGTGTATGGTGTATTGACCTTCATCAATCGTGGAATTGAATTTAGGAGCCGAGAGGTAATGTTGCAGCTATATAGGACCCTGGTCAGATGCCACTTGGAGTTCTGTGCTCAGTTCTGGTCACCTCTCTACAGGAAGGATGTGGAAGCCATAGAAAGGGTGCAGAGGAGATTTACAAGGATGTTGTCTGGATTGGGGAGCATGCTTTATGAGAAGAGGTTGAGTGAACTCGGCCTTTTCTCCTTGGAGCGACGGAGGATGAGAGGTGACCTGATAGAGGTGTATAAGATGATGAGAGGCATTGATCATGTGGATAGTCAGAGGCTTTTCCCCAGGGCTGAAATGGCTAGCATGAGAGGACACAGTTTTAAAGTGCTTTGATGTAGGTACTGAGGAGATGTCAGGGGTAAGTGTTTTTTACACAGAGAGTGGTGAGTGCGTGGAATGGGCTGCCGCTGGCAGTGATGAAGGCAGATATGATAGGGTCTTTTAAGAGACTCCCGGACAGGTACATGGTGCTCAGAAAAATAGAGGACTATGGGTAACCCTCGGTACTTTCTAAGGTAGGGTCATGTTCAGCACAGCTTTGTGGGCCGAAAGGCCTGTATTGTGCCGTAGTTTTCTATGTTCCTATGTTTCTATGAGATGTGAGCAGCAAGGTTTTTTTACACAGAGAGAGATGGGTGCCGTGAATGAGCTGCCTGGGGAGGTGGTGGAGGCAGATACATTAGGGACTTTTAAGGGACATTTAGATAGGCACATGATTGTGAGGGAAATGGAAGGATAAGGACATTGTGTAGGCGGAAGGAATTAGTTTAGTTGGCCATTTAATTACTAATTTAAATGGTTCAGCACAATATTGTAGATCAAAGGGCCCGATGCTGTGCTGTGTTATACTGTTCTATGTTCTGTGTTCTATGAGGGTTCAATTCCTGCCGCAGTCCTTAAGGAGCTTGTACGTTCTCCCTGTGACCTGTGAGTTCCCCCACATCCTCCGGTTTCCTCCATCACTCCAAAGGCGTGTAGGTTAGGTAAAGGCCATGCTGTGCTGGTGATGGAAATGTAGTGACATTTACAGGCCCCCCACTGTGTCTCCGATGCTGGTAACATATTTCACTGTATGTTTTGATATACTTGCGACAAATAAAGCTAATCTTTTATTCTTTACCTTTGAATTTATTCACTCTGTTTTGCGGAACCCAACTCCGGACTCATCAGCTAAGCAGTGCAGATTTAAGGTTCATGATTGTTTAATGTCTTTTTCCAAATGTAAAGAAGAACAAGAAAATTGTTACTCCAGATCCGATGCAGCGTATAGAAACACACTAAGATAAAGACTTAAAAACTTAATAAATATAAATGTATAAGATAGGTTATATACATGGATTGATTGTATGTAAATAAAGTGATGATAGGCATAGGTGTGTCTGTACTTTATGTTACTGACAGGACATGATAAAGTAGTGGTAGTTGGGGGTGTTGAGGGGTGGGTTTGTGGGGGGTTGTTGATCAGCTTTACTGTTTGGGTAAGTAACTTTCTGAATGTGATGGTCCTGGCGTCAAACAGTCCACGAGCAGGGTGGGGGGATCCTTCATGATGTTACTGTCCCTTTTCTGGTACCTTTCTATATATATGTCCTTGATGGTGGGTTAGCCAGTGCCAGGGATGTATTGGGCAGTTTTGACTACTCGTTATAAAACCTTTATGTTGTGCTGTGTACCCGAAGGAGAGAGCTAAAGTATTGTGACTTCACATTATATTTTCCACTCTCTTTTCTTTGTGGCGACATTCCACTCTAATGTCATTAATTAGTAGCCTTCAGGATAATGCGTTTCCCTTTTAGTAGCATTACTGAAGTGACTGCCATCCTCAGCTAAATCTCAGGCTCCTGGCAAATCTATGAGACAGCACTTTGTGTTCCCTTAACTTCCATCTCCCTCCCCCCTTTGACCTTGGCTATTGAAGGTTCTGGTTATTGATTCACGTAAAGGAATTGTAAGCAAGGTCATGGCGGTTCAGTACTGTGAAGGTCGGTCGCCTGTGGTCAGGTTTGAAGTCAGCGCTGGGAAGAGGAGAATTCAAAATAAAGAGGATATTTATAATGTGTCCGTAAAAATGTAATGGAGACCTTTCTGTAATTGAAGGCAATGCCTATTTGCCTCAGTGTTCTATATTGTGCTGTCTCTTTAACCATCAGGCTCTTGAACTGGTGTGGATAACTTCACTCGATAAGACCATACGACATAGCAACCAAATTAGGCCAGTTGGCCCATTGAGTGTGCTCCACCATTCTGTCATGGTTGATCCTTTTTTCCCCTCCTTAACCCCATACCCCGGCCTTCTCCCCATAACCTTTAATGCCAGGTCCAATCAAAAACTTATTATTTTCTGCCTTAAATACAGCCAACAACCTGGCCTCCACAGCTGCCTGTGGTAGCAAATTCCACAAATTCACCACCCTCTGGCTAGAGAAATTTCACCACATCTCTGTTTTGAAAGGGCACCCCTCTGTCCTGAGACTGTGCCCTCTTGTCCTAGGCTCTCTGCCATGGGAAACATCTTTTCCACATCTACTCTGTCTTGGCCTTTCAGCATTTGAAAGGGTTCAGTGAGATCCCCCCTCATCCTTCTGAATTCCAGCAAGTACAGACCCAGAGCCAGCAAACTTTCCTCGAATGATAAACCTTTCATTCCTGGAATCATCCTTGTGAACCTCCTCTGGGCCCTCTCCAATGCCAGCACATCTTTTCTAAGATGAGGGTCCCAAACCTGTTCACAATACTCAGGGTGAGGCCTCGCCAGTGCCTTATAAAGCCTCGGCATCACATCCCTGCTCTTGTATTCAAGTCCTCTTTAGATCAATGTTAACAACGCATTTAGCTTCCTCACCTCCGACTCAACCTGCAAGTAAACCTTAAACAGCCCTTTGCATCTCAGATTTTTAGATTTTCTCCCTGTTTAGAAAATAGTCCACACATTTATTTCTATTACCAAAAGAATTGAATTGAATTGAATTGAATTGAATTGACTATATTACGTATATCCTTCATATACAGGAGTAAAAATCTTTACATTATGTCTCTGTCTAAATCTGCAATGTGGAATTTACAGTAACTTGTAACAAATAGTATGTACAACAATATAACATATAAATACAGTTGTGTCAGCATGAATTAACTAGTCTGACGGCCTGGTTGAAGAAGCTGTCCTGGAGCCTGTTGTTCTTGGCTTTTGTGCTGCAGTACCGTTTCCCGGATGGTAGCAGCTGGAACAGTTTGTGGTTGGGGTGACTCGGGTCCTCAACAATCCTTTGGGCCCTTTTTACACACCTGTCTTGGTAAATGTCCTAAATAATTGGAAGTATACATCTACAGATGTGCTGAGTTTGCAGTCCTGCGATTGAGGGAGGTACAGTTCCCATACCAGGCAGTGATGTAGCCAGTCAGGATGTTCTCAATAGTGCCCCTGTGGAAAGTTCTTAGGATTTGGGGACCTATACCAAACATCTTCAACCATCTGAGGTGAAAGAGGTGAAGTGAATGATCATGCCTTTTCTAACCTTGTCTTTCACTTGCCACTCTCTTGCCCATTCTCCTAATCTGTCTAAGTCCTTCTGCAGCCTACCTGTTTCCTCAACACTACCTGCACCTCCATCAGTTTTCATATCATCTGCAAACTTGGCAACAAAACCATCTACTTAATCATTTAAATCATTGATATACAGCATAAAAACAAGTGGTCCCAACACCGACCCCTGCGGAACACCACTAGTCACTGGCAGCCAACCAGACAAGGATCCTTTCATTCCCACTCACTGTCTCCTTCCAATCAGCCAATGCTCTAACCATGTTAGTAACTTTCCTGTAATACCATGGGCTCTTAACTTGGTGAGCAGCCTCATGTGTGGCCCCTTGTCAAAGGCCTTTTGAAAGTCCAAATATACAACATCCACTGCATCCCCTTTATCCATCCCCAAC
Organism: Hypanus sabinus; assembly: GCF_030144855.1. Lineage (NCBI taxonomy): Eukaryota > Metazoa > Chordata > Chondrichthyes > Myliobatiformes > Dasyatidae > Hypanus > Hypanus sabinus. The sequence goes on along the minus strand of NC_082709.1, from coordinate 183,348,305 downwards.
ACTGAACTGTTCCCACAACCTATGGACTCACTTTCAAGAATTTGTTGTCTCATGTTCTTGATATTCATTGCCTATTTAATTTTTTTTTAAGTTTCTTTGTATTTACTGTGACTCTCAAGGTTGTATATGGTGACATATATGCACTCTGAAAATTTGTTTTGAATCTCATTGACCTCCAGAAACAAATTGGGGAGGGGAGTGTTAAAAAAAGACTTACATTTATAGCCTGCCTTTCGTGACCTCAGGATACTTGGAAATGAAGAAGTTTTGACGTGTTGCCTTTGAAATAGAGGAAATCTCAGAGTTCATAAATAGAAGATCATTGTAAGATCATACCCTGGGTGTAGGTATCAGCATCAGCATTTAATGTCCATCTCTATTTGCCCTTGGGAAACGTATGACTGGCCACACCACAAATCAGTCAAGTGGCAATGCAGAGGTCTAGTCGTGATGCAGCGTCTCGAAATGTGTCGTTTGCATTAACAGCTCAAGGATGTGCCAGGGCAGCCCTCAAGCCTTGCCACACGTTCCAGTGCCAACATTGCATGCCCACAACTTGATACGTTGACAGTTCCATTCCCTCCATGGATACCTCGTGACCCTGAACCCCCCCACCACCCCCAAGTTACTGCAGCATAGAGGTTGTTGTTGCAGCCCATACTTCATGAATGGTAAAGCACGTGGGGACAGTGGAAACATGCAACATAAATGCTGCAAGGAGTGCTGCCACAAGAAAGCAGCATCCATCATCAAGCACTCCCACCATCTGGGCCATGCTCTCTTCTCTCTGCTGCCATTGGAAAGGAGCTATAGGAGCCTTAAGGCTGATTTATACTTGTGCGTCACATTGATGCCGTAGCTAACGCATACCCTACGCCGTACCCTACATTGTAGAGTGATGTGCACCACTCCAGAAAAGTTACTCACGCGTCGCGGCGACACAGACCGCAACAACTGTGATTGGTCTGCTTGGTAGCGTTGCATTTCCTCCTACACATTTCCGGTTGCTTCCTCTCCGCTATGTCTGTAGGCTGTGCATACACCGACACGAAATAGATGAATTGAATCGTCAAATCTACTTGCCGACATGCGCAAATGTTTGAAATGCATTTCCTCGTCCATGTCTCTCACGAAGAAGCTCAACACGGTGGCATAGAAACCCCACCGCCAACTAGCGTTTTGGCGCACACCACCAGGTTCCTGAACAGCTATTACCCTTCAGCCATCAGGTTCCTGAACTAGAGTTACTCACCTCAACACTGAATTGATTTTATAACCTGTAGAATCATTTCCGAATAGAGAGACATCTCTTTCGAGCAGAGATGCAGCCAGAGGGTGATGAATCTGTGGAATTCATTGCCACAGACGACCATGGAGACCAAATCATTGGGTATAATTAAAGTGGAGATTGATAGGTTCTTGATTAGTAAGGGCATCAAAGATTATGGGGAGAAGTCAGGAAGTCAGTTGTTGCAGGGGATAATAAATCAGCCATGATAGAATGGTGGTGCATATTTGATGGGCTGAATGGCCTAATTGCTGAACTTATGGGATTCTGAACCACAACCTCTGTCCACTGAGCCTCCACTGTTGTTTTACCATGTAGCTGAAATTCCTGGTATTATCTGGCCCAGTGATCCTGACTACATACAACTAACTGTTCAGCACAGGAACGGACCCTTTGGCCCATGATGTTGTGCCAAGCTAGTTAACCGGTAATTAACTACCTCACTCAACTAGTCCCTTCTGCATGTACAATGTCCATACCCCTCCTGTCAATGCATATTCATGTGCCTGTCAAAGAGCCTCTTATCACATCCGTCTCCACCGCCACCTGCGGCAGCATATTCCGGGCATCCTCCACTCTCTGTGTAAAAACACTTGCCTCACACATCTCCTTTGAACTTGTCCCCTCTCACCTTAAATCAGGGGTTCCCAACTTGAGGTCCACAGGCTTCTTGCTTAATGGTATTGGTCCATGGCATTTTGAAGATGTCCTTCATGGTGGGGATGCTGGTTTCCATGAAGGATCTGGCTGAGTTTACAACCCTCTGCAGCTTTTTCTGATCCTCTGTGGTGGCCCCTCCATACCAGACAGTGATGCAACCAGTCAGAATGCTCTGTATGGAACATCTGAATAAAATTTGCTAGTCTTTGGTGATATTCCAAACCTCCTCAAACTCCTAATGAAATATAGCTGCTGGTGTGTCTGCTTTGTGATTGTATTAATACGTTGGGCCCAGAATGCAGTAGATCCTCAGAGACACTGTTGCCCAGGAATTTGAAACTGCTTACCTTTTCCATTGTTGATACCCTCATTGAGGACTGGTGTGAGCTTCCTAGACTTATCCTTCCTGAAGTCCACAATCAATCCCTTATTCTTATTGCTGCTCAGTGCAAGTTTGTTCTTTTGACACCACTCAACCACTCCTGTATATCTCCTTGTTGCCTCCTACAATATTACCCAAAAACTCAAAAGGATAATCCAACCATACACTTGTGAAGCAACACAACTTTAGGTCTGGTCACTTCATTATAGGAAGGATGTGGAAGCTTTAGAGAGAGTGTAGAGGTGATTTATCAAGATATTGCCTGGATTAAAGAGCATGTCTTATGAGGATAGGTTGAGTGAGCTAGAGCTTTTATCTTTGGACTGAAGGAGAGTTGACTTGATAGAGACGTATAAGATTATAAGAGGCATTTATCGAATGGATAGCCAGGGTCTTTTTCCCAGGACAGAATTTTTAAGGTGATTGGGGGAAAGTATAGGGGGTTGTCAGAGGTAAGTTTCAAACATAGAGAGTAGTGGGTGTGCGGCACACTCCCAGGGATGATGGTAGAGGCAGGCAAATTGGGGGCATTTAAGAGACTCTTATATAGGCACGTGGGTTAATTGGAGGGAAATATGGGAGGGAAGGGTCAGATTGACTTTACAGTAGGTTAAAAATCTGGCTCAACATTGTATAATCAGCTCTAGGAGCTCAATGGGTCAGGCAGCAGGAGATGTGAGGGATTGTTGACATTCCGGGTCCGAACCCTGAATTGGGTCTGATTTCCAAAGATTACCAGCACTTCTGTTTCGGAGATCCTCCTCAGACTCCCCTCAGCCCTCCCCACACACACCCAGGAGTTGAGGCCTCTCCTCCCGATCTCAGATGCCTTGCCTTGGCAGCAGGCTTCTGCAAATCATCACACATTTGACGTAAAGTAAATATCAAAGTTCAAAGTAAATGTATTATCAAAGTACATATACAGTATGTCACTGCATGCAACCCTGATTTTCATTTTCTTGTGGATATTGTCTGCAGCTTTCCCTGTCTCGTCAGCAACCCAGCCAGAACATTATAAGGTATGGAGCAATTAACAATACTTTGATGGGGAGATAGCAAAGAAAATTGTATCTATGTTCTGAATGCTAGCATTTGCATTCACAGAGTTATACGGGAAGGTTGCTATGGAGACAGTGCTTTGGAGATGTGTTCAAAGTTCAAAAGTTCAAAGTTCAAACTAAATTTATTATCGAAGTACTTATATGTTACCATGTGCTACCTTGAGATTACTTTTCTGGAAGGCATTTACAAGAAATTTTTTTTTAAATACAATATGATTTATGAAAAAAAGACTACATAAACAAAGACTGAGAAGCAATCAATGTGCAAAAAAAAAGGCAAACTATGCAAATAAAAATACTGAGAACATGAGTCGTAAAAACTCCTTGAAAGTCAGTCTATATGTGTTAGAATCAGTTCAGAGTTGAGGTGAGTGAAGTTATCCTCAATGGTTCAGGAGCCTGATGGTTGAACGGTAATTGTTCCTGAACCTGTTGTGGGACTTAAGGCTCCTGTAACTCCAGTGAGAAGAGAGCATGGCCTGGATGGTGGGGGTCCTTGACGATCGATGCTGCTTTCTTAAAGCAGAGCTCTATGTAAGTATATTGTGTTGTGATTAATTGAGGCATTGGTTCATTGGGACAGCCGTTTATTTGAGACAACTCCAAATCAAAAACAAAACCATGCAAATAGCCGAGATTCCCATCATCTATTTGGGGCACGATGCTGCTTAATTTCGGCAGCAGACTGTTACTGAACAGTTTCTAATAGGCATCAGTCGCGTGCTCTTGCATGGCCATTAGACACTACACTGTGTGTAGTGCGATCAGCTTTTAAGTAGCGTCATTTGTGTGTGCTTGTGTTCAAAAGGCAATGATTTTTGTCACTGATAGTTGGCGACAATTCAGAACTGCTCACTATGGATTCAAGCAATCAGACTTAGAGATGCCAGAGACAGCCGTAAGTGAAAATGAAACATTTTCACGACTTCATCAAGTTAGGAATCAGGAAAGTATCGACAATCATTGTGAATGTCACAATGAAAATGAAGATTTGGGGGATTCAATCATTTAAAGCATTGTAGGAAGGTAGTCAATCAAAAGAACATGACAGATGAATTCCTCCATCGATAACTATTAGGCACTAATACACAGTTTTATTGTACTGTAGAGGTATTGGTAGTGTTCTAATTTGTTCTGTATTTCATTTAATTACATAGTTTGTTACTCAGTTAAATGGTAGTTTGTTTTTCTTATACCTTTTAACCATTTCCATGAAACTTTGGCTAATTGGGCACCTGCTTAATTGGGCCAAAATGTACTGATCCCGATATGTTCCAATCAACCAGAATCCATGGTGTACTGAAATATAGAAACATAGAAACCCCACAACACAATACAGGCCCTTCGGCCCACAAAGCTCTGCCAAACATATCCTTACCTGAGAAATTACCTAGAGTTACCCATAGCCCTCTATTTTTCTAAGCCCCATGTACCTATCCAGGAGTGTCTTAAAAGACACAATTGTTTCCACCTCCACCACCGACACCGGCAGCCCATGTGACACACTCACCACTCTGCGTAAAAAATTTACCCCTGACATCCACTCTGTACCTACTTCCAAGCACCTTAAAACTGTGCCCTCTCATGCTAGCCATTTCAGCCCTGGGAAAAAGCCTCTGACTATCCACGCAATCAATGCCTCTCATCATCTTATACACCTCTATCAGGTCACCTCTCATCCACTGTTGTTCCAAGGGAAAAAGGCCAAGTTCACTCAATCTATTCTCATAAGGCATGCTCCCCAATCCAGGCAACAGCCTTGTAAGTCTCCTGTGCACCCTTTCTATGGCTTCCACATCCTTCCTGTAGTGAGGCGACCAGAATTGAGCACAGTACTCCAAGTGGGGTCTGACCAGGGTCCTATATAGCTCTCGGCTCCTAAACTCAATCCCACGACTGATGAAGGCCAGTGCGCTGTATGCTTTCTTAACCACAGAGTCAACCTGCACAGCAGCTTTGAGTGTCCCATGGACTTGGACCCCAAGATCCCTCTGATCCTCCACACTGCCAAGAGTCTTACCATTAATACTATATTCTGCCATCATATTTGACCTACCAAAATGAACCACCTCACGCTTATCTGGGTTGAACTTCTCAGCCCAGTTTTGCATCCTATCAATGTCCCACTGTAACCTCTGACAACCCTCCACACTATCCACAACACCCCCAACCTTTGTGTCATCAGCAGATTTTGTAACCCATCCCCCCACTTCCTCATCCAGGTCATTTATAAAAATCACAAAGAGTAAGGGTCCCAGAACAAATCCCTGAGGCACAACACTGGCCACCGACCTCCATGCAGAATATGACCTGTCTACAACCACTCTTTGCCTTCTGTGAGCAAGCCATTTCTGGATCCACAAAGCAATTTCCCAGTGGATCCCATGCCTCCTTACTTTCTCAATGTTACTTATCTTTGTTTGTTACTTTAAGCGAGGTGTCACATAGTGTCATGATGCATGAGGTACCTTGTCAAATGCCTTGCTAAAATAATGGGGAGGACTCTACCTGTGATGTACTGGGCTATATCTGCCATTTGCTGTTGACTTTTCTATTCCTGGGCATTGGCTTTCCATACTAGACCATGATGCAATTAATTAGGATACTGTCTACTGTGCAACCATTGAAGCTTGTCTCAGTTTTTGGTGACATGCCAAATCTATGCATACTTCTAAGAACATAGAGGCACAACGTGCCATTGTTGTGGTGACACTTACATGCTGGACCCAGGACAGATCTTCTATAATCTTGGCGCAAAGGAACTTAAAGCTACTGACCCTCTTTGCCTCCATTCCCATAATGAGGGCTGGCTCATGGACCTCTGCTTTTTCCCTCTTGTAGTTGATAATCAGCTCTTTGGTTTTGCTGATGGGAAGTGAGAGGTTGTTGTTGCTTTCTTGTAGCAGCATTCCATGTAACCTGAGCTCAGTGTGGGAAGAGCTTTTCCTGTGATGAACAGGGCTATATTCACTACTTTTCCATTTAGGCTTTTCCATTTAGGGTATTGGTGTTTCCATATTAGGCCATGATGCAATTGTTATGTTTTGTAACTCCAAAACATTAAACTACTTAGAAGAAAATCTTTCTTCGTTACTTTAAGCAAGATGTCACATAGTGTCATGATGTATACAATGAACATATTTTTATATATAACTACAATGAATTATTTAAACAACAAAGAATGGTTAATCAAACAATATATTTACAAGATCACTCAAATAATACTGAAGTACTAAATACACAACACCAACTAGATAGGATACTCTCCACTGTGCATCTATAGAAGTTTGTTCACGTTTTTGGTGAAATGTCTGATCTCTGTAAACTGATAAGAAATAAAATAGAGACACTTTCAATAATAATAAACCTGATTCGGATTTGCTGCACACTCAGAGCAATATATCAGAATCGTGTTTATTATCACCAGCATACAGTATGTGATGAATTATGTTGTTTTACAATGGCATAACATTGGAATACTTAATAAAAGAACTGGATTACAGCAAATTTTATATACGAGCGGTGATTGATAAGTTTGTGGCCTGAGGTAGAAGGAGACGAGTTATTAACTTCAAACTTTCTGCATAATCACTCAAAGAGTTGAACTGCATGTTGAGAGTCTTGGACCCCCAGGTGGTCCACAGCAGGGGTGATTGATAAGTTCATAGCCTAAGGTAGAAAGAGATGAGTTATACAGCTCTCATTACATGCTCATGCGGGTCAACTCTTTGAGAGATTATGCAGAAAGTTTGAAGCTAATAACATCACCCATGCTGTGGACCAAGACACCGACTTCTACAAACAAGAAATCCGTATGCTCCATGACTGCTGGACTAAGTGCGTAAATGTAAGAGGGGACTATGTTGAAAAATAAATGTATTAGGTTTTCTAAAATTGACTCCTTCTACCCTGGGCCACAAACCTATCAATCACCCCTCGTATATAGTTAACTATAGAACACTACAGCACAGTACAGGCCCTTCAGCCCCCCATGTTGTGCCGACCCATATAATCCTTAAAAAAAAAGTACTAAATCCTCACTGTCCCATAACCCTCCATTTTTCTTTCATCCATGTGCCTGTCCAAGAGGCTCTTAAATGCCCCTAATGTTTTAGCCTCCACCACCATCCCTAGCAAGTCATTCCAGGCACTCACAACCCTCTGTGTAAAAAAACTTAACCCCTGATGTCTCCCCTAAACTTCACTCCCTTAATTTTGTACGTATGCCTGTACATTAAATAAGTACCTGTAAATTAAATAAGTAGTGCAAAATTGTACAGAGGTAGTGTTCATGGGTTCAATGTCCATTCAGAGGGGAAGAAGGTGTTCCTGAATCATTGAGTGCGTGCCTTCAGGCTCCTGTAACCAGTCAGAATGCTCTCCACGACACATCTGTAGAAACCCTGATGTGGAAGAGCAGGTTTCTATAGAATCCAGTTGTAGGAGGCATTTGGTTCATTTGCCCCTGTACTATCTCTTTCCACCTCCACATACTAGAGGCCATTGAAGCCTTGAAGGGCTGTTTTGAGTTTGATGACTGGAATGTGCTTTGTGAACCGTATGGGGAGGACACGGGCTCACTTCTGTGTGGACACTGTAACACCATCAATGCTTCCCTAGCAACAAACCATGGGTCAAGTGCTCTTCTCAACCACAGTAGGAGAGCCTTTAGATCAGGAGACAGGGAGGAATTGGAACATGCGGAGGGAGCTGAAGGAGAAGATCAAGGTGGCTAAAGAGGAATACAGGGGAGAGCTGGAGAACAAGCTTGGGCAGAGTAGCACATGGAAGGTGCTGAGAGGCATGAAGAGCATCGCTGGCTTCAATCAGCCTAGCTGTAGAATCTCGGAATGCACCCGTGAATGGGTTAAGCAATCCTTCATTAGGTTTGATAACTGCCCTCCCTCTCACACCCCCCTCAGCATACCAGTCCAGGTGCTGAGGCATCCAATGCTCCCCCCTCAAATTCAACACATGGATGAACAACACAGGCTAATGCTGTCTATACCTCTCTGTGCCCTGCACCTACCATTCACACCTCCACATACCAACTGCTATCGTCCTGATCTCCACCTTCCACCAACTCACCAGTCATCATGGACTCATCTTCACCACTGAGCAGGTGAGAAGGGCTCTGGGGAAACTCAGACACGGCAAATCATTGGAATTGGATGGTGTGAACCCCAAGGTCCTGAAGGAGTGTGCTGAGCAGCTGTGTGGAGTTCTCCAGTGCATTTTCAACCTGAGTCTCAGCCTGGAAAGGGTCCCCACTATGTGGAAAACATCATGTGTGACCCCAGTACCCAAGAAGGGCCGACCGAAAGTCTGGGATGATTACCGTCCAGTGTCCCTAACCTCACACATTGTGAAGGCCCGAGAGAGGCAGGTCCTGGTTCACCTCTGGCCCCTGGTCATATCAGCCCTCGATACCCTGCAGTTTTCCCACATTGGAGTCGACGATGCTGTCGTCTACCTGCTGAACAGAGCCGACTCCCATTTGAATAAGCAGGACAGCTCTGTGAGGGTCATGGTTTTTGATTTTGCCTTCAATGCCACACAGCCCTCATTGCTGGGGGAAAAACTCCATACAATGCAGGCTGGCACTTCCATTGTATCCTGACTAATGGACTACCTGACTGGCAGACCAGTTTGTGCATCTTCAGAGCTGTGTGTCAGACGTGGCTATAAGCAGTACAGGGGCCCCACAGGGGACTGTATTGTCTCCCTTCCTGTTTACCCTGTGTACCTCAGACTTTAGATACAACACTGAGTCACGTCATCTGCAGAAATTCTCTGATGACTCAGCAATAGTTGGGAGTACAAAAGGAGGACGGGAGGATGAATACAGGGCCCTGGTGCAGGACTTTGTTGAATGGTGCAAGCTGAATCATCTGCAGCTCAACATCAGTAAGACAAAAGAGATGGCGATGGACTTTAGGAAGACTAAGCCTGCGCTGTTCCCTCTTACTGGTGATGGTGAGGACGTGGATGTGGTGAGGACCTACAATTACCTGGGGTGCACCCGGATGACAGACTTGAGTGGAGCACCAACACAGAGGTTGTGTACAAGGGCCAGAGTCAGCTCTGCTTCCTGAGGTCTTTTGGAGTACGCAGGCCTCTCTTTCACAGCTTTTACCAGTCTGTTGTCACCAGTGCAATCTTCTGTGTGGTGGTGTGCTGAGCCATTGGCGTCAACACAAGCTCAAAGAACATTAGAAAGGCTGGCTTGGTTAGTATAGGAGTCAAACTGGACACACTGGAGGCTGTGGTACTAGAACAAGACCCCACGGAAAGTCCTAGAAATCCTATTTAATGTTTCTCTTGGCTGAACAGAGGAGGACTTTTAGTTATAGACTGAGACAACTGCACTGCTCCAAGGAGCGCTAGATGAGGTAATTCTTACCCTCGGCTATTAGGCTCTATAATGAATCAACCTATGGCTGGGGAGGTGGTGCCCCTGCCTGTGAGACTGTTTGAGATAACTTATTTCTTACTTTTCTTCTAATATTTGTATATCTGTATGCTTCTAATGCTACTGTGAGACTCATTTCCTTCGGGATCAATAAAATATCCATATGTCTATCTTTCAAGGAGTTCTCCAGGTCATTATCCTCCCTGTCCTCTTCCCACAACCCACAAAGCTTTTCTTTTAAAATGTTTATCCAATTCTCTTTTGTAACCTTCCTGCTGAATATGTCTCCACTGCCAGTCAAGGTCACAGCAATTTGCAAATTAAACCAAGTGTGGTCATCATCTTGTTTATTTATCGATTCAGATACTGCTGCAATCCCTTCGAGCGGCCTGCCCAGCAGCCCCCGATTTAACTGAGCCTAATCACAGGACAATTTACATTGACCCATTAACCCACTTGTCGCTACATCTTTGGACTATGGGAGGAAACCAGAGCACCCGGAGGAAAACCACGTGGTTACGGGGAGAACGTACAAACTCCTCCCAGGCACCACCGGGAATTTAACCCAGGTTGCCGGTACTGTAAAGTGTTGTGCTAGCCACTATGCTGACGTACCACCCCATAATGTCCCAACCTGGGGTCCATGGTCCCCTCATTTAATGGTAGAGGTCCGTGGCATAAAGGAGGTTGCTCTAACCGTTTCCTATCCTAATCTGTTGATATTGGTATTGGTTTATTATTGTTGCATGTTCCAAGATACAGTGAAAAGCTTGTTCTGCATACTGTTCATGCCGATCAGATCATTACATGTTGAGAAAGAATGTGGTAAGACAATAACAATGTAGAATGAAGTGTAAAAGTGATGAGGACAAGTAAATGATAAAGTGAACGATCTTAACAAGGTAAGTTGTGAGGCCAAGAGTCCAGCTTATCGTACTAGGGGACCTTTCAATTGCAGAGCAGATTCAGTGAGCTAAATGGCCTAATTCTTTAATGTCCTAATAACAGCTGGGCAGAAGCTGTCCTTGAGCTTGATGGTATGTGCTTTCTGCCTTTTGTGTCTCCTGCCCGATGGGAGAGAAGTAAAGAGAGAATGTCCAGGGTGGGCAGGGTCTTTGATTACGCTGGCAGCTTTACTAAGGCAGTGAGAAGTGTAAACAGGGTCCACGGAGGGGAGGCTGTTTCCTGTGATGTGCTGAGCTGTGTCTCTTTAGCTTCCTGCATTCACATACAGAGCAATTGCCATACCAATCTGTAATGCATCCAGACAAAATGCTTGTAAACGTCTCTTAAATGTCATCCTTGTAGCTGCCTCAAACTCTTCCTCTGGCAGCTCCTTCCATATATGGACCACGCTCTGAATGAAGAAGTCACTGCTTTAAATCTTCCCCTGCTCATCCTAAACCTATGATCTCATCTCATCTTAAACGATTACCTTTATTTGTCACATGTAGTATACATCTCAGCATACGGTGAAATGCATCATTTGCGCTAAATGAGCGAGGATTGCGTGGGATCAGCACGCAAGTGTCACCGTGCTTCTGGCACCAACATTACATACCCACAAATCACTAACCCCAAATTGCACATCTTTGGACTGTGGGAGGGAACTGGAGCACCCAGAGGAAACCCAACGGGAGAATGTACAAACTCCTTACAGGCAGTGGTGAACCCCCGACTGGTGAAATCTGAAGCTGTAAGTGCTACGCTACTGTGCGTTCCCACAGTCATTTCACTCTGCAAAGAGAATTTGATTTTACATTCACCGTATCTATGCTTCTCATAGCCTTACACCACCTTTATAAGGTCACCCCTCAGTGTCCTACACCCCAGGGAATAAATTCCCAGTCTGCCCAACCTCTCTATAACACTAGCCCTTGAGTACTTGCAACATCCTCACTAATCATCTTTCCAATACTGTATATTTAAGTTTTTAGTTACTGACTCTCCAGCCAGTGTAGGCAGGTTTGAATTAGTCAAGAACCTACTTAGTTTTGAACATTTCAACTAACATCACTAATTATAATAAGCTGGGAAGTTATACGGCATTGATTAGATCTCCCATGAAGTGTTGTGAGCAGTTCGGACCCCTTATGTACAAAAGGATGTGCTGGTATTAGAGTCCAGAGGAAGTTCACAAGAAAGGTTTCAGAATGAAAAGGTTGAGATATAAAGAGCACATTTGAAATCTCTGGGCCTGTACTTGCGAGAGTTTAGAAGAATGATGGGATATCCCATTGAAACCTATTGAATATTGAAAGGCCTAGATAGAGTGGATGTGAAGATGATGCTTCCAATAGTGGGTAAGTTTAGGACCAGAGGGCACAGCCCCGGAATAGGGGGACAGAACAGAGTTGTGAAGAAGTTCTTTAGCCAGAGAGTGGAGAATCTGTGGAATTCATTGCCATAGACAGCTGTGAAGGCCAAGTCATTGGGTACATTTAAAGTGGAGGTTGATTAGTCAGGATGTTAAAGGTTATGGGAAGAAGTCAGGAGAATGGGATTGATAGGGATAATAAATTATCCATGCCATGCAATGGCAGAGAAGACTTGATGGTCTGAATTTCCTATTTCTGCTCCTATGTCTTATGGTCTACTTATGTCATCATAAGCTTGCTGTCAGTAACTGATTGCTGCTGTTCCATACACTACAACAGTGATCTGCCTCTTATACACTTCACGGTTCTCTGGAGTATCTCAAACATGTGAAATTGTATCAGAAATATTTCATTTGATGTTATTTCATTCTGTCTCCCCTGAACCTTCGCCTTTCCACGAGGAAATTGCAACCAGCAATCTCCAAACAAATCTCTCAAGGCTTGGGATAATAGACTCATGGAAACAGGTTCTTCGGCCCAACATGTCCATGCTGACCAAGATGTCCACCTAAGGTAGTCCTGTTTGCCCATATTTGACCAATATCCCTCTAAACTCAGGGGTTCCCAACCTGGTGACCATAGAACCCTCAGCTAATGGTAAGAGTCAATGACATAAAAATGTTGGGAACCCTTTTCTGAACCCTCCCTAACCATGTACCTGTCCAAGTGTCTTTTAACTGTTATTCGACCACTTCATCTGGCAGCTCGTTTCAGAAATATATCACTCTTCTCATGAAGAAGTTGCCTCTCAGGTCCTTCTGAAATGTTTCCCCTCTCTCCTTAAACCTGTTCTCTAGACTCTATCAAAACAGGTCAAGACCAGAGGCCATTTCATTGGCTCTTCAATCAGCTCTGGAACACCTGGACAATGAAGATACATACATCAGGTTACTCTTCATTGAGTACAGCTCAGCATTGAACACTATCACCCCCTCAAAACTCATTGCAAAGCTCCAAGACCTAGGTTTTGATACCTCACTGTGGAACTGGATCCTAGATTTCCTCACTGGCAGACCCCAGTTTGTATGGATTGGCAACGACACCTCCTCCACAATCACCATCAGCACAATCCCATACCTGAGTATATTTACATAGAGCACTGCCACAAGAAAGCAGCATCCATCGTCAAAGACCCCCAACATCCAGGCCGTGCTCTGTTCTTGCTACCATCATTGGGCAGAAGGTACAAGAGCCACACCACCAGGTTCAGGACCCTACAACAGGGGTTCCCAAACTGGAGTCCATGGACATCTCAGTTAATGGTTGGTGTCCATAACAAATGTTACGAAACCCCTGACCTACAATTATCAGGCTCCTGAACCCGTTTGGATAACTTCAGTCACCACTACATTGAACTGATTCTATGACTTACAGGCTCACTCCCAAGGACTCTTTACAACACATGTTCTCTGTGTTATATTTTTACTTGCACAATTTATCTTCTTTTGCACATTGGTTGTTCGAAAGTCTTTGTTTATGTATTTTATTTCAAATTATATTGTATTTCTTTATTTTCCTGTAAATTCCTGCAAGAGAATGAATCTCAGGGTAGTGTATGGTGACATATACAGTATGTATTTTGATAATAAATTTCGCTTTGACTTTGATATGACATGTTGTTTTGCAGTAGCAGTACACTGCTAGACATAAAATGTATAAAATACAAATATAAATAAATAATGTTAAAAAAAAAGAGTAATTCACCACACTTTTCTCATTCTGGCTTCTTCCCTCTTCTTTCCAGTCCTGATGAACGATCTCAGTCCGAAACATCAGCTGTTTATTCCCCTCTATGGATGCCGCCTGACTTGCTGAGCTCCTTCAGCATTTTGTGTGTTGCTCTGGACTTCCAACATCTGCAGAATCACTTCTATCTATGATTTGCTGCTCCACTGTGAAATCTTTTCCAGGTATGTCCACCCCGAAGGTTTAAATCTTCTCTTCAGTGGGAGTTCTGTGAGACCCTGTCTCGCTACTCCCCCTCGGTGATCCCTGCTCATCTTTGTTCATGTGCTCACCTGTTACCAGCCAGCTTGAATGCTTTCCCCTCACCCCACCTTCATATTCTGGCTTCTTCCCCCTGCCCTCCCAGCCCCGAAGAAGGCTCTTGGGCTGAAATGTCAGCCCTTTATTCCTCTTCACAGATGTTGCCTGACCTGCTGAGTTCCACCATCATTTTGTGTGTGTTACTCTAGATTTCCAGCATCTGCAGAACCCTGTGTTTGTGAATAATGAGCTAGTGATAGTGGGTTCATTGGTTATTCAGTAATCTGTTCCTAAATTGTTGAGTATTGGTCTCAGGTTCCTCACTGGTAGAAAGGCAAAAAGGGCATGTCACAGATGGTGAGGGATGTCCTCAGTGGTGGGCAGGGACTTGACTGAGTCTATAACTCTCTTTTTCCCAGAGTAGGAATGAAGGTGTGAGGGGGGATGTTTAAAGGAGAGGTGTAGGCTAAGCTTTCCCTTACACAGAGTGGTAGGTGTCTGGGACTCACTGTGAAGAGTAGTATTGGAGGTAAATATGATAGTGGTATTAAAGGGGCATTTAGACAGGCACAGTATATGCAGGAAATGAATTCTCAATTTTATGTGTCTGGTATCACAAGGGTGGAAATCAAGTTCAAGTGTAGTTGTCATTCAACCAGAAACATGCATGCAGCCAAACGAAACAGCGTTACTCTAGGGCCAAGATGCAAAATTCAGTACTGTAATCACACAACACACAGCACATTTCAGCCTTTCTGCAGAAAATTCTACAAAAAGTATTAGGTAGGTCCCAGTCCATCACGGGTAAACCAGAGGAATGGCTTCATTCACCCCATCACTGAACTGTTCCCACAACCACTTTCAAGGACTCATCTCGTATTCACAATATAGATTGCTTTTTTATTTATTATTTTTGCTTTTATATTTTCACTGTCTGTTGTCTTCTGCACATTGCTTATTCATCCTGTTGTGTGCAGTCTTTCGCTGATTCTATTATGATGCTTGGATTTACTGAGTATGCCTGCAAAAAAATTAATCTCAGGTTCGTATATGATGACATATATGCACTTTGATAATAAGTTTACTTTGCACTTTAAACGTTGATATCATAATGATTGCACATATAGACACAAAGATAATATTAGCACAAGGCCTTGACTGGTTTAGCCTGAAGAATGATGGTGCTGGGATGTTGTCCTGGAGCCAATAAGCACGCAGCAGTTCCTCATCTTGTGCTGGGACAAGCTGGCTCGTCTTCCAGGGGGTGAACTCTGGAGAACAGCACTTATTGGAGAGCCAGGCTGAGTGGCCGCTGTGCTCTGTTGTCTCCCACACTGCCACGGCACATCCTCCCCCGGATGGCTGTAACAAGCAATGCGGCAGGAGGGCCTGGACTGCGCAACAGCAGAGGCCACACAGCTTCCCCGCCATCTGCCTTACCAATGAACCGATAAACCGTACTGGCAGTATTGAGGTTTTGTTGTCACAAGAAAAAATATTTAAGACCATATTTACATCATTTGTTAGACCCAGAGAGGCCATTGGGACCAAATGTGCAGCCACCTTACCAGAAGTCAAAACGAGAGCTTTCAAAGTCCTGCTGAAGGGACTCAGCCCAAAACATTGAGTATTTATTCATTTATTCATGCTGCCTGACCTGCTGAGTTCCTCCAGCATTTTGTGTGTTGCTCTAGATTTCCAGCATCTGCAGAATCTCTTGTTGGGTTGAGCTGTAATTACTTGCAAACTTTTCATCACCATTCGAGGAGACATCATCAATGTGCTGTTGTTTGGGGTGTGTTCTCCGAATGCTTGTCCTTTATATACTTATCGATCAGCTGATTGGCTGTCATTTTGGAAACTCATTTGTGATGTGGGGTGGAAATGGTTGCAAGTAAATTGCCAAGATCAGAGAACAACTCAACCCAATCATCAGCCACCCGAACTACACATTTTCCGAATTATTTCCAAGAATCTTTTGTGTTTATGATTTAATCCTCTTGTAAATTGGTTTATTATTGTCACATGTAGCCAATACAGTGAAAAACTATTCTTTCATACTGTTCATACCAATCAATTCATTACACAGTGCATTATGGTAGGACAAGATAAACCAGTAACAGAATGCAGAGTGAAGTGTTTCCATTACAGAGAAAGTGCTGGGCAAGGTGCAAGGACATAGCAAGGTGGATTGTGATGTCAAGAGTCCATTTTATTGTACTAGGGAACCGTTCAATAGTCTAATAACAGCAGAATTAAAGCTGTTCTTGAGCCTAATGGAATAACTTTCTGGCTTTTTTATCTTCTGGCTGATGGGAGAGGGGTGAAGAGAGAATGTCCAGGGTGGGCGGGGGCTTTGATTGTGCTGGCTGTTTTGCCAAGGCAGTGCAGATTGTAGACAGAGTCCACGGAGGGGAGGCTGGTTTCAGTGGTGTGCTGAGCTGTGTGTCTACATCTCTCCATGGTTTCCTCCAATCATAGACGACGTAGTTAAAACGTAGAACATTACAAACCCGTTCAGGCCCTTCCGCCCATGGTTTTCTTTGTTTTGATAGTCTCCCCTCTCACTGTGTGACACCTCTTACCCCTTTATTGGGGGGGGAGGGAGAGAGAGAGAGAGAGCGGCTGTGGCATGTCGAATTTGTCAGGATGAACAATTAGCTTTTGTACTGCAGATCATGGTCTTTCTAGGGTGTTTTACAATTGCTGGCTTGGTGGGTGGTGGGTGCTGAAGTAGGTGGGGAGGGGAGGGTTGATGTTTTGCTGCTGTTTGTGCATGGGAGCGGAGAAGGGGGCTGTGGGGTGTGGTGAACAATGTGCCTGTCGGGACACGCCCCTGCTGACTGCTCCTGTGGCTCCTCCCACAGGCCCCTGTATAAAGGAGACCTGCGGCCTGAAGATCGGCCTCAGTCTCCAGGACCTTGTATGATAGACACTCACTCCTGGTTCCTTCTTCCAGTCAATAAAAGCCGATATCTCGCCTACGTCTCAGTGTGAGTTATTGATGGTGCATCAATTTTATTGACTGGAAGTTTTAAAACATGGAACCCGTTTTGCGTCCGGACCGGTTGGATTTGGACCCTCAAGACCCTGACGCAGCTCTCGCTTTTGAACACTGGCTTGCATGCTTCCAATCGTACTTGGCGGAGCTTCGTGCGACTGAACCCGCCGTTATGCACAGAATCCTACTCTCGAGGGTCTCCTCCAAAGTTTACTCCATTATCCGGGATCTGCCGACCTACGATGGGGCACTGGACGCCCTCAAACGACAGTACCTGCGGCCGGTGAACACCGTCTACGCAAGACATCGCTTAGCTACCCGGCAACAGCGGCCTGGCGAATCGTGCGCTGAGTTTCTCCGAGCACTACAGACACTCGTCCGAGCTTGCGACTGCAAGACGCTCACGGCAGAACAGCATGCGGAGCTGCTGGTGCGAGACGCCTTTGTGACGGGACTGAGGTCAGTGTACATGCGCCAGCGGCTGCTGGAGAACTCGGATCTTACCTTAAGCTCGGCGATAGAGAAGGCCAACGCTCTAGAAGCTGCGCGGCATAACGCCGACGCTGTCCAGTCGCGCGATTCCCCGCCGGTTTCGTGGACGCCTCAGACCCCGCCACCGCCGGCTCCCGGGAGCGAATTCGCCAACGCCGCCGCCAGTCGCCATTCCACGAGCTCCCCGACCCAGACCACGGCTGTGGCCCGTAAGAAACTCGTGCTTTGTTATCTCTGTGGCCAAAAGAAACATCCTCGACAACGCTGTCCAGCGCGAGAAGCGACCTGCTCCAGCTGCGGAAAGCGGGGCCACTTCGCCAAGGTCTGTAAGTCTCAACCTCGAGCGGAGTGCAGCGCTGCGGGTGAAACGTGGGGGCCGCCATCTTGCATGCCGGGATGTGGGCGGCCATCTTTGTTGACGTCAGCACGCCCCGCCCCCGATCCTCGGATGCTGACCGGGTACCCCGGATGTGAGCGGCCATCTTTGTCGGCGTCAGCATGCCCCGCCCCCGACCCTCCGATGCTGACCGGGTACCCCGACGGCGATCCAACTCTGGCCACTGTGACTCTCGACCAAAGCGCCCCACACCAGCTTGCAAGATCCATGATGGACATCCAGGTGGAGGGGCATTGGACTGGATGCCTGTTTGACACGGGCAGCACTGGGAGTTTTATTCACAGTTTTATTCACAGTGCAACGCTGCGGACTTGCAACGCGGCCGGTCAGTCGGAGGTTCCATTTGGCCTCTGGGTCGCAGTCCGCAGACATCCGGGCGGGTTGTGTAGCGACTTTGGTGGTGCAAGGCACAGTATATCGGGACTTTGAACTGCTGGTCATGCCTAATCTGTGTGCACCTGTGCTATTGGGGCTGGACTTCCAGAGCCATCTCGAAAGTGTGACTATGGTATACGACGGGCCCCTCCCACCACTCACTGTCAAGAATCCTCAGTTTTGTGGGACTTCTTCACATACCCTGCTACTGCCCACACACACACACGGACACACACATCCCATCCAGAACCAGGCCAACAGCTGTGCTACCGACACTTGCAGCCTCTCCACTCTCAAGATCCCTCCCCCACCGCTGTTCGCCAACCTGACCCCCGACTGTAAACCTGTGGCAACCAAAAGCAGGAGGTACAGCGCGGGGGACCGGGCCTTCATTCAGTCGGAGGTGCAGCGGCTGCTCAGGGAGGGGATCATTGAGCCGAGCACAAGCCCTTGGAGGGCCCAGGTGGTTGTTGTTCAGACTGGGCAGAAAAATAGGATGGTGGTGGACTATAGTCAAACCATCAATAGGTTTACGCAGCTTGACGCATACCCCCTACCCCGCATCGCGGATATGGTCAACCAGATTGCTCAGTATAAGGTGTACTCGACAATAGATCTGAAATCCGCTTATCACCAGCTCCCCATCTGCCCAGAGGACCGCCCCTACACCGCCTTCGAGGCGGGCGGCCGGCTCTATCACTTCCTGCGCGTCCCTTTCGGTGTCACGAATGGTGTCTCTGTCTTCCAGAGGGAAATGGACCGGATGGTGGACCAGTACCAACTGCAGGCCACATTTCCCTATCTGGATAACATCACCGTCTGTGGTCATGACAGGCCAGATCACGACGCCAACCTCCAACGGTTTCTCCAAGTGGCCGCAGCTCTGAACCTTACTTATAACAGGGACAAGTGTGTTTTTGGTACCACTCGCCTTGCTATACTTGGGTATGTCGTGGAAAACGGGGTTATTGGGCCTGATCCCGAACGTATGCGCCCCCTGTTAGAGCTCCCTCTTCCCACCACTCTCAAGGCCCTCAGACGGTGCCTGGGGTTTTTTTCCTATTACGCCCAATGGGTCCCCCATTACGCAGACAAGGCTCGCCCCCTGGTCAAGTCTACCTCGTTTCCCCTCTCTGCTGAGGCCTGCGCGGCCTTCAACTGCATTAAAGCGGACATTGCCAAAGCTACGATGCATGCAGTGGACGAGACCGCTCCCTTCCAAGTGGAGTGTGATGCCTCCGATTTCGCTCTGGCTGCTACCCTTAATCAGGAAGGCAGACCAGTAGCATTCTTTTCTCGCACCCTCCAAGGCTCTGAAATTCGGCACTCCGCGGTGGAGAAAGAAGCCCAGGCCATAGTGGAGGCTGTTAGGCACTGGAGGCACTATCTTGCTGGCAAAAGATTCACTGTGCTGACCGACCAGCGCTCGGTTGCATTCCTGTTCAGCAACCAACAGCGGGGCAAGATCAAAAATGATAAGATTTTGCGGTGGAGGATAGAACTCTCCACCTACACCTATGATATCCTGTACCGGCCTGGCAGACTCAATGAGCCCCCTGATGCCCTATCCCGGGGAACATGTGCTAGCACACAGCTCGACCAGCTGTACGCCCTTCATGCACAACTTTGCCATCCGGGGGTCACCCGATTTTACCATTTTGTGAAAGCTCGGAACCTGCCGTACTCCCTGGAGGACATCAGGACGATGACCAGGGACTGCCAAATTTGTGCCGAGTGCAAACCGCACTTCTACTGTCCTGACACGGCACAACTTGTCAAGGCCACCCGCCCTTTTGAACGCCTGAGTGTTGACTTTAAGGGCCCCCTTCCTTCCACTGACCGCAATGTCTATTTTCTCAGTGTTATTGACGAGTTCTCACGGTTCCCCTTTGCCATCCCCTGCCCCGACACCACTGCCACGTCCGTCATAAAAGCCCTGCGCCAGCTCTTCACTCTGTTCGGGTATCCCTGCTATATCCACAGTGATAGAGGGTCCTCCTTTATGAGTGAGGAGCTGCGCCAGTACTTGCTAGCTAGGGGCATTGCTACCAGTCGGACCACGAGTTATAATCCCCGGGGTAATGGCCAGGTGGAGCGGGAGAATGCCACAGTGTGGAAGGCCACACTTTTAGCCCTTAAGTCCAAAGGGTTGCCGGTCTCTCGATGGCAGGAGGTCCTCCCTGAGGCACTGCACTCTATCCGCTCTCTGTTATGTACGTCCACCAATGCCACCCCTCACGAACGCCTATTCTCTTTTCCCAGGAAGTCTGTCACTGGGACCACCCTACCAGTTTGGCTGACGTCCCCGGGGCCAGTGCTGCTCCGGAAACATGTGAGGAGCAATAAATACTCCCTGCTGGTGGAGAGGGTTCACCTTCTCCATGCGAACCCCCAGTATGCTTACGTGGTCTTACCTGATGGGCGGGAGGACACGGTCTCCATCCGCGACCTGGCACCCGCAGGTGCAGCAGACCACTACCCTGAAGGCTCTCCGGTAACTGTGAACCCTGCACCAGAGGTGACACCGTACTCACCAGGCCCTACACAGACTCCTCACGACACTTGTATACCGGGCGTTTCGTACGCATTTATACCAGGCGCCTCGCACATGCATGAGGGATCACCGGCGCCTAGTGGGCAAGAACACGCGCAAACCCCGTCCCCTGTGCAATCGCCAATGTTGCCGGCACCTATGCGGTCACAGCCGGTGCTACGTAGATCGCAGCGACAGATTCGACCGCCTGATCGGCTTGACTTGTAAGAACCTTCGCTACATGAGGACTTTTTCAAACGAAGGGGGGGTGAATGTGGTGAACTATGTGCCTGTCGGGACACGCCCCTGCTGACTGCTCCTGTGGCTCCTCCCACAGGCCCCTGTATAAAGGAGACCTGCGGCCTGAAGATCGGCCTCAGTCTCCAGGACCTTGTATGATAGACACTCACTCCTGGTTCCTTCTTCCAGTCAATAAAAGCCGATATCTCGCCTACGTCTCAGTGTGAGTTATTGATGGTGCATCATGGGGTTCTAAACTTTTTTTTTACTATTACTCATCTTTTGGGGTACTCTTCTGTTTTCCTGGATGCCTGCAAAGAGCAAGAATTTAAGGCTGTATAATGTAATATAGTATTCTCTGATATTAAATGATGTTGTGGTGAGCTTTCGACCTATTGAATCTAATCCTTGCCACACAGCCCTCTATTTTTCTCTCATCGATGTGCCCATCCATCCCATTGAAGAGTCTCTTAAATATGAAAGTCACTCATATATATCCACCCCCAGCAGGCCGTTCAATGCACTCACCTCCCTCTGTAAAAAAAAAACTTACCTCTGACATCCCCTCCATATTTTCCTCCATACACCTTACAATTACGCCCTCTGGCATTAGGCATTTCATCCCCTGTCCCTGGGAGAAAGTCTCGGGCTGTCCACTCTATCTATACCTCTTAGCATCTTGTACAGCTCTATCAAGTCACTTGTCATCCTCCTTCTCTCCGAAGAGAAAACTTGTACCTGTTGTCACAAGCTGTGACACTTTCTGTAATGCATCGATAAAAGTCAGTGAAAGTCAACGGAGACATTTCAAACAACTTTGACCTCCTGAGGAAGTAGAGGCTCTGGTGAGCTTTCTTGACCATGTTGTTTACATGATTGGATTAGGACATGGAATTGGTGATGTTCACTTCTAAGAAATTCAAACCTTCAACCCTCAGCACTGGTGATGTAAACAGATGCGCAATATTTATTGGTTTGGTTTTTTAATCTTTCTGCAAATCTGCATCCACTGCTCATTCAGACAACTGACCCCAGATTGCAATTGTAAAAGCATTCACCTGCATGGAAAAGTTACATTTCCTTCTACCTCACCGCTCAGTCCTTTGCCAAGTCCATTATTTACACATGGAGTTTCACAACCTCAGGATATTTGTGTAGTGTTTCACAGTCACTGATCTATAGGCAGGAAGGCACCCAATTTGTACATATGTTGTAAGAAAGCTTCTAGAGAGTGCAGTGTGAACAAAGCAGATCAGATATGGAATCAGAATCAGTTTTAATGTATACATCCAGATATCGTGAAACTTGTTGTTTTGTGGCAACAGTATAGTGGAATACAATATATAAATGTTCTGTGTAAAGGTCTTGGGCAAGTGTATGTGTTAGGGTGCCTAAGACTTTTGCACAGTCCTGTAGTAATTTTATGCATTGCATTATACTGTTGTCCGTCAAAAAACACAGATTTCATGATGCGGCACGGTAGTGTAGTGGTTACCACAACGCTTTGCAGTACAGGAGACCCAGGTTCAATTCCCACCACTGCCTGTAAGGAGTTTGTACATTCTCCCTGGGACCACATGAGTACTCCAGTTTCCTTCCACAATCCAAAGACGTACCAATCGGGAGGTTAATTGGTCATTGTAAATTGTCCTGTGATTAGGATAGCATTAAATTGTGGGATTGCTGGGTGGTGTGGTGCTTATTCTACACTGTATCTCAATAAAATATGACGTATGTGAGTGATGATCAACTCTGATTCTGATCTGGGTCTTTATTGTGGACTGAGAACGGGAAGAGGAAAGGGCAAGGGGAATCATGGTTGGGAAGAGAGGAAGAGAGAGGGGAGTGAGTGGGAAGCACCAGAGAGACATACTGTAATGATCAATAAACCAATTGTTTGGAATCAAATTACTGTGCCTGGTGTCTCAGGGTTGGGCGTGTCTGCACCCGCACCAACCCTCGCCCCTGGCACTCCTTCTCTGCCACCTGTACCACACCCCATCCACGGCGCTCTACCCTCACCATTCCCAACATCCTTTGCTCCCACCAGATTTACCAACTTAATTTCCACTCTGTGTTGACAAATGTCTTAGACACTCTTTTGCACAGTAGTTTATGTACAGTGCCTTGGAAAACATATTCAGCCCCAGCTCTTTGTTCACATAAATGAATATTACAACCAGGAACTTTGATCAATTTAACTGAGATTTTTATTTGTAAATCACAATCTCCTTTTTTTCATAATAGAGCCCATAGAAAACCAGGGAAAATTGTATAGCATGAAAAACAAAAAAATTAAAAAACTGAAATATCAGCTTAGTTGAAATGTCCTTAGTTGAACTACCTCTTGTAGCAATTACAGACAGTAGTCTTTTTGGATAAGTCTCTATTAGCTTTGCGTAACATGATGGGAAAGATTTGCCCATTCCACCTTGCAAAATTGGTCAAGCTGTACCAGGTTGCTTGGAGAGCGGCAGTGGACAGCAGTCCTGAGGTCTTGCCAGAGACGTTTGATCGGGTGAAGGTCAGGACTCTGACTGAGCCACTTAAGGACATCAGTTTTCTTCATTTTGAAGCAACTCCATGATTGCTGTGGCAGTGTGCTTTGGGTCATTGTCCGGCTGAACAATGAACTTGCTTTCTGGCAGAAGCTAGCAGGTTTTTAATCCAGCATCTCTCTGTATTTAGCAGCATTCATCTTCCCATTAGTCCTGACCAGATTTCCAGCACTTGCTGCTGAGAAGCATCCCCATAGCATGCACGGAATTAGATTTATGCCATATGTACCACTTAGTGTTGAGGCCAAAAAGTTCAACTTCTGTCTCACCCGATTACAAGTCTTTCTTCCACACCTTTATAGTATTTTCTAAGTGAAGCTTTGCGAAGTCTTTACAAGAAAGCATATGCTTTTCTGTTTAGTGGTGCATGTGGTGTAAATCTAACACTGCATATCAGGCAGGTTACAGCTCCCCACTATGAGGTATGGTGGAGGTAGCATCGCATCATGCTAGAGGGATGCTTTTCAGCAGCAGGTACTGGAAATCTAGTCAAGATTGACGGGAAGATGAATGCTGCTAAATTCAGAGAGATCCTGGATAAAAATCTGCCAGCCTCTGCCAGAAAGCTTAAACTGGGGAGGAAGTTTGTCTCTCAGCAGGACAACGACCCAAAGCACAATGCCAGAGTAACCATAGAGTAATTTCAAATTAAGGAAATTGATGTCCCTGAATAGCCCATTCATGGTCCTGACCTTAACCAGATCAAACATCTCTGGCAAGACATCAAGATTGCTGTCCACCGCTGCTCCCCAACTAACCTGACACAGTTTGGCCAATTTTGCAAAGCGGAATGGGCGAATCTTGCCCCATCATATTGTGCAAAGCTAACAGAGTCTTATCCAAAAAGACTACTGGCTGTAATAGCTGTAAGAGATGGTCGAACTGAGCAAAGGGGGATGAGTACTTTTGAACTGCTTGATATTTCAGTTTTTGAATCTTTAGATTTCATGCTTACAATTTTCCATTTTTTGGGATCTACTGTGAAAAAAGGAGTATGTGATTCACAAAAATAAAATTCTGAGTTAAATTGATCAAGATCCCTGGATGTAATACTCATTTCCATGAACAAAGGGTCGAAGGCTGAATAGTTTTCAAGGCACTGTATGTAAATTTAATTAATAAGTAGTGGAAAAAGAGAGCAAAACAAAATAATACGTGTACATGGGTTCATTGTCTGTTCAGAGATTTAATGATGAGGGGAAGGTTTTCCTAAAACATTTGTCCTCAGGCTCTGTACCTCCTCCCTGATGGTAGCAATGAGAAAAGGGTCCATTCCTTAAGGCAGTATCTGCGGCTTAGCGTAAATCCAAGAGAGGCACACTCCAATTGCTTCAATGAAGTAATACCATTTCACCTTTTATCTGAGGCAGGTTACAGTTCACTGCCTTAAGATATTCTGACTGCAACATACTGGAAGATTTTCCCATAATCTTTAGGATCAGGATCACTGGCATATATCATGACATTTTTTGTTTCGTAGCAGCAGTACATCACAATATATAATACCAAAAAAAACTATCAATTATAGTAAGAAATATATATAAAAATTTTATTGAATAAATAGTGCACAAAGAGAGCAGAAAAAAGAAATAAAAAGTAGTCAGGTAGTGTTCATAGGTTCAATTTCCATACAGAATTCTGATGACAGAGGGGTAGAATCTGTTTCTGAAACATTGAGTGTGCATCTTTAGGCTCTGGTACCTCTTCGTTGACGGTCGCAATGAGAAGGGGTCGTGCCCTGGGAGATGGGGATATTTAATGATGGATGTTGGCTGAGTTTACAATCCTCTGCAGCTTTTTCCAATGCCATGCAATGGCCGCTCCGTTCCCACCTTAAATTTCTGTGGTCTGTTACACATTGAGGCAAGGGTGACACTGCGCTGTGGATGTTCCAGATGTGTTACATTCATCCTGCAATCCACGACACTGGACCCTGACCCCAGTCTGTCAGGAACTGCGTGGTGGCTGCCTGCAGATGACCCTCCCCACGTTAAATAAGTCACGCATAGGCAGTTTCCATTGAGGGACCACCCTATCACACCCTGGAATAAATACTGTGGTGATCAGCAAGTGGTGAAGGCGGCAGAATTGCGAGGTTTAGAAACCGCTAATGACCAGAATGAGTGGATCCTGGATCGGCCTCTACAGCCATCTGGAAACTCGCCAATGGACAACCACTTCAGGCAACGTCACACTTGATTTGAATTATCTCACTACTACTACTGTCAACCATGGAGATGGGTGAGAAAGTCAAATGTATTCTTGGGAGATTGTTTCCATGGTGGGGAGTTATGTCAATAGACGGAAAACTGCAGATGCTAGAAATCTGAAATCAAAAGAGAAGGTGCCCGGAACATGCAGCAACATCCGTGGAAACAAGCCATGGGAGTCAGAGGTCAGCCAGTCCTGGGATTGGAGGTCTCAGGTCAGTCAGCAGGTTGGAGATCCGTGATAAGCAAGTCTGGAGGTTGAAGCCCTGAGGTCAGAAGCCCGATGTCTGCAAGTTCTAGGCCATGGTCTGGAGATTGGGGGCCTGGAGTCAGCTTGACCTGGGGTTGGAGGCCCATCTCTGTGTGTTAGTGGAGGGTGTGTAGGAAAGGGGTGTGTTTGTTGCTGCTGCTTGTTCAATGTTGGTTGTGCGGGTTCTGCTGAACATTGCAGGCATGTTATTTTGGTGCCGGAATGTGTGGTTACAGTGGCGGGATGAATCAACATCTTCAAGTTGTGTTGATGGTGAATACAAATGGTGCATTTCACATGTTTTGAAATGCAATTGATAGGTAAGTAAATCAAATCAATAAATCTAAATCTAAGGGTTAACTAGTCAGATCAATGACTCTCCGTCATCGGTCAATGATGGGTATTGACATCATTTCAGTGTGAAATGTGTCACAGGTGTGGGTGTACTTGTAAGATATATATATATATCTCACAAGTGGGAATATATGAGAAATAACTGGAATGATTCTGCTTTGCTGAAGCAATTGCTGTTTCAGCAACACTGACTATGAAACTTTTCATAATGAGTTTACAGGATGCAAGCTTTGCTGGAGTGTTCAGGATTCATTGCCCATCCCTGACTGCCCTTGAGCTGGGTGATTAGATAGACTGTTCCAGAGAACAGATATTGTTTCTGGGAATCCAGAACCATGTAAAGAACAGACTGAGTAAGGTCAGCAAATTTCCTTTCCCTGGAGGAGATTAGTGAACGATCGGGTAGTTTCATGGTCAGAAGTACTGGTGTGCTCTTTTCAATTGCAGATATTAAGTTAATCAAATTTACATTCCTCGGCTGTCACAGTGGGTTTCAAACTTAAGTATCATTTATTAATTCAGGGTTCTGAATTACTGATCCTGCAGCACACTGTGATGACAAACATGCACACACAAATATATCTGGATTAGAAGCATCACATGTATGTTGTTGGGGCTGGTGAAGAAGCCATTTGCCAGACTTGGTCAAAGTTCAAAAGTTCAAAGTAAATTTATTTTCAAACTACATATATGTCATCATATACTTGAGATTCATTTTCTTGAGGGCATTCACAGTAAATGGAAAGGAACACGATAAAATCAATGAAAAATCGTATACAAGGCAACCAAACAACCAATGTGCAGAAGATAACAGACTATGCAAATGCAAAAAAAAACAAAAAAAAAAGAAGATAAATAAACAATAAATATTGAGAACATGAGCTGTAGATTCCTTTAAAGTGAGCCCATAGGTTATGGAATCAGTTCAGTGCTGGGGTGATCCCTTCTGGTTCAAGAGCCTGATGGTTGGGGGGGAATAACTGTTCCAACTATAAGGGCACACTTGGAGTGTAGAACCCAGCATCCAGGACACCTCCAAAAGGCGCTGCCTCAAAAAGGTGGTGTCCATCGGTAACGGCCTCCACCACTCAGGACATATCCTCTTCACATTGCTACCGCCAGGAGTCTGAAGACATACACTCAATGATTCAGAAACAGCTTCTTTCCCACTAACATCAGATTACACTACTTCAATATTTTCCTCTCTTTTTGCACTAATTTAAAAGTATAAATACTTACTGTAATTTATATTTTTATTATTATGTATTGCTGCCGCAAAACAGCAAATTTCATGACCAATATCTCTGATTCTGATTCATGTTCTCATGAAAGGAAGAATGTAGAAGCTTTAGAGAGGGTGCAGAGGAGATTTACCAGGATGCTGCCTGGACTAGAGAGCATGTCTTATGAGGATAAGTTGAGTGGGCTGGTGCTTTTCTCTTCGGAGCGAAGGAGGACGAGAGGTGTCTAGACACAGGTGTACAAGATGATAAGAGGCATAGTTAGAGTGTACAGCCAGAGAATTTTTCCCAGGGCAGAAATGGTAAATATGAGGGGGAATAATTTTAAGGTAATTGGAGGAAAGTATAGAAGGTATGGTCAGGGGTAAGTTTCTTTCACAGAGTGGTGGGTGCGTGGAATGCCTTGCCAGGGGTGGTGGTAGAGGCAGATGTATTAGGAGCATTTCAGAAACTCTTAGATAAGCTCATGGATGAAAGGGAAATGGAGTCCTATGTGGGAGGGGAGGTTTAAATTGATCTTGGTGTAGGTTAAAAGGGCGGGGTTGAAGTCCCTATACTTTACTACATTCTCAGAGTCGGGATGTCATGATGCAGCTGTACATGAAGTCAGTGAGACCTCACGTTTACTTAGTTCTGGTGTTTTTCCATAGGAGGGTTGCAATTAATATGTAGAGAAATGCTTTGCGGAGATGTTCTGGAGACTGGAGGGATTGAGCTATCAGAGAAGGCTGTTTCGAGTGGGACGGTTTCCCCTGGAGCGTGGAACAGAGAAGCAACCATATACCCAAAAGCACCAGGGGCATAGGCATGGTCACAGTCTTTTTCTTAGTGCAGGGGAACTTAATACTAGAAGAAATAGGTTTAAGGTGAGAAGAGAAAGTTTTAAAGGGGACCTGAAAGTCAACTTTATTTATGTATAGTTTTTCATAAATTCTATTTTATATCATTACTTTCCTGTAAATGTCTGTAAGAAAATAACTCTCAAGTAGTATATGTTGACACTTGTACACTCTCAATGACAAATTTATTTTGACTTTGAAGTTGTTAACATTGTTTGGTGTGTGTTTCTGGAACAACCTACTAGAGAAAGTGACAGGCAGGTACAATAACATGTAAAAGGTATTTGGACGGGTACATAGGTAGGAAAGGTTTAGGGGGCTATCGGCCAGCTCAGGTAAATGAAGCTGGCTCAGGTATCAGCATGGATGGGCTGTGTTTTTGTACCAATGACTCTGTAATCGCGACAGGAAAATTCCTCAAACCCACTGCATCACAACCATAACTTCAGCTCTGAATCCCTCCCCCTTATCAAACATTATTCTACACCAGTCCCAGAAGTATTTATTTATTTAGTGATGTAGCATGGAGAAGGGCCTTCCTGCGCCAGCAAACCTGAGTAATCCAAACTTAATTCACCTACCTGATGCATCTTTGTAGGAGGAAACTGCAGCACCAGGGGACCCCCACACATTCCACAGGGAGGATGTACAGATTCTTTACTGAACGGTGCCGGGATTGAACTCTGAGACACCCCAGCTTGTAATAGTGTCACACTAATGGCTATGCTACCATGGTGCCCAAAATATTCAAAGCTTCTGCCTCACTACTCTTTGAGGAAGAGGAGCATAGCACAGTACAGGCCCTTCAGGCTACAGTGCTATACCAAACTTTGAACCTGATTGTAAGATCAATTTAACTCTTTTTTTCCTTCCCACTTAGCTCCAATCTTCTATAATCCATATGCCTATCCAAGAGTTCCTTAAATATCCCTAATGTATCTGCCTCTACCACCACCCCTGGCAGGGCATTCCGCACACCCACCACTCTCTGTGTAAAGAAACTACCTCTGGTATCCCCTCTATGCTTTTTTCCCCAATCACCTCAAAATTATGTCTCCTTGTACAAGTCATTTCCACCCTGAGAAAAAGTCTCTGGCTGTCAAGCAATCTACACCTCTTGTCCTCTAAAAACTCACCACTCTCTGACAAAGTATATATTTTTTTCCCTGTCTTAAATAGTGAATCCCTCTGTTTAACCAGTGACCCCCCCCACCATCTCAATCTATATTCTCTCCCATGAGGAAATATACTCTCCACATTAACTGCTCAGCATCTTATGGTTCAATAAAGTCCTCCGGAGTCATTGATCAGGTACGTTATCATTGACAAATATATTTGTTGTGCAGGGCAAGACCCAAACGTTACTATTAATTATAAGATAAATAGTGTCAAAGACTAATCGAGTCACACAGCATAGAAATAGGCCCTTCGGCCCAACACTTCCATGCTGACCAAGATACCCATCTCAGCTAGTCTCATTTACTTGCTTCTGGTTCATATCCCTTGAAAAATCTTTCTTATTCACAGGTACAAAATGATCTGTGTGACGGCAGGTAAAACAAAGTTTTCTGCTGTACTTCAGTACATGTGGCAATAACAATATGACAATTTTGTGCCATGGCAGTGTAGCGTTTAGCGTGATGCTATCACTGCTCAGGGCGTCAGTTTTCGCATTTCAATTCTGCTGCCGTAAGTACGGGAGTTGGCATGTTTCTTCCTGTAAACAGCATGGGTTTCCTCCGGGTGCTCCAGTTTCCTCCCACAGTCCAAAGACGCACTGGTTAGTAGGTTAATTGGTTATTGTAAGTTGCCCTGTGATTAGGTTAGGATAGAAAACATGAGAAAATCTGTAGATGCTGGAAATCCGGAGCACCACACACAAAATGCTGGAGGAACCCAGCAGGAGAGGCAGCATCTGTGGAAAAGAGTAAACAGTCGATGTTTCCGGCTGAGATCTGAAGCGTCAGGACTGATGAAGAGTTTACGCCGGAAACGTCGACTGTTTAATGTTTTCCACAGATGCTGCCTCTCCTCCTGAGTTCCTCCAGCATTTTGTGTGTGGTGACTCAGGTTAAGATTAAATCAGTGCGTTGCTGGGCGATGCGGCTCACTGTGCAAGGAGGACCTGTTCAGCGCTGAATCTTTAAATGAACCAACTTCAGCAGGTCAGGCTAAGGACAACATTTCAGATCAAGGCCCGTGGACCTGTTGACCCACTGAGTCAGTCCAGTTGCTCGTTGCAGTCTGACCTGCTGAGTCCCTCGAGCATTCTGTGTGTGTGTGTTGCTCCAGATTCCAGCATCTCTTGTATCTCCATATCTTGAATGCCACAAGCAACCGCAACTGACCGTGCCTACTTATCTTACAGGTGGAATTTCACTCGCCAGGAGAAGGCCTCGTATGTTCCAGGGGAGACTACAGATGGAAAGCCCTTTGCTTCGCTGGGTCTGGCACATGGCTGACTCCCCTCGTAGCAACAGCGTGTATCAGGACCAAGGCTCAAATCCCTCCACCTCATAACTCACAAGGGGACGGGCGGAGGTGCGAAGGGACATTCGGAGGTCTATTAGCCTCGTGTTTGGGAATGGCTCTGCAGAATCCTGCCTGCCCCTCGCTCCAAGGCGCTCCCTCCATGGACTCGGACCCTACAAAGAGGTTGCCCAGAAAGTGAATGGACACTTAATTTACCCTCGCCCCAAGACTTTTAGGTTGCTTTGTGCGTGTGTGTGAGAGAGTGCGTGGGTTGTCTGCATCTTCAACTTTTTTTTGGCTTTGCGTGTTCTTTGAACATGACCCATGGCGAGGAACTTTCCTCTGAAATGCACCAAGATTCCGTCGTGTTGACTTACCTCGAGAGCGTACTGATGCATCGAGCGGCGGTGGCCAGCGCGGCCGGCTCTCCTGGCAAGAGTGGCCCTGAGGGGTCGGCGCATCCGGGCAGAGGGGCCGAGGGAGCGCTCGACACGGCCCCCATCCCCGGCCGACCCCCAGCCCCTTCCCCTCCCAGGGCCGCCAGAACAGGCCCTGCGCTCAACGTGAAGAAGGCGAGGCTGCTACAGGGGGAGGCGTGGGACGGGGCAAAGAGGAGGAAGATCAGTGGTCAGGAGTCCAAGAGTCCGGAGAGACCCCAGCAGCAAACCCACAGCACCCTGCTGGCTTCCCTCTTGCAGTCCTTCGGCTCCGGCGTGCAAGACCACCAGCAGCACGGCGTGTCTCCGGGAAGCCGAGCTTCTTCACCCGAGGAGGAGGAGGAGGAGCCCGGGGCCTGCGGGCGGCTAGCAGCTCTGCTGGATGATGGGAAGAATGAGGAGCCCCAGCGGGAGAGTCCGCCCATCCCCGGCGCCCAGCGTCTCTCTTGCTCCGCCCGGCTGAAGGCGGTAGCCAGCATGGTGGGCAAAGGCCCCAGCGCCCCCAGCTCGCCCAAACCCAGCGCCGCTTGCAGCCAGCTCGCTCTGCTCCTCTCCAGCGACTGCCAGCTCCAGCAGTATTCCCGTGCACGGTCCCTGGCCCCCTCAGCGAGTCAGCGGCTAGCGGCCATCGCCAGCAAGAAGCTTGCCGGGGTCCCGCCGCCGGAGAGGCCGGCTGTCAAGGGTCCCGCCTCGGTACCGCGGGACAGGGCCAGCCGCTCGCCCGCTTCCCCGGCCACCGGCAGTAGCCTCCTGAAACACCTCCTGAACTCGCCCAAGCTCCCAGCCGCTAATGGCCACGCCTGGGCGGCAGCGGGAGAAGTGGGCTCCCGTCCCGGTAGCCACCCGCCAGCTGGTGGCAGGCCATCCAGAGAGGGTGGGGAGGAGGAGCGGGGAGGCATAGGCCGCCGAGTCGAGCCCGAAGCCCGCTCCAACTGCACTCCCATGGACCTGTCAACCAAGGGCAGGGTATCATCCGCCGAGCCCGCGTCCCTGCAGCCTGGCACCCTGGAGCAGATGACCGAGTCCCTGCTCTTCAGTTGGAACCCCAAAGCCCCCGGGCTGAAGGGCCCTGAACCCAAGGTGGACGAGGAGGGCACTGAACGCAAGAGTCACCAGAAGGTCACCCTGCTTCAGTTACTACTGGGTCACCACCAGCCCGGTAGCCGCACCCCAGAGCCTGGTGGGGAAGCCGCCACGGCCCGGAGCAGGCGGCCCAGCCAAAGAGAGCCCTTCCCGTCCCCCGCTCCCTCCTTGGCGGAGAGGAGTACCTCCCTGAAGCCCCGTGGTAGCCTCGGGGCCCGCCGGGGCCAGCCCGCCTCCCCTGCTGACTGCCCGTCGCACACCCTGCCCCTGCACGCCGACTCTGCGGCGAGGCCCCGGCCCAAGCCGGGCGACCTGGGCAAGGCCCAGCGCTTCCTCCCGGAACGGCCGGTGGCTAGCGAGTCACCGCTGGCCGCCCCCTTCCCCAAGCAGCTCTTCCCGCTGGAGTTGCGCCAGTCCAGCCCCTGTGCACCCGCGCCGGTGCTGGCAGGCGACGGACGCCTCTCCAACTTCTCCTTCAGCGCCAGTAAGTTGCTCCACGACCTGGCGCGCACCGGCTCCCATAGGTCACCCGAGCCCATGCACTTAGAGCCCGAGCTCAGGGCCTCCCTGGAGCCCAAGGTGGCCAAGGAGGGCGGAGGGCGCCCACTCGGATTCCAGCGGAGTGATCCCGGGGCGGGACACGAGCGAAGGGCAGGGCGGGCAGGCGACCTGGAGAGGCGCAGCGTCCTCCAGCTCTTGCTGAGGAGCACTGAGAAGGAGCGCGGACAGCCGCGGGCTAGGCGGAGCGAGCAGCCGGCAGCGCCGGATAGCCTCGGTGAGGCCGATACCGTCTCCATTGTCAAAGTGAAGACTGAGCCCAGCGAAGATGACGATGGTAGAACCCCCTTCTATAAGGTGGAGGAGAGCCCCGAGTGCCAGAGGCGAACCTCAGGGACCCCCTTGCTGCTGGAGAACCTGAAACAAGAGGTCAGGTCACCCCAGTCCCCGTCTCCCCTCATGTCCTCCAGCCACGCCAGGGGAGGGGTCCTTAGCCAACTACTGCGGCACAGCTCGGGACCACCGCATGGGTACCTTTCCAGCGGGCCGGCCAGCTTAGAAGCATCGGCCACCCCCTCCAACCCTTGCCCCGGGCTGAGGCACCTACTGCCCAGTTCTCCAGCCGATCGCCGGGACCTACAGAAGATGCCAGAACGCCCAGTGGCCATTAACGGTCACGCTTTCTACTCCAACGGGCTGTCAGCTGCGGAAGCAGGCTGCAAACCCCAGGAGCGTGGGCCTGGGCACGGCGGCGCGGAGGCAGGGCCCCGCAGTTACCTGAAGGATACGCAAGGGTTCAATGTACTGAAGCAGCTACTGCTGTCCGAGAATGGCATCAAAGCTCTGTCGGATCACCGCACCCTGCAGAACGGTGGCTCCGCGCGGGACCTGGGCGAACCGAAGGCACCGGGTGGGGCCCCCGCCCAGTATTACCGTGAGCGCGACCTCAGGAGGGGCGGGAAGGAGAGTCCAGTGCAGCCCCCCAGGTATCCTGGGACAGCCCGGCTCCCTCAGCCCCAGAGAGGAACCCACCCCGAGCCACCCTGGCTCACCAAAGCCAACCCGATACTCTATTACATGCTGCAGAGAGGCGGGGACGAGGTCCAGCCCAGAGCGAACGAAGGAGATGCGTTTAGGAAGGACAGGAAGAGGCACCAGCCTCGTTCCAATGCCGAGAGTCAGGCCGGCCCTTGCTGGGTGAAGGAAGAGCCAGAGGAACCCCTGGCATGTTTTGGGTCCCTTCGCGTCCCGCCACCGCCAAGCCCCGGGCAGATCATGGAGAAAGTGGCTGCAATCAAACGCGAGCCAGACTGAGGGAAGGGCCTCCGGCGAAAGCAAACAGATCAGACAAGCAAGAAGACAATCTTGTTATTAGGACCAGGTCTTGTGCAATATCCCGCGGGTCAGCTAACGGGAGAGCACATGCTGAATATATATAATATATATAGAGAGAAATGTATATAATATATATAACAGCGCCGACAGACATCTTACTGGAGGGCGTGCTCATGTTTGGAACTTGTATCTGTTGTCAGGAATGTCAAAATATTGGGATCTACCGATTTTTATATTATAATTTTATATATAGACAGATATATATTACACACAAAAACACACACACTCACTCACACACACACTCACTCACACACACACACACACACACACACACACACACACACACACACACACACACACACACACACACACACACACACACACACACACACACACACACACACACACACACCACACACACACTCACTCACTCACACACACACAAGGCGGACGAAACCACTTGTCTTCCGCTCTCTTAGATCTGCATGGTGATTACAGCGGGTGGGTGTGCTGGTTAGGGAGAGAGAGACCACGTTAGCTTGGGATCCCTGCGCTGAGCTCCCTCTCATGTAGGCGGCCTCGCAAGGGGGAGGGGGGACCGCGACAGCCCCGCCTAAGTTCTCTGGCCTTTGAGACATGCTGTTTATTTCTGCTCGGGGCCCCTCCTCCCTCACACACTTCTCTCCTGGTGCGCCTCTGGTCTACTGTTCAGGTTCGCGCTCCAGTGCAGGGAAATAGATATTAAAATGTGTGTGAGGGGGGGGGGGACGTGGGGATAGTGCGAATGTGGTGGAGAGAGGGTTAGATCGCGGTGGTACAAACTCCCAATTCTCCACAATACATTTTTTTAAAATTTCGTAGCTCCTTCCAACGCGTTTTACCTCCAAACGCAAAACGGTGCGTAAAACCAGCTGTTTTTTTTGAGGGGGTGGGGCTGGTTTCTTTTCAAGACGACCGTCGTGTTTTGTCCACGCAAGCGAACCATTACCTACTCTTTTGCCCGCCGCTGATTTTTACCATCTCTCTGTCTCTTGCTCTGCGAGGAGTTGGCATCTCCGGAGAGTTACTCAGCTTGTTATGTACATTGACTGTTCAATGAGTGTGTATATATACACAGTGCCCGTACGGATGTTGAATGGGGGAAGGTGCCTATTTTGTGTTGCATGTGTTTGCATTTGCAAGTGTTAAATATTGTATAGTTATATATGCATATTTTGTCCAATCTATTGTTGAAACTATTGTTGAAGAAGCCCTCTAACTCCGAAATCCGCATGAGACGAAAAGCATGTGGAAGTCCTATGCACAAAAAATGTGATGTGTTTATTAAAAAAAATACAAGATTTAAAAAAGGAGAGTAAAAGAGAATTTAATGTCTTAATAATCTAATTTTAATTACTTACTTGGTCTGTACATGGTGTACCAGTGTGCTTCTCTCTGAAGACGGAGCTAGCAGGGTATATTTTGAACGTTAACTCATTTCTTTGCAACCTGTTTCTTTCCAAACTATTTCTCCTTGCTATGCTGGAGCCCGTTTTAGTAATTGGTCCAGATATTTATTTATATCTCAATTTTAATTTGAAAGTGGAATGAAGATTTTTGGAATCAGTTCACTTCTAACCCATTACCTTGGAGTCCCTATTGGAAATTCCTCCCTTCTCTTTCACAGTTAGTTCCATGTTGAGGATCCTGAATGGGTTCCTGGTTCCCAGTCAGACGATCAGTGTCAAAAGGTGCTGAGCCCAAATCCAGACCAAGTTGGCAGTCAACCTGTGGGGTTCAATCTTCTCTTGCTAGACCAGTAGAAGGCAAATGTTTAAATCAAAGGGGGTAGCAAGAGATGGACCACCAAGTCTGAATATCAGTAGAAATTGTCACAGATTGGCTTATCATGGAAACATGTTCTGGGATGAGCAATGTTAAAGTGAATTGGAGCAAGGATTTATCCCTTGTTGACTTCCTTCTGGCAATGGGTGGCTTGTTGTTGGCTCTACACCTTTGCTTGGGCGACTGAGGTCTTTATTGAATGTGGTTTTTGCTGGTTGAATGATTGACTACACTTGGGCATCTCATCCAGGTCCTTAGCTGAGTGGTCACAGGGCGGGGAACAGTAGAACGTTGCTTCGGTCAATTCTATTTCCTTCCAGTTACTAAGCGGGCATTCCAGTTGGTAACAGGAAAAAAAAGCAGAGAGCTACTTTGTTTTGTTTTGGAATGAAAATTGATTTCCCTGTAAATATCTGGATTTACTTTTTCTTCTTGAAGAATGCATCTGTAAACGAAAAAGTTTAGTTTTTTTTAAAGATATTTCAAAACAATTAGCTTTTTGGGGTTTATTTGATCTTTTATGAAATGTTGCTCCTGATCTAATACAAACCGTGAGAACTGTACCAGTTTTTTTTGTACTCTGCAAAAAATAAATAAACTTTGGAATGAGAGGAGTGTAATGCTGGACATCTTTACTCCTTTTCTTCACCTTCCTAAAGGTGACAAATAGACAGAGCAGAAGGACAAAAGGTGTTAGGATGCATAAGATGGGCTGAAAGGTCTGATCCTGGGCTGTATGTAAGCCAATGAGACATAGGAGCAGAATTGGGCCTTTTGGCTCATTGTGTCTGTTCTGTCATCACTTTGTGGCCGAATCATCATCTCTCTCAACTCTATTCCCTGTAACGTTTGATGGCCTGACTAATCAAGAACCTGCTTTAAATATACCCAAAGACTTGGCCTCTACAACTATCTGTGACAATGACTTCTACAGATTCACCACCCTCAGGCTAGAGGAATTCTTCCTCATCACTGCTCTGAATGGCTGTGCCCTCTGGTCCAGACTGCCCCTGTATAGGAAACCACCCCTCCATGTCCGCTCTATTTGGGCTTTCCATATTCGATAGGTTTCAATGAGATTCTTCCTCACTCTTCTAAACACCAACAAATGCTCCTCGCGTGCTAACCCTTTCATTCCCAGAATCAATCTTGTGAACCTCCTCTGGACCCTCTCCAAGGACAGCACTTTTTTTCTTAAGGACTGAAAACTGCTCACAATAGTCTGACAAATGCCTTATAAAGCCTCAGCATTTGCTTTTATGTGCTAGTTGTCTCAAAATGAATGCTGACATTTGCAATTGCCTTCCTCACCACTGATTCAACCTGCAAATTACGCTTTAGGGAATCCTGCATATGGATTCCCAAGTCCCTTTGCATCTCTGATTTTCGAATTTTCGCCCCGTTTAGAAAATAATCTGTCTTTATTCTGCCCATTCTTCACATTCTCTAAGTCCTTCTGCAGATACCCTGCTCTGTCAACACTTGAGTCATAGAGTACAGCACAGAAACAGGTCCTTCAGCCCATCTAATGCATGCAGAAAGCTATTTAAACGCCCTGCTCCTAACAAACTTTATCGGGACATGGCCTTCCATAACCTACTATCCTCATATCTATTCAAACTTTTCTTAAACATTGAAAATGAGTTTGCATGGACCACTTGTGCTGGCAGCTAATTCCACATTCTCAAATCCCTCTTGAGTGAAGAGGTTTCCCCTAATGTTCCCCTTAAACTTCTCATCTTTCACCCATAACCCATGTCATCTGGTTGTAGTCTGACCCAACCTGTGTGGAAAAAGCCTGCTTGCATTTACCCTATCTATACCCCTCATAATTTTGTATACCTCTATCAAACCTCTCAATCTTCTACTTTCTAAAGAATGCAGTCGTAACCTATTCAATCTTTCTTTGGAACTTGGGTCCAGACCCAGCAGCATCCTTGTAAATTTTGTCTGCACTCTCTCAATGTTATTTACATCTTTCCTGTAGGTCGGTGACCAAAACTGCACACAATACTCCAGATTAGGCCTCATCAATATTTTATACAACTTAAACATGACATCCCATCTTCTGTACTCAAAATAATATGACTTATGAAGGACCAATGTGCCAAAAGTTTTCTTTATGACCCTATCTACCTGTGACACCACTTCCAATGAATTACGGACCTGTATTTCCGGATTCCTTTATTCTCCCACATGACTCAGTGCCCTACTTTTTACAGTGTAATAAAACCTACCCTGGTTGGTCCTAACAAAGTGCAAAACCTCGAACCTGTCTGCATTAAATTCCATCTGCCATTTTTCCAGCTGATGCAGGTCCCCCTGGAAGCCATGATAGCCGTCCTCACTGTTCATTACCTCCCCAATCATGGTGTCTGGCAAATTTGCTGATCCAATTAACCACGTTATCATTCAGATCGTTGATATAGATGACAAACAACAAAGGATCTAGCCCCGATCCCTGCGGCACTCCACTAGTCACAGACCTCCAGTCAGAGAGACAACTCTTTACTACCAACCCCTAGCTTCTCCCACAAAGCCAGTGTCTAATCCAATTTACTACCTCATCCTGAATGCTGAGTGACTAAACCTTCTTGACCAACCTCCCATGTGGGACCTTGTCAAATGCCTTGCTAAAATCCACGTAGACAACATCCACTGCCTTGCCATCATCCATTTTCCTGTTAACATAGAACATAGAATAGTTCAGCACAGTACAGTACAGGCCCTTCGGCCCACAATGTTGTGCTGACCCTTAAGCCCTGCCTCCCATACTTCCTTGAAAAGCTATAAGACTGGTTAGACATGACCTACCCCACACAAAGCCATGCTGACTATCCTTAATCAGTCCACGTCTATCCAGTATATTTCCAGTCCCTTAGAATACCTTCCAATAACTTTCCCACTACTGACGTCACTCTCACCTACCTATAATTTCCGGGTTTCTGTTTAGAGCATTTTTAAATAGCAGAACAACATTGGCTATCCTCCAATCCTCTGGTACCTCTCCTGTCATTAAGGATGTATTAAATATCTCTGCGAGGGCCCCAGCAATTTTTGCACTTACCTCCAATAGGGTTCAAGGGAAGACCTTGTCAGGCCCTGGGGTAGCCTCAGGGTAGCAAACACCTTCTTCTCTGTAATCTGTACAGGGTCTATGAAGTTGATGTTACTTTGCCTCATTCCTATAAGATTCTGAGTCCATCTTCCGAGTAAATACAGATGCATGGAATGCATTTAAGATCTCCCCCATCTGTTTGGCTCTACACATGGATTACCATTATGGTTTTATAGAAGACCGATGTTGTCCATAGCAATCCATTTGCTTTTAGCATAGTTGTAGAATCTCTTAGGATTCTATTCTCCTTTTCCTTGTCTGCTAGAGCAACTTCATGTCTTCTTTTAGCCTTCATGATTTCTTTCTTAAGTATTTTCTTGCATTTCTTATACTCCATAAGCACCTAATTTGTTCCCACTTGCTTGTACCTGCTATGCACTTCCTTTTCTCTCTTAATCAGTGACTCAATATCTCTTGAAAACCAATGTTCCCTACATGTGTTATCTTCACCTTTTATTCAGCTAGGCAACACAAGCTTTGTACTCTCAAAAATTTAATTTTTGAAGACCTCCCACTTTTCAAGTACACCTTTGCCAGAAGACAGCCTGTCCCAATCCACAGTTGCTATATCATTTCTGATACCATCAAAATTGGCCCTTTTCTAATTTAGAATCTCAGCCCCCAGACCAGACCTATGTCTTTGCATATTTACTTTGAAACTAATGGAATTGTGGTTACTGGATGCAAACTGTTCCCCTACACAAACTTCTGTCACCTGCCCTGTCTCATTCCCTAATAGCAGAGCCAGTATCACACACTCTCTTATTGGGACTTCTACAAACTGATGAAAAGAACTTTCCTGAACAATTGAAAAACCCTATCCCATCTAGTCTTTTTAGAGTATGGGATTCCCAGTCAAGATGTGGAAGTTAAAATCACCTACTATAACAACCTTGTGTTTCTTGCAGGAGTATGCAATCTCCTTACAAATATGTTCCTCAAAATCCCTTGGACTGTTGGGCGGTCTGTAATATAGCCCATTAATGTGACCATACTTCCCTTATTTCTCAGTTCCACACCTCACTAAGTCGAATTCTCCAGTCTGTCCTGATGGAGAACTGCCTGACCAGTAACACCACCCCACCTCCTTTTATCCCTCCCACTCTGTCACATCTAAAAGAATAGAACCCCAGAATACTGAGCTACCAGTCCTGCCCCTCCTGCAGTCAAGTTTCACTAATGGTTTCAACACCATAATTCCAGGTGTTGATCCACTAGCTGCCCCTCTACCTATCCTTGTATTGTCCACAAACTTGGCCACTTGACCATCAATTCCATCATCCAAATCATTGACATGAGATGTGAAAGGTGGTGCTTCACCAACCACTGTGGAACACCACTAATTGCCAGCAGCCAAGCAGAAAAGGCCCCCTTTCTTCCCAGACTTTTGTCTCCGACTCATCAGCCAATCTTCTATCCATATGGAGATCTGTCCTTTGATACCATGGGCTCTTGTTAAGCCACCTCTTGTGCAGCAACTTTTCGAAAGCCTTCTGAAAATCCAAGTAAACAGCATCTACTGATATTCCTTCATCTACCCAGCTTGCTATTTCCTCAAAGAATTCCAGCAGATTTGTCAGGCAAGATATCCCCTCAGGGAAACCATGCTGAGTTTGGCCTACTCTATGTTATGAAATGTCTTATTTTGCAGCAGTGCAATACATAAAAACATATAATAAATTGCAAAAAATATGAAAAATAAGTGGTGCAAAAAGAGAACAAAATACTGTAGTGAGGTAGTTTTCATGGGTTCATTGTCCATTCAGAAACCTGGTGGTGGAACATTGAGTGGGTGTGTCTTTAGGTTCTTCTACCTCCTTCTTGGTGGTGGCAATGAGAAGAGGGCACATCCTGGATGGTGAGGCTCCTTAGTGATCGATGCTGGCTTCCTGAGGCATCACCTTTTGAAGATGTTGCCAATGGTGAGGAGGCTAGTGCCCATGATGGAGCTGGCTGAGTGTGCAATCCTGGGCAATGAGGCCTACATCCCTGAAGGTGATGCAACTGGTTAGAATGCTTTCCATGATGCATCTGTAGTAACTTGTGCATCTTTGGTGACATACCAGATTTCTTCAAATTCCTCATGAAGAATCCAGCCAGCTGGTTGGCACAGATATTCAGTGCACCACTGGGACCTGACCACTTGTGAAGCTTCACATTTTAATTGTATTTAGAGCTACAGCGTGGAAACAGCAGGATCCCGATATCTTGAAGCGAGATTGGAAGTCAGAATGAGTATTTCTAAATTGGTGCTTTAGCAAGAGCGCTAATGAAAGAGCATAGAGCTAGACAGGCCATTCAATAGAAAATGAGATTAAGAGAAAGATTAGCTTTATTTACTATCTGTACATTGCAGCTGAGAAGCCAAGGAGTGAACCCAACAGTTGACTGGCCCAATTCTGCTACCTTGAAGAAGATCATGGGGAGTTAGTTAGGTCAAACACGAGGAAATTGCAGATGCTGGATATTCAAACAACACACACAAAATGCTGTGGAACAAAGCAGGCCAGGCAGCATCTATACGGAGAGAGCCACTTACAATGTGTTGGCCTTTGGATAAAAGCAAAGTTTAATTTGGGAGGATTAGTTTGCACACGTCATCAAGGTTCTAATCCCTTTCTTTACAATAATGAGTCACATTCTACTTCTCGCTCCACTGCCAAACATCACATCACCTCGCACTCCTGTATAAAGAGTTAGTTAGGTAGTTTATTTGTTTATTTTTTAAAAATACAGAGCAGAGCAAGTGCAGCAAGCCGTACCACACTACAATTCACCTATTTAAGCTTAGCTTAATCACAAGGAAATTTACAATGAACAATTGCCATCATGAAGGAGGTACCAGAGTCTGAAGGAATCAATGATTCAAGAACAGCTTCTTCCTCTACTGAACATTACCCACTACTTTTTTGCTCTCCTTATTTAATTTAACAAATATATATATTTACTGCAATTCAGTTTTTATTATTATGTATTGCAATATACTGCTGCTGCATAACAACAAATTTCATGACACGTGCCAGTGATATGAAACCTGATTCAGATTCTGATTAATCTACTAACTGGTACATCTTTGGACTTTGGGAGGAAGCTGGAGCACCCAGAGGAAACCCATGGGGTCACCTCTTACAGATAGTGCCAGAACTGAACACTGAGCTTCAATGCCCCAAGCTGTAACAGCACTGCGCTAACCACTGTGCCACTGTGGCACCCTTCTTCTTGTTGGCCTGCGCCAGGAATTATGGCTCATTTAATATCAGTCTTGATGTCATTGATGCCTCTGGAAAACCACCATGCACTGTGGCTGCTGCCTGTCCCTACAATAACCAGCATGTCAAAACATTAATTAAATGTCTGTAAAATGCTTTAGGGCACAGAGAGGTCATGGGATTCACTGCAGAAAAGCTTTCCCTGACCAGCTCAGGACCTAATTGGGGTCAGTTTAGGACCTCTCCCATGAGAAACTCTCCAACCCGGAGCCTCAAGTTCTGAGAGACGTGAATTGAGGAGGACTGTGAAGGTGGGAATGGGGAAAGGGAGATAAATAAATGACCAGTCAAGCTGAGAAAGATATGTCTCAGCTGCCCCTATTGCCCACTTACAATGTGTTGGCCTTTGGATAAAAGCAAAGTTTAATTTGGGAGAATTAGTTTGCACATGTCATCAAAGTTCTAATTCCTTTCTTTACAATAATGAGTCACATTCTACTTCTCGCTCCACTGCCAAACATCACATCACCTCGCACTCCTGTACATGTTGGCATGTTGAGAATGCGTCCATGCACAGCATGGGATGTCATTGTTGCCTACTGGGATCCTGGAGAACTTGGCAGGATATATTAGGTCATGGTAGCATGCCAAGTGTGTCATACCGAATATATCCTCCCTCTCAGCCCCTTCCATCGATGAAGTGGTATTTAATATGCTATCAAACTACCAGTGAACTCTTCATGTTCTCCACCTACTCTATCAACATCTCTACAGTCAGCACTGTTTCAATGTTCAAGTTCCTGGGCATCATTATCCTGTATTTATTTATTGATATAAAGTGCAGAGTAAGTCCATCCAACCCTTCAAACTGCGCACCCCAAAAATCCCCCAATTTTAACCCCTGCCTAATCACAGGACAAGTTACAATGACCAATTAACCTACCAATCACTTTAT
This sequence comes from Hypanus sabinus, assembly GCF_030144855.1. NCBI lineage: Eukaryota > Metazoa > Chordata > Chondrichthyes > Myliobatiformes > Dasyatidae > Hypanus > Hypanus sabinus. Next base: position 183,304,717 of record NC_082709.1, on the reverse strand, counting down.
CTTAAGATTGTGGAAGGAAACCTGAGCACCCGGAGGAAACCCACGCGGTCACAGGGAGTACGTACAGACTCCTTCCAGGCAATGGCAGGATAGGATCTTTGTGGGAGAGCTACATCTCCTTCATTATCGAAAAGGCTCGACAGAGGATGCACTTCTTGCGGCAGTTGGTAAAATTCCATCTTACTCAGAACCGTTCCTTGGTTTTATTCCTTGGCAAATATTTATTGTTTATTTATTATTTTTTCCCCTTTGTATTTGCACAGTTTCTTATCTAGAGAACATCCTCACATCAGCCATTACTCCCTGGTTTGGTGCAGCATCCTCATACAATATATAGAAACTACAGCCAACTTTAAGGACAGCAGAAAAAGTCATTGCCAGCAGTCTACCATCACTGCAGGATAAAGAATCACTCAGGAAATATCATTGCGGGCACCTGGAAAACTGCCTTTCCCAGGCTCCCTTCTGGAAATCACTACAGGGGTATTAAAACAAAAACTACATGCCATTTAAAAAGTTTCTTACCCCAGGCAGTTAATGTGATCTCATTCTATTTAACATCCCACCCCTATCTATTACCCCCATCACTGTACTGTAAACACTTTAAACCACTTTTATAATGCTGTTTACATTCTCAATACTTGTTGGTATTTATGCGTTTATGCTCATTTTATTCTGTATCCGTCCATTAACCTCTAGCTTTATTTTTGTATAATTCTTTAATGTTTATAATTATAAACATTATAATTGTTTACTGGACAACAAATTTTTTTCAAAGGTGTTGCTTCCTCAGTATTTTTTTGTTTATGATAGACTGCTTGAAGATGAACACAAATATAATTTCAGACTACTTGTGTCACGTAGGAATTTGGAGAAACAAATTAACTTTTATTGAACATAATGTGTTTAATTGCATAATGGTGCTGATGCTTTGCGATAGTTCAACTAAGTTTAAAATATTTTATTAATAATTTTCATTTGTTCTCAGGGTCTGAGGCACTGTGTCTGACAATAATTTGCCAGCATTGATGGATTCCAGTTGCCCTGGTATATTTTCTCCATGACCACAATGTCCTGGTGAAACCTTTCACCATGCTCGTCGCTGACAGCGCCAGGATTTGCAGGGAAGAAGTCTAAATGGGAATGCAGAAAATGAATCTTTAGTGACATGTTGCATTTCATGATTTTATATGCTTGAAGCATGCTTTCAACCAGTTTAGTGCTCTGTAGATGCCGAGAAAAATTTCAACAACTTCTTTGAATGCCTTCCATGTGATTTTCTCCGGTCCCACTAGAAATTCTTCAAATTGCCTGTCATTGATGACCTGTCTGATTTGTGGTCCAGCAAAAATGCTTTCCTTAATCTTGGCATCAGTTATTCCGGGAAGCATCTGTCTCAAATATCAAAATCCTTCATAGAAATTTTTGTGCCTGGTGAAAGCAAATTCCATCTTTACAATAATCCAATAATTATCACTAAAACCTGTCCTACCTTGCAGCAGCTGTGCCACCTAAGCATGCCCAAGCATGCCTGGACAAGATAGAAAACTTTCCAGTTTATATTGTAGGCAACGTTTTAATTGACCAGAATTATGAATTTTGAAATAATAAACATAAGTGATTTCAAGAAATGGTGCATGATAGGGAAATTTCATGGTGATTTTCATGATCAGTAGCCCAAAATTCATAAGATACACCTAAAGGTATTCAGGAAGAAAATCTTTGTTGTCCAGTGTAATTGCTGAATTTTGCTATTGTTTGTTGCGTGTCATTCCCTGACCAACACACCACAGGAAATTCCTAATACAAGTAAATACATATGGCGAATAAGACCATAGGATCAAAATTGGGCCATTTGGCCCCTCGAGTATTTTCCATCAGGGCTGATCCATATTTCCTCTCAGCCCCAATCTCCTGCTTTTTCCCCATATCTCTTCATGCCCTGACTAGTCAAAAGCCTCTTCCTGAAATATACCCAATGACTTACCCTCCGCAGCTATAGCAATGAATAGAAACGAATTCTACAGATTCACCACTGTCTGAATAAAGAAATTCCTCCTCATCTCCGTTCTAAAAGGACATCCCTCAGCAATAAAGCTGATCCTTGATCCTCAATCCTTATCAGGCTAGTGGATTCATGTTCACTTCCTAGTGCACTATGTTGTAATATTCAATAGAACTGATAAATGAATGGGGAAGGACCATAAGATATGACTGAATGAGATCTATGGACAATGTTGTGGTCATTATTGAGGGATAGTGCAGTGCACACCAGGACGCAGGATACTCAACTGAATATTATTGAGAGCCCTGCTTGTACAGTATGTGAGGTCCTCCCTTGCAGGAGCAGCTAACTGAGTGTCATAGGAATAAACTATTAACTACCACAACTGACATTACCTTTCACTATAATAGCAGTCACTTGTGTCACCCCTGCCTTTGTCAAGATATTGACTTCTGGATGAAATATTAAACTCTTGAAGTTGAATACAAAAGATCACTATATGGAAAACAAATGAAGGTATTAGAACATAAAACATAGAACAGTACAGCATAGTACAGGCCTTCCAGTCCATGATGTTGTGCAGACCTTTTAATCAACTTTAAGATCAATCTAACCTTTCCCTCCCACCTATCCCTCCATTTTTCTGTCATCCATGCATCCACCTATCTAAGAGCTTCTTAAATGTTCCTGATGTATCTACCTCTGCCATCACCTCTAACAGGGTGTTTCACACACCCACCAGTCTCTGCAAAAAGTTTACCTCTAACATCCCTCCTATACTTTCTGCCAATCACCTTAAGATCATGCCCCCTTGTATCAGCTGCAATTTAGTCAAGGTGCCAGAATTCTTTCTGGTGCACTGACTAAATCCATCTTTCCTTTAGCTTGACTGAAATAAGATTATTATTTCAGGCTGAGTGCTAAGTGTGCTGATCAGTTGGCATCATTAACCTCTCACTTCCGCAGTCTGAGGTACCCATCTGGTTCAAGCAAAGTTCAAAGTAAATTTTATTATTAAAGTACATCTATGTCACTGTATACAACCCTGAGATTCATTTTCTTGTGGGCACACTCAATGAATCTATAGAAAAGTAACCATAGCAGAATCAATGAGAGACCGCCCAACCAGGGTGTTCAATCAGTGATAGGGCAAGTGAAATTGAGTTAAGTTATCCTCTTTAGTTCAAGAGGCTGATGAATGAGGAATAGTAACTGTTCCTGACCTTTGCAGCGTAAGTCCTGAGTCTCTTGTACCTCCTTCCTAATGGTTGATATGTAGTAACTGTTCCTGAACCTGGTGGTGTGAGCCCTGAGACTCCTGTACCTTCTTCCTGATGGTGAGGGGTAATAACTATTCCTGAACTTGGTGGTGTGAGCCCTGAGTCCCCTGTACCTTCTTCCTGCTACCAGCATTGAGAAGGGAGCATATCCTGGGCAGGCCTCTGTCATACTGGTGCCTAAGAAAAATGTGGTAGCCTGCTTCAATGACTACCATCAAGTAGTGCTTACATCCACAGTGATGAAATATTTTGGTGCTGAAACACATGGCTGAGAAGTGACTTGGATCTGCTTCAATTTGCCGACTGGCATAACAGGTCCACAGCAGATGCCATTTCATTGGCTCTTCACTCAACCTTGGAACATCTTGATAGCAAATGACTACAGCTCCTCATTCAGTACTATCACCCCCTCAAATCTAATCAATAATCTTCAAGACCTTGGCCTTGGCAATTGGATTCTTGATTTCCGCAGAGTGGCAACAACCTCTCCACCACAATCTCCATCAGCACAGGTGCACCACAAGTCTGTGTGCCACGCCCTGCTCTACTCACTTTATACTTATGACAGTGAGGCTATGCACAGCTCCAATGCCATATTCAAATTTTCTGATGGTACCACTGTTGGCTGAATCAAAAGTGGTGATCAATCAGCATATAGGGGGGAGGTTAAAAAGCTGGTTGAGTGGTGCCACAACAACCTCTTACTCAATATCGGCAAGACCAAGGAGATGAATATTGACTTCAGGAAGAGTAAACCAGATGTCCATGAGCCAGTCCTCATCAGGGCATCAAAGGTGGAGAGGGTAAGCAACTTTAGAATCATTGGTGTGATCATTTCAGAGGACATAGAAGAGTACAGCACAGGAACAGGCCATTCGGCCCACAATGTTGGCTGAATCAGCTAGAAAGCAAATCAAAACACCCAAACAGTAAACCCTCCTACCTACACCATGTCCATATCCCTTAATCTTCCTTGCATCCATGTGCCTATTCAAATGTCTCTTAGAACAGAGATAAGGAGGAATTTATTTAGGCAGAGAGTGTTGAATCTGTGGAATTCTTTTCCACAGACTGTTGTGGAGACCAAGTCTTTATATGTATTGAAGGCAGAGGTTAATAGATTCTTGATTGGTCAGGGCATGAAGGGGCACAGGGAGAAGGCAGGAGATTGTGGCTGAGAAAAAAATTAGATCAGCCATGATGAAAATTTGGAGCAGTCTTGATGGGCCAAATAGCCTAATTCTGCTTCTATATCTTATGGTCTTATGGTTTTAAAATCCTCAAAAAATATTTGCCTCTACGGCCTTTTCCAAGCAGTGCATTGTAGGCATCTGCGACTTTCTGAGCGAAAAGCTTACCCTTCACATCCCCCTTGAACCTATCCCCCTCACCTTCAATCCATGCCCTTTGGTATTGGGCATTTCTACCCTGGGAAACAGGTTCTATCTGTCCACTCTATCTATGCCTCTTATAATCTTGTAAATCTCTGTCAGATCTCCCCTCAGCCTCTGGCACTCCAGAGAACACAACCCAAGTTTATCCTGCCTCTCGGGAGAGCACATGTCCCCTAAACCAGGCAATACCCTTGTAAACCTCCTCAGCACCCTCTCCAGAACCTCAACATCCTTCCCGTAATGGGGAGACCAGAACTGTATGCAACATTCCGGACATGACCTAATCAGAGTTTTATAAAGTTGCAGCATAACCTCTTGATTTTTGAACTCAGTGCCTCGCCTAATGAAAGCAAGTATTCCATAAGCCTTCTTAATCACCTAATCAACCTGTGTAGCTTCCTTCAAGGAACTTGGATCCCAAGATTTCTCTGTTCAGTAACACTGTTAAGGATCATGTCTTTAATAGTGTACTGTGTCCTTGCATTTGCCCTACCGAGGTGCAACATCTCTCATTTTTCTGGGTTAAACTCCATCTGCCCATATCTGCAACTGATCTATATCGCAGTGTATTCTTTGCCAGTCTTCTACACTGTCCACAACTCCATCAATCTTGGTATTATCCGCAAACTTTCTAATCCACCAATCTACATTTTTTTTCAGGTCTTTTATATGCCCTGGGCCCAGCACGTAAGTGCAATTATGAAGACAGTACAAGAGCGCCTGTACTACCTTAGAGGTTTGTGAAGATTCAGCATGACATTTAATACTGACAAACTTCCATGGATGTGTGGTGGAGAGTACGTTGACCGGAGTATGGAAACACCAATACCCTAGAATGGAAAATCCTACAAAAAGTAGTGGATGCAGCACCTTCCATCACGGATAAAGCCCTCCCCTCCATAGAGTACATTTACACAAAGCGTTGTCACAGAAAAGCAGCACCCATCATCAGGGACCCCCACTACCCAGGTCATGCTCTCTTCTCATTGCTGTCATCAGGAAAAAGGTTCGGGAACAGAATCAGGTTTAATATCACTGGCATATGTCATGAAATTTGTTAACTTAGCAGCAGCAGTACAATGCAATTCATGAAAAATATTGGAAAAATTGAATTAAATATATATATATGTATATTAGCTAGTTAAGTTAAAAATAGTAGTGCAAAAACAGAAATCATAAAAATGTGTGTGTTCATGGGTTCAATGTCCATTTATAAATCAGATGGCAGAGGGGAAGAAGCTGTTGTGTGCCTTCAGGCTTCTGTACTTCCTTCCTGATGGCAACAATGAGAAGAGGGCATGTCCTGGGTGACGGGGGTCCTGAATAATGGATGCTACCCTTCTGAGGCTCCCATCCTTGAAGATGTCCTAAATACTACAGAGGCTAATGCCCATGAATGAGGTGAATGAGTTTTCAAAATTCAAAGATTATTATCAATGTATGTATACATTACTGTATCCTACCCTGAGATTCATTTTATTTTAGATACTTACAGGAGAAAATAAATGCAATAGAATGCTACTAAAAACTACAAACAAGCAAAGACTGACAAGCAACCAATGTGCGATAAAAGACAAACTGAGCAAATAAAAATAGAGTCCTTGAAAGTGAATCTGTAAATCGCAGGATCAGTTCAGAGTCATGGTGAATGAAGTTACCCATGACAGTCAGGAGTCTTACTGTCTAACTGTTCTTGCACCTGATGTAAGGCTCCTGGAACTTACTCCTCAACAGTGTTGATCCGCGCACATAATTCATCATCTCTCTGTGTTACTTTGCGGCACTCGGGAGTCAGGGATGAAAGTGTTCCTTTGGAGTCAGTGAGTTGTGATTCTAAGGACTAACCCTTTCAAATGCCGTCTGGCTGAAGTGCCTCGACCCGAAAGGTCAGCTGTCCTGGGGTCAGAGGTGTGAGGTCAGTGAATCCCGGGACTGGGGTTTCCTGAGGTTGGCCGGGGGACCCTGAGCACTCATTCCTCTGAGCCACTCAGTTGGCAGCCGTGCGGTAATGTAAATGCTTCTGTGCACATAGTCTTTGTTGCCGCACAACTGGAGCTTAATTCTCTATAACGTTAATCTAATAATAAATGTACCACAGCCTTCACTTTGAGATATTTTCCAGCTTCAGCATATTTACATCGTCAGTGTTTCAATCTCCATTCTGAATATTCATTGTAGTCATATTACAAAAATGACATTTAAAGAGCTGCGCACTTTTCAGGCCATGTAAAATTGTTCTGCTTAGAACAATGGTTGTGAAAAGAAAAGTTGCTCCTGAGGTCAGAGGCTTAGACCTGGGGTTGAAGCCAGAGGTCGGCCAGCCCCAAACCCGAAGAGCAGAGGTCAAAGACTGAGGTTGGTGAGTCCGAAGGTTGAAGCACCTAGGTCAGTAAGTTCGATGGTCGGAGTCCTGATGTGTGCAAGTCCAGTGCCGGGGTCTGGAAGTTGGAGACCAGGACGTGTCCTATCCTAGGATTGGAGGCCTGTCTGTGTCAGTGTGAGTGGCAGGGCTGGGTAGGGAAAGGGCTGCTTGTTGTTTTTCTGCTGAACATTGTGGCGGTGCTGGCACTGGAATGTGAGATGGCACTTGTGGGCTGCCCCCAGCACATCCTCAGATTGTGTTAGCTGTTAATGCAAACAATGCATTTCACTGCATGTTTCAATGTACATGTGATTAATAAAATAAATCTACATCTAAGGCTAACTGTGCCCATTTCCCCTGCAGATGCTTGTTGACATGTTGAGTTCCTCCAACAGCTTGTTGGAGAATGTTTCTGACATTCTGAGGGAGTGCCATATTAGACCATTAGGCTATAAGATATAGGAGCAGAATATGGCTCATTGAGTCTGCTCCAACATTCCATAATGTCTGATTTATTATCCCTCTCAATCCCATTCTCCTGCCTTTTCCCATATTCTTTGATGTCTTTACAATCTATCTTTAGACCTTTCAGCTTCCCAAGCACCTTCTCCTTAGTAAGAGTAATTAAACTCACTTCTGCTCCCCAAACTCTTGAATTTCTGGTATAGTGCTAGTGTCCTCCACAATGAAGACCAAAGCAAAATACTTATTGAATTTGTCTACCATTTCTTTATCATCCATTACTACCTCTCTAGTGGTCCAATGTCCACCTTTGCCTCTCTTTTAACTCTTTGTATATCTGAAAAAACTTTAGGTATCCTCTTTTATATTATTAGCTAGCTTTCCTTCATATTTCACCTTTTCTCTCATTACTTTTTACTTGCTTCCTATTGTTTTTTAAAAACTCCCCACTAAATTTTTGCTCTATTATATGCCTCCTCTTTTGCCTTTATGCTGTCTTTAACTTCCCTTGTCAGCCACAGTTGCCTAATCCTCCCTTTGGAATATTTGTTCGTCTTTGGGATGTATCTATCTTCTGAATTGCTCCTTCTTGTTGGTTTTCATGTAGGACATTAAATCAATTTTTATTTAACTAATATAAGCTTTATTCATCATAAAACATTTACAAGAATAAACTGTGTGACACCTTTTCATTCTTACATCCGTAGACAGTGTATTTATTGTTAAATTGTGTTGTTTAAAGCTATCCTATTGTTTGAAACAATTCGAAGTTCCTAGGTGTGAATATCTCTGAGGATCTAGCCTGGACCGAACTTATCGATACAGCGACAAAAAAGGCAAGACAGCGGCTATTTTTCATTCAGAGTTTGAAGAGTTTCGGTACGTCACCAAAAGTACTTGCAGATTTCTACAGCTGTGCTGTGGACAGCATTCTAACTGGCTGCAACACCGTCTGGTGTGGGTGGGGGAAATGCCACTGCACTGGGTTGAAATAAGCTGCAGACAGTTGGAAGCTCAGCCAGCTCCATCATGGACACCAGCCTCTGTAGGATCCAGGACATCTTCAAGGAGCAATATTGCAAAAAGGTGGCATCCATCATTAAGGGTCCTCATCATCCAGCTCATGTCTTGTTCTCATTGCTAACGTCAGGGAGGAGATACAGAAGCCTGAAGGCACACACTCAGTGATTCAGGAACAGCTTCTTCCCCTCTGTCATCTGATTCCTAAATGGACTTTGAACACATGAACACTACCTCACTACTTTTTAAAATCTATTTTTGTACTATTGATTTCATTTAACTATTTAAGATAGGTATACTTATATCTCTCAATCCTGATTGAGAAGTTGCAGAACCTGGGCCTCTGTACCTCCCACTGCAATTGGATCCTCAACTTCCTAACTGGAAGACCACAACCTGTGCAGATTGGTGATAATATCTCCTTCTCACTGATGATCAACACTGGTGCACCTCAGGGGTGTGTGTTTAGCCCACTGGTCTACTCTCTACACCATGACTGTGTGGCTAGGCATAGCTCAAATACCATCTATAAATTTGCAGATGATACAACCATTGTTGGTAGGATCTCAGGTGGTGACGAGGGGGCGTACAGAAGTGAGATATGCCAACTAGTGGAGTGGTGTCGCAGCAACAACCTGGCACTCAACGTAAGTAAGATGAAAGAGTTGATTGTGGACTTCAGGAAGGGTAAGATGAAAGGAACACATACCAATCCTCATAGAGGGATCAGAAGAGGAGGGAGTGAGCAGCTTCAAGAGATTTGGTATTCAACAAAAACACTCAAAAACTTCTATAGATGTACCGTGGAGGCTGCAAGCTGCATCATTGTCTGGTATGGTGGTGGGGGGTGGGGAGGGAGGCGGGGGAGCTACTGCACAGGACCGGAAGGAGCTGCAGAGGGTCATAACTTTATTCAGCTCCATCTTGGGTACTAACCTACAAAGTACCCAGGGCATCTTTAAGGAGTGGTGTCTCAGAAAGGCAGTGTATATTATTAAAGACTCCCAGTATCCAGGGCATGCACTTTTCACAGTGTCACCATCAGGTAGGAGGTACAGAAGCCTGAAGGCACACACTCAATAATTCAGGAACAGCTTCTTCCACTCTGCCATCCAATTCTTAATTGAACATTGAACCGATGAACAGTACCTCACTTTTTAAGATATATTTCTGTTTTTGCATGATTTTAATCTATTCAATGTAATTATATTGTAATTGATTTACTTATTTATTGATTATTACTTTTATTATTTTCTTCTATATTATAGAAACATAGAAAACCTACAGCACAATACAGGCCCTTCAGCCCACAAAGTTTTGACAAACACGTCCCGAACTTAGAAATTACTAGGGTTACCCATAGCCCTCTATTTGACTAAGCTCCATGTACCTACCTAAAAGCCTCTTAAAAGACCCTATCATATCCTCCTCCACCACCATTGCCGGCAGCCCATTCCATGCACTCACCACTCTCTGGGTAAAAAACTTATCCCTGACATCTCCTCTGTACCTACTCCCCAGCACCTTAAACCTGTGTCCTCTTGAGGCAACCATTTCAGCCCTGGGAAAAAGCCTCTGACTATCCACATGACCAATGCCTCTCATCATCTTTTACACCTCTATCAGGACACCTCTCATCCTCCGTTGCTCCAAGGAGAAAAGACCGAGTTCACTCAACCTATTCTCATAAGGCATGCTCCCCAATCCAGGCAGCATCCTTGTAAACCTCCACTGCACCCTTTCTATGGCTTCCACATCTTTCCTGTAGTGAGGCGACCAGAACCGAGTACAGTTCTTCAAGTGGGGTCTGACCAGGGTCCTATATAGCTGCAACATTACCTCTCGGCTCCTAAATTCAATTCCACGATTGATGAAGGCCAATACATGATACACCTTCTTAACCACAGAGTCATCCTGCGCAACTTCTTTGAGTGACCTATGGACTCGGACCCCAAGATCCTTCTGTACCTTCATACTGCCAAGAGTTTTACCATTAATACTATATTCTGCCATCATGTTTGACGTACCAAAATGAACCACTTCACACTTCTCTGGGTTGAACTCCATCTGCCACTTCTGCCTTATCAATGTCCCACTGTAACCTCTGACAGCCCTCCACACTATCCACAACACCTCCAACCTTTGTGTCATCAGAAAACTTACTAACCCATCCCTCCACTTCCTCATCCAGGTCATTTATAAAAATCACGAGGTCCCAGAACAGATCCCTGAGGCACACCACTGGTCACCGGCCTCCATGCAGAATATGACCCATCTACAACCACTCTTTACATTCTGTGGGCAAGCCAGTTCTGGATCCACAAAGCAATGTCTCCTTGGATCCCATGCCTCCTTACTTTCTCAATAAGTCTTGCTTGGGGTACCTTAACAAATGCCTTGCTGAAATCCATATACACTACATCTACTGCTCTTCCTTTATCAATATGTTTAGTCACATCCTCAAAAAATTCAGTCAGGCTCGTAAGGCATGACCTGCCCTTTGTCATACATGACAAAGCCATGCTGACTACTCCTAATCATATTATAGCTCTCCAAATGTTCATGAATCCTGCATCTCAGGATCTTCTCTATCAACTTACCAACCACTGAGCTAAGACTCACTGGCCTATGATTTTCTGGGCTATTTCTACTCCCCTTTTTGAATAAAGGAACAACATCTGCAACCCTCCAATTCTTCAGAACCTCTCCCATCCCCAATGATGATGCAAAGATCATCACCAGAGGCTCAGCAATCTCCGCCCTTGCCTCCCATAGTAGCCTGGGGTACATCTCATCCGGTTCTAGCGACTTATCTAATTTGATGCTTTCCAAAAGCTCCAGCACATCCTCTTTCTTAATATCTACATGTTCAAGCTTTTCAGTCTGCTGCAAGTCGTCACTACAATCACTAAGATCCTTTTCCATAGTGAATACTAAAGTAAAGCATTCATTAAGTACTTTTGCTATTTCCTCCTGATTCTGTACACACTTTCCCACTGTCACATTTGATAGGTCCTATTCTTTCATGTCTTATCCTCTTGCTCTTCACATACTTGTAGAATGCCTTGGGGTTTTCCTTAATTCTGCCCGCCAAGGCCTTCTCATGGCCCCTTCTGGCTCTCCTAATTTCCCTCTTAAGCTCCTTCCCTGTACCTTTAAAATCTTCTAGATCTCTAACATTACCTGGTTCTTTGAACCTTTTGTAAGCTTTTTTTTCTTCTTGACTAGATTTATTACAACCTTTGTACACCACGGTTCCTGTACCCTACCATAACTTTCCTGTCTCTTTGGAACATACCTATACAGAGCTCTACACAAATATCCCCTGAATATTTGCCACATTTCTTCCGTACTTTTCCCTGAGAACATCTGTTTCCAATTTAAGCCTCCAATTTCCTGCCTCATAATTCCCCTTACTCCAATTAAACCCTTTTCTAACTTGTCTGTTCCTATCCCTCTCCAATGCTACTGTAAAGGAGATAGAATTATGATAATTATCTCCAAAATGCTCTCCCACTGAGAGATCTGACACCTGGCCAGGTTCATTTCCCAATACCAGATCAAGTACAGCCTCTCCTCTTGTAGGCTTATCTACACACTGTGTCAAGAAACCTTCCCGAACACACCTAACAAACTCCACCTCATCTAAACCCCTTGCTCTAGGGAGATGCCAATCGATATTTGGGAAATTAAAATCTCCCACCATGACAACTCTTATATTATTACACTTTTTCAGGATCTGTTCCTCCATCTGCTCCTTGATATCCCTGTTACTATTAGGCGGCCTATAAAAAACACCCAGTAAAGTTATTGACCCCTTCCTGTTCCTAACCTCCTCCCACAGAGACTCCATAGACAATCCCTCCTTGGTGCCCACCTTTTCTGCAGCCATGACACTATCTCTGATCAACAGTGCCACGCCCCCACTTTTTTTTGCCTCCCTCCCTGTCCTTTCTGAAACATATAAAACCCAGCACTTGAAGTCACAAATCCTGTCCCTGAGCCATCCAAGTTTCTGTAATGGCCACCACATCATATCTCCAAGTACTGGTCCACACTCTAAACTCATCTGCTTTGCTGCATGTCCCTTCTTTGTCACCTGCCTATCCTCCCTCTCGCACTGTCTACAAGCTTTCTCTATTTGTGAGCTAAACTCCTCTTCCCCAGTCTCTTCAGTTCAGTTCCCACCGCCCCCCCCCCAACAATTCTAGTTTAAACTCTCCCCACTAGCCTTAGCAAACCTCCCTGTCAGGATATTGGTCCCTCTGGGATTCAAGTGTAACCTGTCCTTTTTGTACAGGTCACACCTGCCCCAAAAGAGGTCCCAATGATCCAGGAATCTGAATCCCCATCCCCTGCTCCAATCCCTCAGCCACGCATTTATCCTCCACCTCATTCTATTCCTATTCTCACTGTTGCGTGGCACAGGCAGTAATCCCGAGATTACTATCTTTGCAGTCCTGCTTCTCAACTTCCTTCCTAACTCCCCAGAGTCTTTTTTCAGGACCTCTTCCCTTTTCCTACCTATGTCATTGGTACCAACATGTACTATGACCTCTGGCTGTACTCCCTCCCATCACAGGGTATCTTGGATATGATCTGAAACATCCCGGTCCCTGGTACCTGGGAGGCAAACTAACATCCGAGTTTCTTTCCTGCGTCCACAGAATCGCCTATCTGACCCCTTAACTATGAAGTCCCCTATCACTACTGTCTTCCTCTTCCTTTCCCTACCCTTCTGAGCCACAGGGCCAGGTTCTGTAACAGAGGCAACAGTACTCAAACAGGAGTACTTATTGTCAAGGGATACAGCCACTAGGGTACTCTCTAGTACCTGACTCTTCCCCTTCCCCCTCCTGACCGTGACCCACCTGTCTGCCTCCCGTGGCCCTAGTGTGACCACCTGCCTGTAACTCCTCTCTATCACCTCCTCACTCTCCCTGACCAGGCGAAGGTCATTGAGATGCATCTCCAGTTCCCTAACTCGGTCGCTCAGGAGCTGCAGCTCGACACACCGGGTGCAGATATGGCTGTCTGGGAGGCTGGGAGACTCCAGGATCCCCCACATCTGACACCGAGCCCAGAAAGCTGGCCTCGCACACATACCTCCTACCTCGCCTCGTCCCATTACCACATAAGCCCATTGAGCCAAAGCCCTGCCACTCTAATGCCTCTCATACCACTGCCCGCTGGATATGACTGTCTTCTTAAACCTTGTGCGCTCTACTGGCTGGCATCACGAGCCTGTGCAGTCTCGCTTCTCTTTAATCCGAGTAGGAAAAAAAACCTCCCTTCGCTCCGAAAAATCAGCAGTTCACTCGCAGCCTTCTTGCTCCGAACTATGTATTGTATTGAACTGCTGCTGCTAAGTTGACAAACCTTAAAACACATGCTGGTGATAATAAACCTGATTCTCACTCACAGTTTTTTCCCTACTATTTTGTATTGAATTGTACAGATGACACAAAGTCAAAAAGATTCAGGACATATGCCGGTGATATTAAAACTGGTTCTGATTCTGATTCTTAAATCATGTATTTGTCTACCATGCAGGTGGAAGAAAGATGGAAAAGGGTCTCCATTATTCTGATCCATAGTTAATCCTCAATCTAACCATGTTAATTCATGAACAATCTGCTCAACTTTATGTTCTTGTTTGGGGAAACTTTCTGTGTCCTTCCTTTTGGCAGAGATTACTCTTCAAAAGTAGTTATTGGAATTAATTTACAGAGCAAAGACCTGGGCTTGGTATAAATGGGAGATTTCAGGATAGTTGTGGGCCTTGAACGTTACTCCAGTACCACACAATGACGTTATCTCTTCGTGCCTTTCATAAACCACCCATCTTGGGAGTCTTTGTGCAGGATTTCCTAAAGGTTAGTTTGCAGGTTGAGTCAGGAGTAAGGAAGGCAAACACAATGCTAGCATTCATTTCAAGAAAAGTAGAAAATAAAGGCAAGAATTAAATGCTAAGGCTTTATAAGGGACTGGTAAGGCCTCACTTGGAATATTGTGAACAGTCTTGGGCCCCTTAATCTAAGAAAGGATACATCGACGTCGGAGAGGGTTCAGAGGGGGTTTGCGGAAATGAAAAGTTTATCATATGAGTACTGATCGATGGTTCTGTAATTGTTCTCACTGCAATTCAGAAGGATGAAGGGGTTCTCATTGAAATCTATCGAACGTTGAAAGACCTCCAAAAACTAGATGTGGAGAGGATCTTTCCCATGGTTGGAGAGTCCAGGGTAGTCTCAGAATAGAGGGACATCCATTTAGAATGGGGATGAGGAGGAATTTCTTTAACCAGATGGTGGTGAACTGAAATTTGTTGCCACAGGCAGCTGTGGAGACCAAGTCATTGGGTGTATTTAAGGCAGAGGTTCACAGGTTTTCAATTAGTCAAGCCAGGAGATGCATCAGCCATGATGAAATAGAGGAGCAGAGTTGATGGGCCAAATGGCCTAATTCTGCTCCAAATCTTATGGTCTTAAGGCCATCTGCAAGGTAGTTGCAATTTGAGCCCTTTGTCTCAGAAAAAGTACTTCCTAGTTTTCACACACAAAATGCTGGAGGAAATCAGCAGGTGAGGAAGTAGCTGCAGAGGACAATAAATAGTTGACATTTTGGGCAGAATCCCTTCAGCAAGACTGGAAATGAATGGGGAACGAGCCAGAATACGAAGGTGGGGGCAGGGGAAGTAGTACAAGCTAGACTGTGATGCGTGAGACCAGCTGGGTGGGGAAGGGGAGATTAAGTAAGAAGCTGGGAGGTGACAGGTGGAAAAAGTAAATGTAAAAGAAGAAGGAATCTGATAGGAGAGGAGAGTGGACCATGGGAGAAAAGGAAGGAGGGAGATAATAGGCAGGGGAGGAGAAGAGGTATGAGGAGAGCCAATTGGGGAATGGAAAAAGAGGGGAGGGGAAGGGGTATCCAGCATTTTACGTGCATTACTCTGGACTTCCGGCATCTGCTGGTAATGCCCCCCAGCTCTTCCTCCAATACGTCAGGGCTGGTTCATCCACCCAAGCTGAGCTTATCAATTCCATCAAATTTACCTATATCTTCCACCCTGCTCTCAAATTTACTTCATCCATTTCTGGCACCTTCCTCCTCTTTCTTGATCTGTCTGTCTCTATCTCTGGAGGCAAATTGTCAACTGACATCTTCTATAAATGTACTGATTCCCACTGTTATTGTGACTATACCACTTCCCACCCTGTTTCCTGTTAAAAATACCTCTTCCTGTGTTGTCTTCTTCTTCAAAGAATGGAGTTTCCTTTCTTTTACCATAGATCTGCTCTCACCTGCATCTCCTCCATTTCCTGAACATTCGCGCTCACCCCCATCTTCTTGCTGCCTTAACGGTGTAGAACTCCTCTCGTCCTTAAATGCCGCCCCACGAGCCTCTGTATCCAGCACATCATCCTTTGCAATTTCAGCCTACCAACCAAAACATCTTTACTTCCTCCTCATTCTTCACTTCCTCAGGGATCACTCCTTTGTCCATTCGTCCCTTCCCACTAATCTCCCTCCCAGCACTTACCCCTGCAAGCGGCCAAAGTGCTACTCCTACTCATTCACCTCCTCCCTCGCCTTCAGTCAGGGCCCCAAACAGTCCTTCCAGGTGGGGCAACACTTCACCTGTGAATCTGTTGGGGTTGTCTGTTGCATTCTGTGCTCCCGATGCAGCCTCCTCTACCCTGGTGAGACCCATCATAAGTTGTTGGACAGCTTCGTTGAGCACCTCCACTCCTTCCGTCAAAAGTGGAGCTTCCCACTGGCCAAACGTTTTAATTCTGGTTCAGATGTGCTCTCAGGGTGGAGGAGCAACACCTTGTATTCCATCTGGGTAGCCTCCAATTGGTTTCTCCTCCTGGTTACAAAAATATCCCTCCTGATGCACCATCAATAACGCTAGGAGACTGGAAGTGAATGATAGGCTTTTATTAACAGCGAAAAAGGGAACTCGACCATGTTGAAGACTGAGGGAGGAGCAGTGCCCCCAATCGCCTGTATACAGGGGTCTGTGGGAGGAGCCACAGGAGCAGTCAGCAGGGGGGGGGGGCATGTCCAGACAGGTATATGTGGTTTACCACACCTCGCCCTTCCCTTCTTCTTTTATCATCCACTCTGGCTTCTTACCACCTCTCACCCATCTATTACCTCCCCCTGGATCCCCTCCTCCTTCCCTTTCTTCTATGGTACACTCTCCTCTCTTATCAAACCTGTCCCTCTCCAGCCCTTTTTACCTTTCCCATTCACCTGGCTTCACAAATCACCTCCTAACTTGTTCTCCTTCCTCTCCCGCCCCCCCCCCACCTACCTCACCATTTTATTCTGGTGTCTTCCCCCTTCCTTTTGGGTCCCAAAGAAGCGTCTTGGCCCAAAATGTCGACTGTTTATTCACTTCATAGATGCTGCCTGGCCTGCTGGGTTCCTTCAGCAACTTGTGTGTGTTGCTTTGGATTTCCAGCATCTGCAGACATTCAGAGGTTCACTTAATATCACAGTATACAACCTGAAATTCAGTCTCTTCACATCCATGAAACAAGAAACCCCATAAAATGAATGATAGAAGCATCGAAGCCCCAAAGCCCATCCCCCTCCCTTCAGACAAGCAGCAGCAAAAGCCTCGACCACCCTTCCCCCCACACACTCCCTTTGGTATCTCAGAGAGGCTCCCTCTCTCCCAGTGGGGGAGAGAGAGGTTGCTTCTGCAAAAATCCAAAAGTACATGTGGGTAACACTTCCGTTAGTGAGAAATGTGTTTGGTTGGGACTTCCCTCCAGATAGGGGAGGTTTGTTCAGAGGAGTTCACAGGCCTCAGATTCAGCCACCATCTACAGGGTCAACTCCCAGAAGCCTAGAGAAAGTTTTGAAGTTTCTGTCACATTCTTGAACCCATTGATCACGTGGTGATGTTGTTCCGCAGTGTGGTTAGATAAGGTGTTCTAGCATGTCAGATTTCCTTCCTCAGAGAAAATCCATCATCGTTGCAGACTCTAACTGTTTTTCAACTTTGGATTTATCAGCTGAGGTTTAAAATCCCCAGCTGCTGTGGTAGGATTTGAACTCATTCCTGTGGATCATAAATCCATGTCTCTGGATTATCAGCCCATCGTAATAATGACTGTGCACAAAAACCTGAATCACTGGTGCCATTTTTTCCTGGGAGAAGCTTTACGTTATGAATCTGTTCCCACACTAAGGCCACCCACTCTCACCTCTGTGATCATCTGACCTACAACTACCTCACTCATCTGCTGCTGAGAGTTACAAAGGAGATGAGTCTCCTCATCCCAGTTTGCACCGTCTCCTTCACCCACCTCTCCTCTGCTCTATATTGTTTAAAGAATGGTTTGGTTTTAAAATTCTTCCACTTGTTTTCAAATCCCCTGTTGCCTCAATCTTTCACTGTGTGTGTGTGTGTGTGTGTGTGTGTGTGAGAGAGAGAGAGAGAATGTGTGTGTGTATTTCCTCGTGAGTACTGTATGTGTGTGAATTTGAGTACGTAGTGTGAGAGAACGTGTGTGTGTGCATGAGAGATGGTATACATGTGTGTGACCGAGTGCATGTGCTTGTAGGAATAATAGTGTGTGTGTGTGTGTGTGTGTGTGTGTGTGTGTGTGTGTGTGTGTGTGTGTGTGTGTGTGTGTGTGTGTGTGTGTGTGTGTGTGTGTGGGTGGGTGCACACGCTGTGTGTCTTGATATCTGTTTAAAAATGAATGAGTGTCTGTGTGTGTGTGTGTGTGTGTGTGTGTGTGGGTGGGAGGGTGGGTGCACACGCTGACTGTGTGTCTTGATATCTGTTTAAAAATGAATGAGTGTCTGTGTGTGTGTGTGTGTATAAAGCTGGTGGACATCATAGAGTGAATATCCCTGCATCTGCTCCTGTAAATGTTCCTGGGATCTGGGAAGCGTTGGGTGGCAGAAGGTTCAATGACAGGTTTCAATTTCAGCTCGGTGAAGATGCGGGTTTAGACAAAACACTGGTATAAATAAATCACAATCTGTTCCTTTTGTCAGTCATTTGCCCCGAGGGTCAGGCTTTTTATTTCCTGAGTAAAACTAGGCCCTGGTTTCATTCAGCAGGAACCTGGGCTGTAATTAGAGCAAAGAAACTGTTGTACAATATAACTGGTATCAGTCACCACCCAATAGGTCAGGCCATTGACTGAATCTGGGTTATGGTTCTGCTCATCCATGTCAGATCTTCATTTCTTTAGCCAGCAGCACTCGGAAGGTCAGACTATTGAGAAAAAATAGGCCAGGGTACTGCTTACCCATTGAAAACCAAAAAGATCAAACACTTAGTATCTTTGTTATAACGATATAATAGAGTCACGTCATCTCATTGCATTATATCGAGATTAGATTTCATCTTTTCAATTCTGTTGCTTGGTCCCAATCCAAGCAGAGATAATAGAAAAAGTTCAAAACATTAAATTTCACAATGTATGTCAGTGATAATAATCCTAATTCAGATTCTGATTCTGAAGAATACAGATTCAGAGTCACAATAATTTATTTAGCACATGTACATCGAAACAGATGGTGAAATGTTGTTGTTTGTGTTAACAACCAACACAACCCAAGGATGTGCTGAGGCTGGCCTGAAAGTGTCGCCACTTATTCCGTTGTCGACAGAACATGTCCGCTGTGGCCAGCAGAACAGTTCTTCCTGCTGCCTGTAAGGAGTTTGCACCTTCTCCCCATGACTGCGTGGATTTTCCCCGGGTACTCTGGTTTCCTCCCACAGTTTAAAGACATACTGGTTAGAAGGTTAGTCGGTCATTGTAAATTGTCCCGTTATTAGACTAGGGTTAAATAAGCAATAAGTCAAGTTTATTGTCATTTAACTATATACAAGACTTTGTCTATGATACAGGCTTGTTCTGTTAACAGCAGACACCAACTGATCCAGTTTAAAGTTGTCCACCGTCTCCACTACTCTAAACTTATTTACCCTTCCATCTTGCCAATGTGTGATAGATTCCACGTCGTCACACACCTTTTGGTTTTTCCCATTACTGACTGGATTTTGGTCCAAAATATTTGACTGGTACTCAAAGGCCTGTAAAAGATCTTCCCCCTTGGAAGCTGGTCTCGTCATCTTTGCTGTTCACAATCTACTATTTGCTTCTCTACAGCCATACAACAGTCTCTGATGCTGGGGATGATTGTCACCAAAAGACTTATTTTGAGGGAATGGAACTCACCCTCTCCCCCTTCCTTTCGGAGATGGATGGCTGACATGACCTCAGACATATAGATGGAGAAACTTAGGTTCTTGAGAACCAATTCAATTTAAAAAAAATTCAGCTATCTGGGATCCATTTCTTGCCTACCTGGATGAGGCCGAGGGCGGATGAACAATTTCCCGCCAGCTGATTTCTCACGGCCCTCATTTGAGATTTAATGTTCAGTATTTTTGAGCACTTTGTACAATAGGCATCCCTTGAATGTTATGTCCCTTTTTTTTAACATTTCATTTTTACACATGTCTGAGCTGGTAGGTTCTTGTTGATTTCATTGTTTCGTTTGAAAATTTTGAAAATAAAGTATTAAAAAAAAACTATATACATGTATACCGCCAAACAAGATGTTTCTCTGGACCAGAGTGTAAAACACAGTAGTACACATAACACACAATAACTTAGGAAAGTAAGAATTAAATCTACAGATGAATTACATGTAAATAAACAAAGTAAAGTGCATAAATTAATTACTGTAGGGTACAGTACAAATTATCAGGTAAACTTCAAATACATTGCAGCAGGGAGTTCAGATGCCTGATGGCCTGAGAAGGAAACTGTTTCCCATCCTGACCGTTTTTGTCTTTAAGCATCAGAGTCTCCTGCCTGATGGTAGAAGGTCAAAGAGGATCCTGAATGGATGGGTGGAAACCTTAATAATACTCAGGTCCCTGTGTAGGCAGTGCTCCTGATAAGTGTCCCTGATGGATGGTAGGGAGACCCCTATGATTCTTTCAGCTGGTCTTACAGTCCTTTGTAGGGACTTCTGGTCCAATGGTCTACTGGTCCCACACCAGATGGAGATGCAGATGCAACAACAAAAAACAAATCAAACAACAACAGCAAAACATGTTCCTATCCCACCCTCACACTCACACACACACAGAGGCAGGTCTCAAATCATAGGCCAGGCCTACTTTGGGCCTCCATCATCCAGTCTCTCAGACTTGCAAACATTAGGCCAGTACTTGTGCATCATTCATAACCACCGGTCAATTAATATGCACCTGGATGTTAATTCTGAGTGCTGCTGTCAACATATACTGGCGGTTTTAAACCTCATTCTGATTCTGACAGTCCCTGCTGTAATGTAGCAAACACAGAAAGATCCCACAAATGAAGACAAGACAAATAGGTGACTTTTAATTTGAAAGTGCCATCACAGGATGATAGGTTTGTAAAGAGAGCTTTTGGTATATTGGCCTTCAGAAATCAAGCACAGAATTGAATTGCATTGAATTGACTTCATTACTTACATCCTTCATATACACGAGGAGTAAAAATCTTTACTTCTCTGTCTACATGTGCAATGTGCAATTATAGTAATTTATAATACATGTTACATACAACAGAATAGTCAGTATAACATAGAAATACAGTTGAGTCAGCGTGAATTAATCAATCTGATGGCCTGTGGAAGAAACTGTCCCGGAGCCTGTTGGTCCTGGCTTTTATGCCATTTCCCAGATGGTGGCAGCTGGAACAGTTTGTGGTTGGGGTGACTCGGGTCCCCAATGATCCTTTGGGCCCTTTTTACACACCTGTCTTTGTGAATGTCGTGAATAGTGGGAAGTTCACAACTACAGATGCACTGGGCAGTCCACTCCACTCTCTGCAGAGTCCTGCGATTGAGGGAGGTACAGTTCCCATACCAGGCAGTGATGCAGCCAGTCAGGATGCTCTCAATTGTGCTCCTGTAGAAAGTTCTTAGAATTTTGGGGGCCCATACCAAACTTGCTCAACCGTCTGAGGTGAAAGAGGTGCTGTTGTGCCTTTTTCACCACACAGCTGGTGTGTACAGACCACACGAAGTCCTCGGAGATGTGTATGTCAAGGAACTTAAAGCTGTTCACCCACTCAACCCCAGATCCAGTGACGTCTATAGGGGTTAGCCTGTCTCCATTCCTCCTGTAGTCCACAACCAGTTCCTCTGTTTTTGCAACATTGAGGGAGAGGTTGTTTTTTTGACACCACGGTGTCAGGGTGATGACTTCCTCTCTGTAGGCTGCCCCATTATTACTTGTGATTAGGCCAATCAGTGTAGTGTTGTCAGCAAACTTAATCAGCAGAGTACAGAAGTTGAGGTGTTATGGTGGAAATTGTATAAGAAGTTGGTGAGAACAAATTTGGGGTATTATGTGCAGTTCCAATACCAATAGGGAAGATATGAATAAGATTGAAAAAGTATAGAGAAAATTTAGAAATATGTCATCAAGACTTGATGACCTGAGTTGTAGGAAAAGGTTGAATAGTTTAGAACACTATTCTCTAGAGTGTAGGACAATGAGGGGAGATTTGATAGAGGTATACAAAGTTATGAGGATTATAGATAGGGTGAATGCAAGCAGGTTTTATCCACTGAGGTTGGGAGAGACTAAAACTAGACAGCATGGGTTATTGGATGGCAGAGGGGAAGAAGCTGTTTATGAATCGCTGAGTGTGTGCCTTCAGCCTTCTGTACCTCCTACCTGATAGTAACAGTAAGAAAAGGACATGTCCTGGGTGCAGGAGGTCCTTAATAATGGACGCTGTCTTTCTGAGACACCACTCTCTGAAGATAACTTGGGTACTTTTTAGGCTGACTACAAGATGGAGCTGACTAGATTTACAACCTTCTATAGCTTCTTTGGGTCCTGTGCATACCAAAAAGTGATGCAGCCTGTCAGAATGCTCTCCACGGTACATCTATAGAAGTTTTTGAGTGTATTTGTTGTCATACCAAATCTCTTCAAATTCCTAATGAAGTATAGCCGCTGTCTTGCTTTCTTTATAACTGCATCAATACGTTGGGACCAGGTTAGGTTCTCAGAGATCTTGACACCCAGGAACTTGAAGCTGCTCACTCTCTCCACTTCTGATCCCTCTATGAGGATTGGTATGTGTTCCTTGGTCTTACCCTTCCTGAAGTCCACAAACAGCTCTTTCATCTTACTGACGTTGAGTGCCAGGTTGTTGCTGTGGCACCATTCCACTAGTTGGCATATCTTACTCTTGTATGCCCATTTGTCACAACTTGAGATCCTACCAACAATGGTTGTATCGTCAGCAAATTTACAGATGGTATTTGAGCTATGCCTTGCCGCACAGTCATGTGTATATAGAGAGTAGAGCAGTGGGCTAAGCACACACCCCTGAGGTGCACCAGTGTTGATTATCAGCGAAGAGGATATGTTATCACCAATCCGCACAGTTTGTAGTCTTCTGGTTAGGAAGTCAAAGATCCAATTGCAGAGGGAGATACAGAGGTCCAGGTTCTGCAACTTCTCAATCAGGATTGTGGGAATGATAGTATTAAATGCTGAGCTATAATTGCTGAACAGCATGCTGACATGGGCGTTTGTGTTGTCCAGGTGGTCTAGAGCGTGTGGTGATAGGCGAATTGCAATGGGTCCAGGCCCTTGCTGAGGCAGGAGTTCAGTCTAGTCATGACCAACCCTCTCAAAGAATTTCATCACTGTTGATGTGAGTGCTCCCGGGCGATAGGCATTAAGGCAGATCACATTATTCTTCTCAGGCACTGGTATAATTGTTGCCTTTTTGAAACAAGTGGGTACTTCCGCCTAGAGCAGCGAGAGGTTGAAAATGTTCTCGATACTCCCAGTAGTTGGTTGGCACAGGTTTTCAGAGTCCTACCAGGTACTCCATTGGGACATTCCACCTTGTGAGGGTTCACTCTCTTTAAAGACAGCCTAACATCAGCCTCTGAGACAGAGATCACAGGGTCATCAAGTGCAGGAGGGATCTTCACAGCTGCAGTTGTGTTCTCCCTTTCAAAGCGAGCAGAGAAGGTGTTGAGTTCATCTGGTAGTGAAGCATCACTGTCATTCATGCTATTGGGTTTCGCTTTGTCAGAAGTAATGTCTTGCAGACCTTGCCAGAGTTGCTGTGCATCTGATGTCGCCTCCAGCTTCGTTCAAAATTGTCTTGAAATCTGCCTAGAGCGGGCCGTCCTCAAAAGCTGAGAGACTATGCAAGAAGGGGACTAGTGAGGGAGTCCACTGAGAGATTTATGACAACTCTGGAAGAGTTACATGCTGAGATGGGAGAGGTAGATTGTTAGGCCATGGTGGGGTAGGTTATACAGCCAAATGAAACAGTATTTTTAAAAAATCTTTTTATTGATTTTAAACAAACATTGATGAAACATTGAGTACAAAGAGCTTGAGAGTACATAATTAATAGGTTAAGATATAAATACTCATAGTGGTTGCAGAAAATGGAAAAAATAAGAAAAAAACCCCCAAAAAAGCAAGAAAAACACCTAACCGACATGGGCCATTGCATTATATCAAATATACACAGTAGCGTCAATAACTCCACACCTCTATCCAAATAATTAAAGATTATAAGAATAAGGTTTAGGAAAAGTCAGTTTAGCTCATGTGAAAATGTTGAATAAATGGTCTCCAAGTTTCTTCAAATTTAACTGAAGGGTTGAAGACACCACTTCTAATTTTTTCTAAACTCAAACAAGAAATAGTTCGAGAAAACCACTGAAATATAGTTGGAGGATTAATTTCTTTCCAGTTCAATAAGATAGATCTTCTAGCCATTAATTGGACAAATGCAATCATCTGCCAGGCTGAGGGGGATAAACAACTATTATCCACCATCGGTAAACCGAAAATTGCAGTAATAGGATGCGGTTGGAAGCAGTATTACTCTGGTGCTAAGGAGCAAACACAGTACCACAGTCGCACACAATACATAGTGCATGTAGCACATATAAGGTATCAGTAAAATACAATCTCAAAAAAAAAATCCCAAGAGCTTGAGTCAATGAATGTTGCAGAAATCTGTAGTCAAACACAATACAGCTTGTACTCTGCCAAGTGAACACAAGGGGGCAGCACTGACTGAGGGCAAGAGTCCATTTGATCTTTCTTGGGGCCATTGAATACTTTTTAAACAATGAAACAGCAGCTGTCCTTGAACTTGATGTCCTATTGTGTCTTCTCCCCAGTGGGAAAGGGGACAAAAAGGAATGTTGAGGATGGGTGGGGTCTTTTATTATGCTGGGTGCTTTACTAAGGTAGTGAGATGTGTAGGGAGAATTCCTATGAGACTCTCAGTAGGTAAGGGCTATGGCTGATTGGCTGTTGAGGGAGGGGAATGAAACTGGGTAACAGAGAACTGATGGTTTGGAAGAACAATGGGGAGATATGATAGCATCTGGAAGCTCTTCATGAAGCGGAACCCTTTGAAATGTGGTCTCTCAATCTTACTTTGGAATTTAGCATAAACTAGACTAATCATATGTACCAAGACTACTGAAAATATCCAGTAACCCTCTAATATCCCTTGATGCTACTTGACTTTAGAAATGTATTGATCTTCAAAAGATTCAACAGCTTGGCACCTCTAGGGGTTTGTGGTAGTGAATTCTGGGTCAGCATGCTTGGAATGAAGAAATTTCCCCTCCTCTTTTTACCCTGAAGCAGTGACCCCTTTGCCAGGTAAACATATCCCCCCCCCCCCCCACACCCAGTCTGTCTACCCCTGTCAGAATTTCACTGGTAACCTCCCTAAATCGTTCAAACTCCAGTGAATACGAACACCATCAGCTGAATCATTTCAATAGACAATAGACAGTAGGTGCAGGAGTAGGCCATTCGGCCCTGCTAGCCAGCACCGCCATTCACTGTGATCATGGCTGATCACACACAATCAGTACCCCGTTCCTGCCCTCTCCCCATATCCCTTGACCCCGCTATCTATAAGAGCTCTATCTAACTCTCTCTTGAATGCATCTAGAGACTTGGCCTCCACTGCCTTCTGGGGCAGAGCATTCCACATATCCACCACTCTCTGGGTGAAAAAGTTTTCCTGCATCTCTGTTCTAAATGGCCTACCCCTTATTCTTAAATTGTGGCCTCTAGTTCTGGACTCACCCATCAGTGGGAACATGCTTCCTGCCTCCAGTGTGTCCAGTCCCTTAATAACCTTATATGTTTCAATCAGATCCCCTCTCATCCTTCTAAATTCCAGTGTATACAAGCCCAGTCGCTCCAATCTTTCAACATATGACATTCCCGCCATTCTGGGAATTAACCTTGTGAA
Source organism: Hypanus sabinus (assembly GCF_030144855.1). Taxonomy (NCBI): domain Eukaryota; kingdom Metazoa; phylum Chordata; class Chondrichthyes; order Myliobatiformes; family Dasyatidae; genus Hypanus; species Hypanus sabinus. The sequence continues at coordinate 183,278,879 of NC_082709.1, read as the reverse complement.
CCTACGCTGCACTCCCTCAGTAGCAAGAATGTCCTTCCTCAAATTGCACAATTGTAAATTGTAAACTGCACACATTACTGCAGGTGTGGTGTCACCAGGGCCCTGTACAGCTGCAGAAGGACCTCTTTACTCCTATACTCAATTCCTCTTGTTATAAAAGCCAGCATGCCATTAGCTTTCTTCACTGCCTGCTGTACCTGCATGCTTGCTTTCATTGACTGATGTACAAGAACACCTAGATCTCGTTGTACTTCCCCTTTTCCTAACTTGACTCCATTTAGATAGTAATCTGCCTTCCTGTTCTTGCCACCAAAGTGGATAACCTCACATTTATCCACATTAAACTGCATCTGCCATACATTTGCCCACTCACCCAACCTGTCCAAGTCACCCAGCATTCTCATAACATCCTCCTGACATTTCACACTGCCACCCAGCTTTGTGTCATCAGCAAATTTTCTAATGTTACTTTTAATCCCTTCATCTAAATCATTAATGTATATTATAAACAGCTGCGGTCCCAGCACCGAACCTTGCGGTACCCCACTGGTCACAGCCTGCCATCCTGAAAGGGACCCGTTAATCACTACTCTTTGTTTCCTGTCAGCCAGCCAATTTTCAATCCATGTCAGTACTCTGCCCCCAATACCATGTGCCCTAATTTTGCCCACGAATCTCCTATGTGGGACTTTATCAAAAGCTTTCTGGAAGTCCAGGTACACTACATCCACTGGCTCTCCCTTGTCCATTTTCATAGTTACATCCTCAAAAAACTCCAGAAGATTATTCAAGCATGGTTTCCCTTCATAAATCCATGCTGACTTGGACTGATCCTTCTACTGCTATACAAATGTATTGTAATTTCCTCTTTTATAATTGACTCCAGCATCTTTCCCACCACTGACGTCAGGCTAACGGGTCTATAATTCCCTGTTTTCTCTCTCCCTCCTTTCTTGAAAAGTGGGACAACATTAGCCACCCTCCAATCAGCAGGAACTGTTCCTGAATTTATAGAACATTGGAAAATGATTACCAACACGTCCACGATTTCTAGAACCACCTCTTTAAGTACCCTGGGATGCAGACCATCAGGTCCCGGGGACTTATTAGCCTTCAGACTCAACAGTCTATCCAACACCATTTCTTGCCTAATATAAATTTTCTTCAGTTCATCCTTTACCCTAGTTACTTTGGCCGCTATTAACATCTGGGAGATAGTTTGTGTCTTCCCTAGTAAAGACAGATCCAAAGTACCTGTTCAACTCATCTGCCATTTCCTTGTTCCCCATAATAAATTCCCCCATTTCTATCTTCAATGGCCCAATTTTGGTCTTAATTATTATCTTGCTATTCACATACCTAAAGAAACTTTTACTATCCTCCTTTATATTCTTGGCTAGTTTACCTTTGTACCTCATTTTTTCTTGGCGTTTTGCCTTTTTTGTTATCTTCTGTTGCTTTTTAAAAACTTCCCAGTCCTCCGGTTTCCCGCTCATCTTTGCTATGTTATACTTCTTCTCTTTTATTTTAATACTACCCTTTACTTCCCTCGTCAGCCACGGCCACCCCTTACTCCCCTTAGGATCTTTCTTCCTCTTTGGAATGAACCGAATCTGCATCTTCTGCATTATTCCCAGAAATACCTGCCATTTTCATTCCACTTTTTGTATTTCTAATACAACAGTCCCGGAGATAAGTCTGGGCCTGACATTGATGTGTCTCTGACAGGAAGGAAGACAGAGAGGTTGAAGTAGAGTTGCTGACAGCAGTTCATATTCTTCTTAAATAATTCCCTGGCATGTTGGTGTGTTACCAAAACTTCCATAGATAAAACTTCTATAGATACACAGTGGAGTGTATTCTAATTAGTTCCATCACATCGTAGTATGGAAACACCAATGCCCAGGAATGGAAAAGACTACAGAAAGTGGTGGTTACAGCCCAGTCCATCACAGGAAAAACCCTCCCCACTATTGAGCATCGTTACATGGAGCCTATGGCCTCTGTTGGTCAGGGTTGATCATGGATATTGTGTCTCACTGTCTAGATACACAAGCCAGGGCACTACAACATGGAGAGCAAGCTCCCCCACTCCACAAAACAGATGAACCCAAAGGGACAGCAGAGGCTGATACAGTTTGGCACCAGCGACATGGCAGGAGTTGCCAGTCAGCGATGGACTCAATGTAGGAATGCATTAGGTACCCCAGCTCCGGAATTTCCCCTCGGTTTTATTCCTGAAGCCTTTCCCATGAGTGGGTTTAGTTGTAAGGCAGCAGGGGTTTGAGATCAGAGTTTTCCTTCTAGAAGATGAGCTGCCAAGCCCCATCTGCTTGAAGCACCTGGTTTTAAGGTGCCGGTAAGTCACCTTTGTCTCTTCCCCTATCAGTAGAAATGGTTCCCCTGGCCTTAGTAGCCGAGCCACACATAAAGGCTAAGAGCTGGACTTGGTTGTCATTGGCTATTTGAGGCGCATGCCATTGGGAATATTTAATGGGTAGTAGGAGCTTATCCCCACTACCACACACCCAACTATGACAATGTTAAGGAACCATTTAGATGGAGTACTGCCACAACAAAGTAGCAACCATCATCCAAGCCATGGCCTGTTTTTGCAACTACCGTCAGGCGGGAGCTTCATCACCAGGTCCAGGAGCAGTTAATTCCCTACCACTGATATGGAGTAACTTCACTCACCACTGTTTGGAACCTACAGACTCACTTTCAAGGACTATACAACTCTGTTCTCAGTACTATTCATTTATTTATTATTTCACTTGAAGGACTCTTTATTTTGTTATTTTATGCTCTTATTATTTATTACTATTTATTTATATTCGCATTTGCACAGATTGTTGTCTTTTATGCTCTTCTTGATCTTTCATTGCTGCTATAGTTACTATTCTATATATTTGCTGAGTATGCCCACAGGAAAATGTATCTCAGGGTTGTACAGTATCTGGTAAAAAATATGTACTCTGATAATAAAATTCACTTTCAACTTTGGACTTTTGAACTTGAGTTGTTTGTCAGTCTTGGTGCATGTATGGCTTTTTCGTAAATTCTGTTGTATTTCCTTGGTTTCCTGTAAATGCTTGCAAGAAAGCAAATCTCAAAGCAGTGCAGAGTATACGTACTTTGATAATAAATTTACTTTGAACTTTGATACTTCCAAAACATTTGAACTTTGTTCTCGTTCCTTCCCTGTCTCTGTAATCTCGCTCCAATCCCATACCCTCCTGGATCTCTATGGCAAATTGGTTTATTATTTCCACATGTACTGAAGTACAGTGAATAACTACATGCAGAGCAACACATACGGAAACTTAAAAACACAAGAGATTCTGCAGATGCTGGAAATCCTGTGCAACACACACACAGAGTGCTGGAGGAACTCAGCAGGTCAGGCAGAACCTAAGATGAGGAATAAAAAGCCAATATTTCAGTGCAAAACCCCTTTATTCCTCTCCAGAGATGCTGCCTGACCTGCTGAGTTCCTTGAGCATTTTGTGTGTGTTGTTACCCATGTTCATGCAGATCAACAGTGAGTTGAATTAGTAGAAGGGAAAACAGTATGAGTGCAGAATAGAGTGTTACAGTGGCAGAGAAAGTACAGTGCAGGTAGATTGTATGGTGCACAGCCAGCACAAGCTGGTTTAGAGTCATAGAGTCATAGAAAAGTACAGCACAGACATAGGCCCTTTGGCCCATCTAGTATATTCTGAACCATTTAAACTCCCTAGTCCCATCGACCTGCACTGTAACCACAGCTCTCCATACCCTGACCATCCATGTGCCTAACCAAACTTCCCTTAAATGTTGAAAATGAGCTCACATACACCACTCATGCTGGCAGCTTGTTCCATACTCTCACGTCCCTTTGAGTGAAGAAGTTTCCCCCTCATGTTCCCTTAAACTTTTCACCTTTCACCCTTAACCCAGTACCTTTTGCTGTAGTCCCATCCAGCCTCAAGGGAAAAAGCCAGTTTGCATCTATACCCCTCATAATGTGAGGATTGTGAGGTCAAGAGTGAAAGGTCATGCTGGTTTCAAACATGGGGAATTCATCGCTATTCCACGCCTTCACCACAAACAAAGGTGCTGAAGTTTAAAGTGCCATAATGTAAATAACGAAATAAATCCCTTTTATTTTCACTGCACTTTTATTATCCCTTTCAGATGTTCCGACGACTTTCAAAGTTCAAAGTTCGAAGTATATTTATTAACAAAGTGCGTGATTATTCTATTTTAAGATTCTATTTCTTGCAGGCATTTAGAGGGTAAAGGCAGTACTCTAGAAATTTATGAAAAATTATATATAAACAGACCAAAGACTGACAAAAAAAAACAAACAGCACAAATAACAATAACATCAAGAACACGAGTTGTAGAGAGTCGTTGAAAGTGTCTGCCGGTTGTAGGATCGGTTCAGAGTAGTGGCGATTGAGGATATCCTTGTCGGTTCAGCAGCCTGAGGGTTGTAGGTTATGCTCTGTTCCTGAACATGGTGGTGGGGCACCAAAGGCTCCTGTACCTGCTGCCTGATGGTAATGGTGAGAAGAGAGCATGGTTTGAAGAATGGGGGTCTTTGATGATGGATGCTGATGTAAATGTACCTCCCTCTGGTTCCATTCAACTTTCCCTTTCTTCCACAGTCTACTGTTGTCTCCTATTGGATTCCATCTTTTTCAGCCCTTTATCTCTCCCACTCTCCCTTGCCATCTTCTTACTACATTTGCCCCTATGCCACCCACCCCATCTGCTCCCTTAGCTGGCTTCTTCGCCTGCCAGCTTGTCCGCCTTCCTTTCCCCCACCTTCCTATTCTGGTGTCTTCCCCTTCTGTCCCAGTCCCGATGAAGGGTCAAAGCCCAAAACATTGATCGGTCATTCCTCTCCATAGATGTTACTTGACTTGATGAGTTCCTCCAGCATTTTGTGTGTGTTGTTCACAATCTCTGGAGCAAGGCATGAACCCTTGATCGTTGGGGAGGAGCCCCCGCTGAGCTTGACGGGTCATGCAGAAGCTGCTAGGGAATGGAGCGTGTGTTGGGACAAAGATCGGGGAGAAGGGCTGGGCTCCACGGGCAGGAGGGGGTTAAGTTGCTCTGGCAGAGGGGTGGGGCAGCGGTTGCTTTCCCCGCCGGTCGTGTCACGGTCAAACCCTGCTGCTTAAATTGCTTCCAGCTGCTGGGGATTTGCTTTTGGATGCGAGGGCGGGGGTGTGTCTCCAGTGAGGAGCAGTGGTGGGGTGAGGGAGCTAGAGAGGCGGGGGCGTTTCCATGGCAACTAGTAGACTGAGAGTGAACTTTGCCATGGTTCATGCTCCACCACTATATGCTTGTCTGATTGTGTGTGTGTGTGTGTGTGTGTGTGTGTGTGTGTGCGTGTGTGTATTTGAGCATGAGTGTGTGTGGGGGCTGCTGATGGGGCACGAACTGCTTGCTGAAGCCTCTGGCCTGTAATTTGAGCCACCTGCTGGATGAGTTGGGCAGAGGGGACTGTTTCTGTGCTGTGTGAGTCTGCAAGTCTATCACACCCATAACCTGCACCTCCTGCCCTAACCCACACGCCACTTACATCTTTACTTATTGGGAGATACAACTTGAAACAGGCTCTTCTGCCCAGTCAAGCCACTCTTCCCTGCATCCCCCAACTCAACCCCAGCCTAATCACAGGACAATTTCCAATGACCAATTCACCTACCAACCAGTACGTCTTTGGACTGTGGGAGGAAACCGGAGCATCTGGAGGAAACACAAAGGCACGTGGGAAGGAAAGTACAAACTAGCTTACAGAGGATGTCAGGATTGAACTCCGAACTCCAATGCCCCGAGCTGTAATAGTGTCGTGCAAACCCCCCCCCAGAAGGAGTGTTTGGAAGTTTGTGTGCCTCGGTGACTTGGAGAGCTATGTTGGCTGGAGTCAGGGCTGTGTGCTTTGGCCCTCGGTAGGGTGATCCATGCCAAACAGGTCAAAGGGTAGAGGCCAGACTAAGAGTGGTCCACCGGTCCTCCAGGTTTGGGGGTTCAGCTCAGGGCTAACAACCCTGATTAGTAAAACACACCCCAGGACTTGTATGATTGATAGCAATGAAAACCAAGTAGAAGCTACTGACATGATGAAGGAAGCCCTGAGCACTGCCAGAGATGGAGGACCATCACTGCTGGCCTGAAGGCCAATGGCATAATGTGCAGTAAGTAACCACTTTATCACTTTGTACTGGCAATCTCTGATTTACACATTTGGTTCTGATCCAGGGTAACAACCAAAAATGTTATCTATCCCTCGGCCTCTACAGCTGCTGCCTGACCCATTGAGTTCCTCCAGAGGTATTTCTTTTTGCCTCAGATCCCAGCATCTGCCACCTCTTTGTCCACAATTTATAGTGTCCAATTAACGTTCCGATCCTCACTTGTTCAACAGGCTCCTCAGACAGCGTTGGTTGTTGACACAAACAACGTGCATGATTCGATAAAGAGGATCATAATCTCTACTCCAATTTACACCCAGTGAAACAAGTGGTGCATGGAAGCTTGATTTCAATATTAAGGAGAAGTTTGAATAGGTACATGGATAGTAGGGATATGGAGGGCTATGGTTCTGGTGCAGGTAGATGGGAGTAGGCACTTTAAATGTTTTTGGCATGGACTAGATGGGCTGAAGAGCCTGCTTCTGTGCTGAGCTTTTCTATGACTCTACAACTTGCCCGAGGGTGACCTGCAGGATAGTGCAGGGAAGGAGCACCTTGCACTTCCTATGGTAGAGATGTAAGTCCACCCCATCACCCATACACTCAGTAGTTACTTTTTATATATAGGAGTGAAACCCAGTGTGGGTTTCTGCTACTGTAGTCCATCCACTTCATGGTTCAACATGCTGCCATTTCGGAGAAGCTCTTCTGGATACCACTGTTATTCGAGTTACTGTCTCCTTTCTGCCTTTGACTCAGTGACCCCTGTCATTTACAAGGCATTTTCATCCTCAGAACTGTCATTCACTGCATGTTTTTTTTTTGTTTTCTTGCACTAGTCTTTGTAAACTGTTGTGCATAAAAATCCCACGAGATCAACAGTTTCTGAGATGCTGACACCATCCCATCTGGCATGAACAATCATTCCATGGTCAAAGTCACTTAAATTATGTTTCTTCCCCTTTCTGATGTTTGGTCTTGTTCTTATACATTGAGTTTCTGCCACATGATTAGATTCTGCATTAACAAGCAGGTGAACAAGTCTACCTGATAAAGTGGCTATGGAGTATACTTAAATCAGGTTGCCCCTCAGTCTCCAACGCTAAGTGTAAACAACCAAATTTGTCCATCCTCTCCTTGAAGCTCATACCCTCTAATCCAGGCAATGTCCTGGTTACCTCTTTTGCACGCTCTCCAAAGCTTCCACTCTTTCCTGTACCGCAACCAGAAATGCGGCTAATACTCGAAAATCAGGGCTATCCAAAGTTTCAGAAGCTGCAGCACAACTTCCCAGTGTTTACACAGATGAAGGGTGCACACTCAGTATGTTGTAAACCTTCCTTACCATCTTATCAATTGTAAGCTTATTGTCATTCAACCGTACACATCTATACAGCAAAACGACACAACATTCCTCTGGAACCAAGATGCAAAACACAGTACATAAAACAGGGATATAAAAGTGATGAAGGGCTTTGGCCCAAAAGACAAATGCAATGTTAGCATTCCTTTCAAGAATACGAGAACACAAAAGCAAAGGTGCAATGCCGAGGCTTTATAAGGCATTGGTCAGACCACACTTGGAGTATCGTGAGCAGCTTTGGGCTGCTTATCTAAGAAAGTTTGTGCTGGGATGGAGAAGGTCCAGAGGAGTTCATGAGAATGATTCTGGGACTGAAAAGCTTAATGTATGAGGGGTGTTTGATAGCCTTGGACCTGAATTCTCAGGAGTTTAGTTTTCATTGAAATCTATCGAATATTGAAAAGTCCAGAAAGAGTGGATGTGGAGAGGATGTTTCCTTTTTTTTCCTATCATTGTTTATTAAAGTGAATACAATTATGCATCTTCAGCCTTGTTGAAGCAGTATGTTAAACAGCACTTTCCACAATATTGCACATCCTCAGAATAGAAGGCTTTAGAGCAGAGACGAGGAGGAATTTCTTCAGCCAGAGGGTGGTGAGTATGTGGAACTTGCTGTAGATGGCTGTAGAGGCCAAGTCAGTGGGTATTTTTTAAAATGGAGGCTGATAGGTTCTTGATTAGTATGGATGTCAAAGGTTATTGGGAGAAGGCAGGAGAATGGGATTGAGAAAGATAATAAACTTGTCATGATGGAATGACAGAGCAGACTTGATGGGCTGAATGGCTTAATTCTGCTTCTATGTGCTATGGACCCTGGCCAGTGGTTTCGAGGCATCCGCACTGGACTTCAAGGCGAGTGGTTCAGGGTTTGAATCCAGCTGGCTCTTTGCATGCTTGCCCTTCACACTGCGTTGAGTATTGAGGAAGCAATATGACCTCATAAAAACAGACAAATGCTTAAAGAAATGGCAAGTTTGCCACATGATGCGGTGAGGAACAAAATAAATTTCATATGATCTTTTGCTTATTCCCCTAAACAGTTGCTGCCTGACATAGAAGCAGAATTCAGCCCATCAAGTCTGCTCCGCCATTCCATCATGGCTGATCCTGGATCCCACTCAACTGCATACACCTGCCTTCTCGCCATATCCTTTGATGCCCTGACCAATCAGGAAACGATCAACTTCTGCTTTAAATATACACACAGACTTGGCCTCCACTGCAGTCTTTGGCAGAGCATTCCACAAACTTACAACTCCCTGGCTAAAAAAACTCCCCCTTACCTCTGTTTTAAAAAGTTGCCTTTTAATTTTGAGGTTGTGCCCTCTAGTTCTGGACACCCCCACCAGAGAAAACATCCACTCCACATCCATCCTATCTAGTCCTTTCAACATTTGGTAGGTTTCAATGAGATCTGCCCCCCACCCCGCATTCTTCTAAATTCCAGTGGGTACAGGCCCAAAGCTGCCAAATGCTCCCCATATGTTAACCCCTTCATTCCTGGAATCATCCTTGTAAACCTCCTCTGGATTCTCTCCAATGACAACACATCCTTTCTGAGATATGGGGCCCAAAACTGTTGAAAATACGCCAATTGCAGCCTGACTAGTGTCTTATAAAGGTTCAGCATTATCTCCTTGCTTTTATATTCTATTCCCCTTGAAATAAATCGCAACATTGCATTTGCCTTCTTTACCACAGACTCAAACTGTAAATTAATCTTTTGGGAGCTTTGCACGAGGACTCCCAAGTCTCTCTGCACCTCTGATGTTTGAACTTTCTACTGATTTAGGTAATAGTCCTTACTATTGTTCCTTTTACCAAAATACATTATCAAACATTTCCCAACACTGTATTCCATCTGCCACTTTTTGGCCCATTCTTCCAATTTGTCTAAGTCCTGCTGCAATCGCATTGCTTCCTCAGTACTACCTACCCCTCCACCTATCTTTGTATCATCCACAAAGCCATCAATTCCATTATCTAAATCATTGACAAACAATGTGAAAAGCAGTGGTCCCAATACTGACCCCTGAGGAACATCGCTAGTCTCCAGCAGCCTACCAGAAAAAGCGACTTTTATTCCCACTTGCTGCCTCCTGCCTGTCAGCCATTCTGTTAACCATGCTAGTATTTTTCCTGCGGCACCATAGGATTTTATCTTGTTAAGCAGCCTCATGTGGCAGCTTATCAAATGCCTTCTGAAATCCAAATAAATGATGTCCACTGCCCCTACTTTGTTCACCTTACTTGTTACTTCCTCAAAGAACACCAACAGGTTTGTCAGGCAAGATTTCCCTTTACAGAAACCTTGCTGAATTTGACTTATTTTATCATTAGTCTCCAAATACCTCGAAACCTCATCCTTAACAATTGATTCCAACACTTTCCCAACCACTGTTAGGCTAACTGGCCTATAAGTTCCTTTCTTTTCTTTCTTCCCTTCTTAAAGACATATGTAATCTTCCAATCCACTAAGATTGAATCAAGTGATTCTTGAAAGATCATGACCAATGCATCAATTATCTTTTCTGCAGCCTCTCTCATGACTCTGGGATGTAGTCCATCTGGTCCAGATCTTGAAGTTTGCCTAGCACCTATTCCTTTGTGATAGTGATGGCACTCACTCCTGTTCCCTGACACTCATGGACCCCTGGAACACTACTAGTGTCTTCCACAGTGAAGACAAATACAAATTACCCATTAAATTCATCTGTCATTTCTTTATCCCCCATTACTACCTCATCAGCATCATTTTCCAATATCAACTCTCACCTCCCTTTTACTCTTTATATAACTGAAAAATCTTTTAATATCCTGCTTTATACTATTGGCTAGTTTGCTCTCATATTTCATCTTACCCCTTATTGCTTTTTTTTGCCTTTTATTGGATTTTAAAAGCTTTCCAATCATCCAACTTCCTACTCACTTTTGCTTCCCTATATGCCCTTTCCTCAGCTTTTATGCAGTCCTCAACGTCCTTCATCAGCCACAGTTGCCTAGCCCTGCCATTTGAGAACTACTTATTCTGTGGGACATATATCTATCTTATGTCTTTTGAACTATTCCCAGAAACTTCAGCCATCTCTGTTATGCCGTTTCCCCAGCAGTATCCTCCTCTGAGACCAAGCTGCTCTTTCATGCCTCTGTAATTCCCTTTGTTGCACTGCGATACTGATACATGTGATATGCTTCTCCCTCTCAAATTGCAGCATGAATTCAGTCGTATTATGATCTCTGCCTCCTAAGGGTTCCTTTACATTAAGCTGACTAATAAAATCTGAGTTATTACATAACACCCAATCTAAAATATCCTTTTCAGTCACGGTTGTCTACTCCTGCCACTTGAGGACTTCTTCCTCTGTGGAACATTTCTATCCTTGTGAACTATTCCCAGAATCTTCAGCCATCTCTGCTCTGCCGTCATCCCCGCCAGTGTCCTCCTCCAATCCACTTGGGCAAGCTCCTCTCTCATGTCTCCGTAATCCTGTTTATTCCATTGTGATGCATTGTTATTCACTGATGCACGTGAGTAACGCTTCTCCCTCTAAAGCTGCAGTATAAATTCGATCATATTATGATCACTGCCTCCTAAGGGATCCATGATAAGATCTGGGTTACTACACAACACCCAATCTAAGATGCCTTTCCCCGAGTAGGCTCAAGCACAAGCTGCTCTAAAAAGCCATCTCATAGGCATTCACCCTTGCAATCCAGCACCGATCTGATTTTCCCAATCCCCTTTCATATGAAGTCCCCCATTATAATTGTGTCATTACCCTAATTACATACCTTTTCTAGCTCACTTTGCAATTTCAACCCCACATCTTGGACACTATTTGGAGGCCAATATATACTTCCCATAATGGTTTTTATACTCTTGCAATTTCTTAACCTACAAAGCTTCAACATTGTCTGACGCCGCGTCACTTCTTTCTAAAGGTGTAATTCCATCTCTTAGCAACAGAGCCACACCACTACCTATGCCTTCCTGCCTGTCCTTTTGATACAAAGTGTATCCTTTGATGTTCAGCTCCCAACTATGGCCTTCTTTCAGCCATGACTTAGTGATGCCCACAATGTCATATCGATCAATTTATAGTTCTGCCATGAGTTTGTCCACCTTATTCCGAATGCTACATGCACTTAAATACTGTACAGCACCTTCAGTCCTGTATTCTTCACTCTTTTGAATTTTGCCTCAGTGGTACAATTCAACTCTTTGCTGTGTCTGCATTTGTACCCAGTCACCTGTCATCTACTTGTAAGCCTGCCATATTACTCTAAACCACTCCCAACAGCTCTAGTTCCTCCAGCATTCTGTGGGTGCTGCTCAAGTTTTCCACTATCAGCAGAATCTCATGTGTTTTTGAAATAAAAAAATATTTGGGATATTAATGGGGTAATCCCCAAAATTACCAAGAATCTTTTAGTCTGGCATTACCAATATTCCTGAAGGCACCAGGTCAGTGGAGTTTTACTAATGAAGGATTGTGATGCAATGCTTCCACAGATGCTGCCTGACCCATTGAGTTCCTTCAGCTGATTGATACTGCGCCAGATTCTAGCATCTGCAGTCTCTTGTGTCTCTGGTCTTTCACTATGTTTGATCGCTTCAGATCCATAATCCTTAAAACATTTATCATTCCATCCTTAAAACATCTGTCATTCCATTCTTAAAACATCTTTCAGACCAATTGACCCCTATTTGTTTAGAACAGAGCAGTACAGTTCAGAACAGTACAGGCTCTTCAGCCCATGATATTGTGCCAACCCTGTAACTTACTCTAAGATTAATCTTCCCTCCTACATAGCTTTTCATTTTTCCTATCATGCATGTGCCTGTCCAAAAGTTTCATAAACGTCCCCAATGTATCTACCTCTACCACCATCCCTTGTAAGATGTTCCATACACCTACCACTCTCTGTGTTAAAAAACTACCTCTGACATCGCCCCTGTATTTTCCTTCACTCACCTTAAACTTATTCCTCCATGTATAAGTCATTTTCAGTTCCAGTTTTGATTATGAGATCTTGCTGAACGTAAATTGTCTGTTATGTTTTCCTGCATTAACGTGACTGTATTCTAAAATTGCTGCTCTGGTTATATAACCCTATAGGTTATAGAGCTATAGAGTAGTCACCATGGAAACAGGCCTTTTGGCCTAACTCAGCAATGCCAAGCATGCTGATCTCCAAGCTAGTCCCATTTGCCTGCATTTGGCCCATATCCCTCAAAAACCCCTTCTATCCATGTACCTGTCCAAATGCCTTTTAGATGTTGTTATTTTACCCGCTTCAACCACTTCCTCTGAGTGAAGAAGTTACCCCTCAGGTCACTTTTAAATCTTTCCCCTCCCACCTTAAACCAATGCCCTCTAGTTTTTAATTTGGTAAAGACCATGTGCCCTTCATGATTTTATGCACAGAAGGTGTTTTGGGGTTGGGAAAATTTTTCTTCGATGTCCTGAAATTTCCAATAAAATTGAATGAGTTCTGAGTGGTCAGATTTCTCTCTGAGAGATTACAATGTGATATCAGTTCTATCTAAAGTCAAAAAATGCCACTGGAACTGAGGAATTTAATCTGCCCATCTCACTGTAAGGTTTGTTGATTGGATTTTTATTTGGCTTAATAGCGATTTTGATCCATAAAAAGAAAATGGAACCATTGAGCAGATTAAATCTGCTGTTGGCTTGATTTAAACTGCTGTACACTGGGACTGATGACTGATTGCAGTGGAAATGGTCTACTATCCTCTCCTATCAGACTCCGTCTTTTTCAGCTCTTCACAGCTTCCACTTGTCACCTCCCATCGTCTTGCTTTATTCCTCCCCCCTCCCACCAAGCTTCCCCTCACCTGGTCTCACCTATCACCTGCCACCTTGTACTCCTTCCCTTCCCCCTCCTTCTTATTCAGGCGTCTGTCCCCTTTCCCTTCAAGTCCTGATAATAGACAATAGGTGCAGGTGCAGGAATAGGCCATTCGGCCCTTCTAGCCAGCACCACTATTCACTGTGATCATGGCTGATCATACACAATCAGTACCCCGTTCCTGCCCTCTCCCCATATCCCTTGACCCCGCTTTCTATAAGGGGCTCTATCTAACTTTCTCTCAAAAGCATCCAGAGACTTGGCCTCCACTGCCTTCTGGGGCAGAGCATTCCACATATCCACCACTCTCTGGGTGAAAAAGTTTTTCCACATCTCTGTTCTAAATGGCCTACCCCTTATTCTTAAACTGTGGCTTCTAGTTCTGGACTCACCCATCAGCGGGAACATGCTTCCTGCCTCCAGTGTGTCCAGTCCCTTAATAACCTTATATGTTTCAATTAGATCCCCTCTCATCCTTCTAAATTCCAGTGTATACAAGCCCAGTCGCTCCAATCTTTCAACATATGACATTCCCGCCATTCTGGGAATTAACCTTATGAACCTACGCTGCACTCCCTCAATAGCAAGAATTTCCTTCCTCAAATTTGGAGACCAAAACTGCACACAATACTCCAGGTGGGGTCTCACCAGGGCCCTGTACAGCTGCAGAAGGACCTCTTTCCTCCTACACTCAATTCCTCTTGTTATAAAGGCCAGCATGCCAGCACGATGAAGGGTCAGTCCCCAAACATTGGCTCTTGATTCCCCTCCATAGAAGTGATCGGACCGGAAGTGACGGCATTGATGAATACTTATTTTTGTGAGATATTATAAACAGCCCACTTTTTTTTTCTCCTTCTCTTTTGTTTGTTTTTCTTTCTTTTATATTACTTATTAGTTATAGTTATTAGATTAGATTAGTTAGTTTTGCATTATATAAATTTTTTTTTGTTTTTTTTCCTTCTTTTTTCTGTTTTTTTAATATTATACATTATGAAATATTTAGATTTACTATGTCCATACATATATCTTATGGTTTATGTCTTGATAAACTCATTTATATTGTAACTATTATGTATGTTTTTTTCATATGTAATGGAATGTGTATGTTGGTAATTTCTTTATCAATATATCATCTGTATTCTGTCCATATTACTAATATTAATAAAAAGATTTAGAAAGAAGTGATCCAACTTGCTGAGTTCCTCACCATTTTTAAGAAGATTAGTTTTATTTGACAAATGTACATCGGAACGTAAAGCACCATTTATTATTTTGCGTCAATCCGAGGATTGTGCTGGGGTAGCCTGCAAGTTTTGCCACACCTCTGGTGCCAACATACCATTTCCACAGCTCACTAACCCTAGCCATATGTCTTTGGAGAAGATGAGATTACCTTTATTTATCACATATACATTGAAAGATAGAGTGAAATGTGCATTTGTGTGAAAGTAGATCAGTGAGGACTGTGCTGGGCAGTTGAGGTGTCACCATGTTTCTGGCACCAACATAGTGTGTCCAAAACTCACTAATGTTAACCATGTCTTTGGAATGTGGGGGAAACAGAACACCTTGAGGAAATCCTGGTCATGAGGAGAAGGTACACGTTCCTGATAGACAGCAGCAGGATTCTAACCCTGATTAGTAATTGCATCAACAATTAGTTACTCCATAAAACAAAACAAAAACAGCATTGCTCAAAACTCCAGCATCTGCAGGGTCTCTTGTGTTATTGATGATAAGAGATGACCTAATTGGAAGAAACTCCCTCACTAACCCATTTAAGGACCATCTCCTCAGGTTGACTACATAAAAGATCTCTCAGATATTGCAGTTACCCACAGAACTGAGCAATTCCACTGCCAGCAGCTGTTACCCAGCACTCATTGCCTTTGAGAAGATTGTGGTGAGCAGTGTTCTTGAACTGTAATAATCTTTCTGGTGAAGGTATTATCACAATGCTATTGGTCAGAGGGTTCCAGATGTCACAGTGAGTTTTGGCAGTGCCTAAACCCAGGTATGGAGGAATGATAGACCTCCATGTAGAGACAGGAACAAACGTTTATACACAGGAATTCCAACTGATTTTGGTAATTCAACTGAGCAAAACGCAGGACATATCATTCTCAGAATGAGGACCCCACCATAAGCACTAATTTGGAGTCCACTTTAAATTAATCACAGTATGTGGGAAAACCCATGCCAATCAAAATAACCTTGACAAGATTAAGCAGAAAGCACAAGGGTTTAACAACTCTAGTTATGACAACAATTAACAAATTCAGGTGCTCAGAGCCCAACGCTGTGTGGTTCAGTGCATAGGCTCATAGAGCTCATGACACCAGGGTTTGGACACAGTGACAATGATGGAAACTACATTTCTAGTAATAAGATAACTTGCCCTAACAGCATTTGTTCAGGAGCCTAAGTTATAGAGTAATAACTGTTATGGCACTGGTAGTGTGGTGTGTGGTAAATCATAGGTAAGATCCACCCCTGGATCAAGCTACACACTATCCTGACTTGGAAATCTATCGCCGTATCTTCACCATCATTGGGTCAAAATCACGAAACTCTCTCCTGAAAAGCATTGTGGGTACACCCACACATCAATGACTGCAATGGTTCAAGAAGGAAGCTCGCCACCAACTTCTCAAGAGTGACAAGGGATCGGACACTCGTATGAGGACCGTTTGATGGCTCTGGGCTTGTACTTGCTGGAATTTAGAAGACCGATGGGTAATCTCATCAAATGTTGAAAGGTGTACTTAGAGTGGATGTCTCTCTGCTGCTTTTTATGTCGCAGGTGGTTAGGGCAGCAATGAAGGCTCTCCATCTCCGTTGGTGTTCACGGCTTCCTTTATCCTGTCAGCTGCTTCCATAGAGTGGATGTGGAGAGAATATTTCCTATGGTGGGGGTGTCTAGGACCCAGCGAGCACAACCTCAGATTAGAACAATAGAACCATAGAATACTGCACCCCAGGAAACAGGCCATTTGGCCCTTCTTGTCTGTGCCAAAACTTTATTCCGCTAGTCAAATTGTCCTGCACCCAGTCCATAACCCTCCAGACCTCTCCCATCCATGTATCTGTCCAATTTATTTTTAAAACTTAAGAGTGAACCTTCATTTACCACATCAGATGGCAGCTCGTTCCACACTCCCACCACCCTCTGAGTGAAGAAGTTCCCCCTAATGTTCCCCCTAAACCTTTCCCCTTTCACCCTAAAGCCATATCCTCTTGTATTTATCTCTCCTAATCTAAGTGGAAAGAGCCTACTCACATTTACTCTGTCTATACCCCTCATAATTTTGTAAAACTCTATCAAATCCTCCCTCTTTCTTCTACGCTCCAAGGAATAAAGTCCTAACCTGTTCAATCTTTCCCTGTAACTCAACTCCTGAAGACCTGGCAACACCCTAGTAAATCTTCTCTACACTCTTTCAATCTTACTGATATCCTTCCTATAGTTAGGCGACCAGAACTGCACACAATACTCCAAATCTGGTCTCATCAATGTCTTTTCCAACCTCACTATAACATCCCAGCTCCTATACTCAATACTTTGATTCATGAATGCCAGGATGCCAAAAGCCTTCTTTACAACCCTTTCTACCTGTGACACCACTTTCAGCGACTTATGTATCCGAACTCCCAGATCTCATTGTTCCTCTGCACTCCTCAGTGCCCTACCATTTACTGTGTATGTCCTACCTTGATTTGTCCTTCCAAAATGCAACACCTCACACTTGTCTGTATTAAATTCCATCTGCCATTTTCTGGCCCATTTTTCCAGTTGGTCCAGATCCCTCTGTAAGCTTTGAAAGCCTTCCTCACTGTCCACAACGCCTCCAATCTTAGTGCCATCAGCAAACTTGCTGATCCAATTTACCACATTATCATATAGATCATTGATACAGACAACAAACAACAATGGTCCCAGCACTGATCCCTGAGGCACACCACTAGTCACAGGCCTCCAGTCTGAGAAGCAATCATCCACTACCACTCTCTGTCTTTTCCCACACAGCCAATTTCAAATCCAGTTTACAGCCTCTTCATGGATACCTAGTGTCTGAACCTTCTGAACTAACCTCCCATGTGGAACCTTGTCAAAGGCCTTACTAAAGTCCACGTAGACAACATCCACAGCCTTTCCTTCATCTACTTTCTTGGCAACCTCCTCGAAAAGCTCTACAACATTCGTTAAACACAATCTACCATGCACAAAGCCATGCTGACTATCTTTAGTCAGCCCTTGGCTGTCCAAATACTCGTATATCCAATCTCTCAGAACACCTTCCAATAATTTACCACCTATGATGTCAGGCTCACTGGCCTGTAATTACCTAGTTTACTTTTGGAGCCTTTTTTAAACAACGGAACAACATGAGCTACCCTCCAATCCTCTGGCACCGTACCCTTGGCTAAGGACATTTAAAATATTTCTGCCAGGACCCCTGCAATTTCTACACTAGTCTCCCTCAAGGTCATTCATTTAGAAGGGCGTTCATTTAGAATAGAGATGAAGAGGAATTTCTTTAGCCAGAAAGTGATGAATCTGTGGAATTCATTGCCAAGGAGCCTGTGGGGATCAGGTCATTGGGTGTATTTAAGGTGGAGGTTGATAGGTTCTTGATTATTCAGGGGGTGAAAGATTATGGGGAGAAGGCAGGAGAATGGGGTTGAGAGATAAATAGATCACCCATGATGAAATGGCAGAGCAGACTTGATGGGTCGGATTACCAAATTCTGCTCCTATGTCTTATGGTCTATAAAAATTAAATGCTGTGTCAGTTTGTGAAGCCCACATCCCTGGAATGGATATGAAAAAGAGAGATATACCAGTTAGTTGAGTGGTGTTGCAGCAACAACCTTATACTCAACATCGGTAAGACCACAGAGTTGATTATGGACTTCAGAAGGGGTAGGACAAGCAAACACAAACCAATCCTCATAGAGGGATCAGAAATGAAGAGAGTGAGCAATTTCAAGTTCCTGGGTGTCTGATGCACCATCATTAACTCTCAGAGACGTGAGTTGAGTTAAGGTAGGCTTTTATTGGCTGGAAGAAAGCACAAGCAGCAAGTGACCACCACACAACATCCTGGAGACTGAGGGGAGAGCAGTGCCTCCAATCGCCTTTATACAGGGGTCTGTGGGAGGAGCCACAGGAGCAGTCAGCAGCGGGGGCATGTCCAGAGAGGTATATGTAGTTCACCACAGTGTCAAGATCTCTGAGGATCTAACCTGGTCCCAACATATCGATGTATCTGCAATGAAGGCAAGACAGTGGCTATATTTCATTAAGGGTTTGAGGAGATTTGGTTTGTCACCTAAGACACTCAAAGACTTTTACTTATGTACTGTGGAGAGCATTCTGAAAGGCTGCATCACTGTTTGATATTGGGGGTGGGGTGGGTTGCTACTGCACAGGATTGAAAGATGCTAAGAAAGTAGTAAAATTAGTCAGCTCCGTCTTGGGTACTAGCCCCCACAGTATCCAAGATGTCTTCAAGGAGCGGTGCCTTAGAAAGACAGCGTCCATCATTAAAGACCCTCGTCACCTAGAATATGCCCTCTTATTGTTACAGTTGGGAAGGAGGTACAGAAGCCTAAAGGCACATACTCAGCGATTCAGGAACAGCTTCTTCCCCTCTGTCATCCGATTCCTAACCATGAAGCTCACTTTTTCATATTAATTCTGTTTATAAATAAATAAATAAATAAATAAATAAATATATCATGTACTGCTGCCACTAAGTTAACAAATTTCATGACAAATGATGGTTCTGATTCTGATTAAACCTGATTCTGATTCTGAAGCCAAAGTTTAAAGTAAATTTAATGTCAAAGCTCATATATATCACCATATCACCATATACTACCTCGAGATTCAGTACCTTGCAGGCATTTCCAGGAGCTTAAAAAATACAATAGAAATTAAGAAAAACTTTACATAAACAAAAACTGACAGCCAATGTGTAAAATAAAGAAGATCAATTGTGCAAAAAAAAAACAGTGAGAGCATGTGTTGTAAAGTTCTTGAAAGTGAGTCCATTGGTTTTGGAATCTAGTCATTGCTGTTTTATCCATGCTGGTTCAGGAGCCTGATGTGTGTAAGGTAATAACTGTATCTGAACCTGATGGTGTGGGACTGTACCTCTTTCCTGATGGCCTGGATGGTGGGGTCCTTGATGATGAATGCTGTTTTCTCGTGGCAGCACTTCACGTAATTGTGCTCACTGAGGTGGAGGGGGAGGGTCTTTGCCTGTGACAAACTGGGCTGTTTCTACTACCTTCTAGAATACTTTCTTTTCTACAGTTTGTAGGTCATTGGTGTTTCCATACCAGAGCACGAAGCAATACCCACACCTCACTGACTACAGTGGTTTAAGAAGGCAGCTCACTACCAATTTCTCAAGAGTGACTAGGAATCAAATGCTCATATGAGGAGTGTTTGATGGCTCTGGGCCTGTAATCACTGGAACTTAGAAGAATGATGGGGAATCTCATTGAAACCTATCAAACTCTGTTATCTCTCTGTTGCCCATTACACCACCGGCATTTAAGGCAACAATAAAGATTCTCCAACTCTGGTGGTATTCACAGTATCCTTCATCATGTCAGGGTATTCCCAGTGTACATCTATAGAGGCTGTCAAAGTATTAGATGACGTGCAGCATCCCTGCAAATTTTAGGGGGTTTGAAAAAATGACTTTGAACCTGTCTCTCATCTAATCAATCTTCATCAGGAAGACAACGCTAGTTTCTTTATCTCTTCATATAACTCAAGTTCCTCAATCCAGGTGCCCATTGCTAGGTCGTCACTGGCACCATCTGCAGAATGAATGGTGAATGTTTGCCTTCTGGGAGGTAGAGGTAAAGTACTGTGGCATGCAACTGAGATAAGGGAACAGATTGCACAGTGATCATTTTGAGCCTTTCATGACCTTGCATCCAGATTAGTGAGAGGTTTCAGACAGCTATAATCTCCCCACAGACAGCTGGGAGCCTCTTGCTGAGACTCGCTTGTCAGAGGCCGTCCAGGACCAGTTGAGTGCCTTCCAACGGCATTCTTCGGGTTTTGCCCATTGCACTCCACCCCAGAAACTTCCGAGTGAGCAATGAACCTCTTTTGCTTCTCACTGGTAAGTTCACTTCTTCAGCGTGTTGCAACCTGTCGCTTTCTGTGCATGAAGGCAGGTGGCAGATTACAATTCAGGACCTTGCCTGGGCTATCAGTCAGGATAAGTGTCCTCCTGTGATTTAGTACCCCATGTGAACACAGCAGAGAAGAGATTACTAGAGAAAGCTTCAGTCTTTTGAACCGGTGTATTCTCACAGAGAGCAAGGAGGGAAAAGAGAAGTAATAAATAAAAGAGTCTTCCAGGTCAGTGTTGTGTGCAGACTGTCGCGGCTGCCCATGTATCAGGTGTTATCATTGCCAGGGCTTTACACCATCATTCATATTAATGCCTTAAAATACGAGAAGAGAGATCAGTTATTCTGCTGTTGATGTCTATTTTTTTTTGCTGTGGAGAGTTTATATCTTGTCTGCACAGACATATGTTCTGCAGGGGTGAACAATCTGTTTAACAGGGTTCAAAATGGGAGAGAAGGAACGTGAAAGAAATGAGGGAATGAAAAGAGTGGAAACAGTCAGTAGGTCAGACGGCATCTTGGGAAGGAGGGGTAATGTGGGTGACCAGACATTGTAAGTTCACCAAGTATTCCTTGATTGGTGAATGTTGGATTTATAAATTTTCACTCTGGGACAATGGATTTTTTCAGAGTATACACTGAGTGGCCACTCTATACATCTGCTTCTTAATGTAAATATCTAATCTGTCATCAACTGGCAGCAACTCAATGCATAAAAACATGCCGACATGTTCAAGAGGTTCAGTTGTTGTTCAGACTAAACATCAGAATGGGGATCTGACCTGGGTTCAGCACATAAGTACCATTACAAGAAAAGCATCGCAGCATCTCTACTCTCTTAGAAGTTTGTGAAGATTCAGCATGTCATTTAAAAACTTCTATAGATGTGCGGAGGAGAGTATGACCTTGAATGGAAAATCCTAAAAAAATGTAATGAATTTGGCCCAGTCCATCACAGGTAAAGCCCTCCCCACCACCGAGCACACCTGTCTCAGGAAAGCAGCATCCATCATCAAAGACATCCACCATCTAGCTCAGGCTCTCATCTCGCAACTACCATCAGAAAAGAGGTACAGGAGTCTCAGGACCTGCACCACCCAGTTCAGGAACAGCTACTACCCCTCAACAATCAGGTCCTGAACCAGTGAGCCAGTGGACACACCCCATCACAGAACTGTTCCCACAACCTATGGACTCACTTTCAAGGACCCTTCATCTCAAGTTCTCGACATTTATTGATTATTGATTTATTATTATTATTTTGTTTGTTTTTTACTTTTTTGTAATTGTACAGCTTGTCATCTTTTGTACATTGGATGTTTATCCATCCTGCTGAATGCTGTTTTTCATTGATTCTATTTTGTTTCATTGTATTTACTGTGAATACCCACAAAAAATGAATCTCAGGTTAGTATATGGTGAAATAAATGTACTTTAATAATCAACTTACTTTGAACTTTGAGCTTTTTGAACTTTGAAATGTGACCTAAGAGACCTTGACCATGGAATGGTTCTTGGTACCAGATGGGGTGGTTTGAGTATATCAGAAACTGCTGATCCAATGGCATTTTCACACACAAGTCTCTGAAGTTTACAGAGATTGGTGAAAGAAACCAAAAAAAAAGTGAGCCACAATTCTTTGAGCAAGAATGCCTTTTTAATGAGAGAGGTGTCAGAGGAGAATAGTCAGACAAGCTCAAGTTGACGGGATGGCAGCAGTAACTCAAATAATCATGTGTTACAACATTGATGTGCAGAATGCACAACACATTTAAGTGATTGGGCTACAGCAGCAAAAGACCACAAACATACAAACAGTGGCCATTTTATTATTTACAGCTGTACTCCCGCTCATTAGTGCAAATATCTAATCAGCCAATCACGTGGCAGCAATTCAATATATAAAATCATGTAGGCATGGTCAAGAGGTTCAGACCAAACATCAGAATGGAGAAAAAAATCTGATTTAAGTGAATTTGACCATGGAATGATTGTTGGTGCTAGCTGGGGTGGTTTGAGTATCTCAGAAACTGCAGATCTCCTGGGATTTTCATGCACACCAGGCTCTTTACTGATAATGGTGCAAGAAACAAAAAGAAAAAATCCAGCGAGCAGCAGTTCAGTGGGTGAAAATGCCTTGTTAATGAGAGAGGTCAGAGGGGAATGGCCAGTTCTATTCAGGCTGACAGGAAGACAATAGTCACTCTAGTAACAACATGGCATGCAGAAGAGAATGGTATCTCTGAATGCACAACACATCAAACCTTGAAGGGGATGGGTTACAGCAGTCAATGACCACGAACATACGCTATGTGGAGCTATCTAATAAATTGTCCACTGAGTGTATGTTGCTCTGTACTGAAATATCCACAATGAACTTCACCCAGTCTTTCCAATTCATGAAATTTCACTTCATAGAAACATAGAAAATAGGTGCAGGAGTAGGCCATTCGGCCCTTCGACCCTGCACTGCCATTCAGTATGATCATGGCTGATCATCCAACTCAGAACCCTATACCTGCTTTCTCTTCATACCCCCTGATCCCTTTAGCCACAAGGGCCATATCTAACTTCCTCTTAAATATAGCCAATGAACTGGCCTCAACTGTTTCCTGTGGCAGAGAATTCCACAGATTCACCACTCTCTGTGAAGAAGTTTTTCCTCATCTCGGTCCTAAAAGGCTTCCCCTTTATCCTTAAACTGCGACCCCTCGTTCTGGACTTCCCCAACATCAGAAACAGTCTTCCTGCATCTAGCCTGTCCAATCCCTTTAGAATTTTATACATTTCAATAAGATCCCCCTCAATCTTCTAAATTCCAGTGAGTATAAGCCTATCAATCCAGTATTTCTTCATATGAAAGTCCTGCCATCCCAGGAATCAATCTGGTGAACCTTCTTTGTACTCCCTCTATGGCAAAAATGTCTTTCCTCAGATTAGGGAACCAAAACTGCACACAACACTCCAGATGTGGTCTCACCAAGGCCTTGTACAACTGCAGTAGAACCTCCCTGCTCCTGTACTCGAATCCTCTTGCTATGAATGCCAACATATCATTTGCCTTTTTCACCGCCTGCTGTATCTGCATGCCCACCTTCAATGACTGGTGTACAATGACACCCAGGTCTTGTAGCACCTCCCCTTTTCCTAATCGGCCACCATTCAGATAATAATCTGTTTTCCTGTTCTTGCAACCAAAGTGGATAACCTCACATTTATCCACATTAAATTGCATCTGCCACGAATTTGCCCACTCACCTAACCTATCCAAGTCACCCTGCATCCTCTTAGCATCCTCCTCATAGCTAACACTGCCAACCAGCTTCATGTCATCTGCAAACTTGGAGATGCTGCATTTAATTCCCTTGTCTATATCATTAATATATATTGTAAACAACTGGGGTCCCAGCACTGAGCCTTGCGGTACCCCACTAGTCACTGCCTGCCATTCTGAAAAGGTCCCGTTTACTCCCACTCTTTGCCTCCTGTTTGCCAACCAATTTTCTATCCACATCAATACCATACCCCCAATACCATGTGCTTTAAGGTTGCACACTGAT
The DNA here is from genome assembly GCF_030144855.1 of Hypanus sabinus. Lineage (NCBI taxonomy): Eukaryota > Metazoa > Chordata > Chondrichthyes > Myliobatiformes > Dasyatidae > Hypanus > Hypanus sabinus. The sequence goes on along the minus strand of NC_082709.1, from coordinate 183,254,727 downwards.
CTCCTGTGTGGGACCTTGTCAAAAGCCTTTTGAAAATAAATGAAATGTTGTTTCAGAAAAAAAAACATATCCTTCATTAGTTGAAGAATGGTTGTGTTGAGGTTATGTATTTATTTATTTATTTTATTTAGAGATACAGCATAGTAACAGACTCTACCAGCCTAACAAGCCTGCACTGCCTAGTTACATTCATGACCTTACTAACCCATACGTCTTTGGAATGTGGGAGGAAAGCAGAGCATCTGGAGGAAACCATGTGGGTATGGGGAGAATGTATGAACACCTTGCAGACAGTGGCGGGAGTTAAACAAGGGTAGCTGGCACTGGCATTATGCCAATTACTACACTTCCCTGCCATCCCTATAAAAACTAGCGTAAGCAGAGATGACCACCAAACAGCTCAATTGTTAAAAACCCACCTGGTTCACTGATGTCACTCAGAGAAGGAAAGGCAGGAGTAGGCAACTAGAGGTTCAGAAAGAAAGGATCTATACTCAGTGGCCACGTTATTAGTTATCTCCTGTACGTAGTAAAGTGGCCGCTGAGAGCATATCCGTGGTCTTCTGCTGCTGGAGCCCCGTCCACTTCAAGGCTGGACATAATGTATGTTCAGAGATGCTCATCAGCACACCACAGCTGTAACACACACAAAATGCTGGAGGAACTCAGCAGGCCAGGCAGCATCTAAGGAAAATAGTACAGTTAGTGTTTCGGGCCGAGACCCTTTGGCAGAATTTCCAGCATCAGCAGATTCTCTCATAGTTTTAACATGTAGATAGGTGAGCTACTGTCACCTTCCTGTCAGCTTGCACTAGTTTGGCAATTCTCCTCTCATTAACAGAACTGCCGCTCACTAGATGTTTCTTGTTTTTCGCAACATTCTCTGCAAAATCTAGTTTGGAGTATGTGAAAATTCCAGGAGACTAGCAGTTTCTGACATACTCCAAATAGCTTGTCTGACACCAACAATCATTCCCCAGTTAAAGTCACTGACTTTAATAATTTCTTATCCATTCTGATGTTTGAACCTCTTGACCATGTCTGCATGCTTTTATGCATTGAGTTGCTGCTGCATGATTGGCTGAATAGATATTTGCATTAACGAGCAGGTGTACTGGTGGCCACTGAGTGTACCTGTGCCCCTTATCAGACCTTACTGAAGCTCATAAAATTCTTACAGGGCTCAAAGGGGTGGATGCAGAGTGGATGTTTCCTCTGGCTCTAGGGTCAGAAACCGGAGGTCACAGAGTCAGAATATGTGGTTGGTCACTAATGATTGAGATGTGTGGAAGCTCTTCACTCGAAGAGCGGTGTAAGGGAAGACAGGGCACAGAATAAAAGTGCTACAGTTACAAATAAAGTGCCCTATAACGTGGACATGGTGGTGAAGAAGGTATTTGGTCTTCATTAGTCAGGGCACTGGATAGATGTTGCAATGTTGCATTGTATTAGTGAAACCACATTTGGAATATTGTGATAATTTTTGGGCACCCTTTTATAGGAGAGGTATGATTAAGCTGTAAAACGTGTAGAAAAAGATTTATGAGGATACTGCCAGGGTTGGAAGGACTTAGTTATAGGGAGCGGTTGAACAGGCTAGGAGAATGAGGAAAGATCTTACAGTGGTGTGTAAAATCAAGAAGGTGAATGCGCTGTTCATTTTTCCAAGGGTTTTGGAATCACGAACTAGAGGACACAGGTTGAAGAGAGAGTTAAGGTCTGAATAAGAACCTGAGCGACAACTTTTTCATCCCGAGGGTGGTCCACATATGGATTTAGCTACCAGAGGAAGCAGTTTAGGCAGGTACATTAACAACATTTGAAAAGGACTTGGATAGCTACATGGATACAAATGGTTTAGAAGGATACAAGTCAAAAGTACCAGCTCAGATGGGCATCAGATGGGACCATTTGGGCAAGGGCTTGTTTATATGCCGTCACTGACGTTTTACTGCTTTGGAGTGATAGACCATAAAGAAAGCTTTTGGCACATAAATCAAAACATTAAGTACAGGAGGTGGGATGTTATGTTGAAGTTGCATTAGACATTGGTGAGACCTAATTTGAGCACTTTGTGCAGTTTGGTCACCTACCTACAGGAAAGATATCAGTAAGAATAGGTTAAGAATTTATTCATTGGAATGTAGAGGATTGAGGGAAGATTTAATAGAGGTATTCAAAATTATGAGAGGTATAGACAGGGTAAATGCAAGCAGGCTTTTTCCACTGAGTTTGGGTTAGACTATAACTGGAGGTCATAGATTGGAGGTGAAAGGTGAGAAGTTTAAGGGGAACATGAGGGGGAGCTTTTTCACTTGAGGGGGGGGGGGTTCATGAGAATGTGGAATGAGCTGCCAGCACAAGTTGTGCATGCAAGCTCTATTTCAATGTTTAAGAGAAGTTTGGATAAGCGGATGGATGGTGAAGGTATGGAGGACTATGGTCCTGGTGCAGCTCAATGGGCCAGGGTAGTTTAAATGGTTTGGCACAGACTAAATGAGCCAAAGGGCCTGTTTCGGTGTTACATTCTTCTATGACTCTATGAAGGAGGGTGAGAGGTAGCTCGGTAGAGGTGCACAAGATAGCAAAAGGCATGGATAGGGTGGACAGCCAGAGATTTTTTCCTAGGTTGGAAATTGATAATACAATGCAGCATAATTTTAAGGTGGTAGGATGAGAGTTTATGGAGTGTTTCAGAGGTAATTTTTTTTTACACAGAGAGTCAGGCATGTATGGAACGATTTGCCATGTGTGGTGGTAGGGACAGATACATTAGGGACAATTATAAGACTTTCAGACAGACAAACAGATTAAAGAAAAGAGAGAACTATGTGAGAGGGAAGGTTAGATCGATCTTGGAGAAGGTTAAAGGTCAGCACAACACCTTGAGTTGAAGGGCCTGTACTGTGCTGTTGCTCTGTGTTCTATGTTCCATATAGGATGTTTTGTTCTCGATGCTGTCAAGTTTCTTGATCCTCATAAAAGGAGGAAGTGAAAAAAATTCTGTCATGTTCCCCCATGCATCTTGTAGATTTTGGGCAGTTACCCATTGAAATGGGTGGCAGGGTGGAGATATGTCTCTACCAAAGGAGTTTTAAGGTGCTCCTTCCATCCATCAGCTTGCAGTCACCCTTGGGCAAGGTGTAGCTTAGTCCCCTTGATCATGGTCATATGAAGCCAATGGAGCAGGTGGTGGATGGTCGTATGAGCAGCCAGTGCAGATCACAAGTCCCGGTTATGTGACCACTGACACCAGGCAGACGATCTCTGAAGAGTATTGATAATGGCTGGGGGGTCTTGTAAAGACACTGTCCAGAAGAAGGCAATGGTAAACCTCTCCTGCTGAAAAATTTGCCAAAAACAATCATGGTCATGGAAAGATCATGATCACCCATGTCATATGATATGGCACATAATGATGATGAAGACACATTGAAACAATTGTGTTCCTAGTCCATTGTGGTGAACTCAATAAACAGCACAGTTGAATTTCAAGGGAGAGTTGTTCGATTTTTGTCTTCTTTGAGAAGGTCATAGATTGTGGCTTCCAAACCCGTCCTTGCATCTCATCCCTCCCTCTCTCCCCCATTCATTCTTCTGTTATGGATTAATTCTACAACACATTGTATAACATAATTGTATAAAGGCAAAGAGTGTTGTAAAAACAAGCTTGAGGGCTTTGTGTGTCAATGCGAGGAGCATTTGTAACAAGGTGGATGAATTGAATGTGCAGATAGTTATTAATGAATAAGATATAGTTGGGATCACAGAGACATGGTTCCAGGGTGACCAAGGATGGGAGCTCAACATCCAGGGATATTCAATATTCAGGAGGGATAGACAGGAAAGAAAAGGAGGTGGGATAGCATTGCTGGTTAGAGAGGAGATTAACGCGATAGAAAGGAAGAACATTAGACTGGAGGATGTGGAATCGATATGGGTAGAGCTGCATAACACAAAGGGGCAGAAAATGCTGGTGGGAGTTGTGTACAGGCCACCTAACAGTAGTAGTGAGGTTGGGGATGGCATTAACAGGAAATTAGAAATGCGTGCAATAAAGGATCAGTAGTTATAATGGGTGACTTCAATCTACATATAGATTGGGTGAACCAAATTGGTAAGGGTGCTGAGGAAGAGGATTTCTTGGAATGTATGCGGGATGGTTTTCTGAACCAACATGTCGAGGAACCAACTGGAGAGCAGGCCATTCTAGATTGGGTATTGAGCAATGAGGAGGGGTTAGTTAGCAATCTTGTCATGCGAGGCCCCTTGGGTAAGAGTGACCATAATATGGTGGAATTCTTCATTAAGATGGAGAGTGACATAGTTAATTCAGAAACAAAGGTTCTTAACTTGAAGAAGGGTAACTTCGAAGGTATGAGATGTGAATTAGCTAAGATAGACTGGCAAATGATACTTAAAGGGTTGACGGTGGATATGCAATGACAAGCATTTAAAGATCACATGGATGAACTACAACAATTGTTTATCCCAGTTTGGCAAAAGAATAAACCAGGGAAGGTAGTGTACCCGTGGCTGACAAGAGAAATTAGGGATAGTATCAAGTCTAAAGAAGAAACATATAAATGAGCAAAAAAAAGCGGCACACCTGAGGACTGGGAGAAATTCAGGGACCAGCAGAGGAGGACAAAGGGCTTAATTAGGAAAGGGGAAAAAATATTATGAGAGAAAGCTGGCAGGGAACATAAAAATTGACTGTAAAAGCTTTTATAAATACGCAAAAAGAAAAAGATTGGTCAAGACATATGTAGGTCCTTTACAGTCAGAAACAGGTGAATTGATTATAGGGAACAAAGACATGGCAGACCAATTGAATAACTACTTTGGTTCTGTCTTCACTAGGGAGGACGTAAATAATCTTCCGGAAATAGTAAGGGACCAAGGGTCTAGTGAGATGGAGGAACTGAGGGAAATACATGTTAGTAGGGAAGTGATGTTAGATAAATTGAAGGGATTAAAGGCAGATAAATCCCCAGGGCCAGATGGTCTGCATCCCAGAGTGCTTAAGGAAGTAGCCCAAGAAATAGTGGATGCATTAGTGATAATTTTTCAAAACTCCTTAGATTCTGGATTAGTTCCTGAGGATTGGAGGGTGGCTAATGTAACCCCACTTTTTAAAAAAGGAGGGAGAGAGAAACCAGGGAATTATAGACCGGTTAGTCTGACATCAATGGTGGGGAAAATGCTAGAGTCGGTTATCAAAGATGTGATAACAGCACATTTGGAAAGAGGTGAAATCATCGGACAAAGTCAGCATGGATTTGTGAAAGGAAAATCATGTCTGATGAATCTTATAGAATTTTTTGAAGATGTAACTAGTAGAGTGGATAGGGGAGAGCCAGTGGATGTGGTATATTTAGATTTTCAAAAGGCTTTTGACAAGGTCCCACACAGGTGATTAGTGTGCAAACTTAAAGCAGACGGTATTGGGGGTATGGTATTGATATGGATAGAGAATTGGTTGGCAGACAGGAAGCAAAGAGTGGGAGTAAATGGGACCTTTTCAGAATGGCAGGCAGTGACTAGTGGGGTACCGCAAAGCTCAGTGCTGGGATCCCAGTTGTTTACAATATATATTAATGATTTAGACAAGGGAATTAAATGCAGCATCTCCAAGTTTGCAGATGACACGAAGCTGGGCGGCGGTGTTAGCTGTGAGGAGGATGCTGAGAGGATGCAGGGTGACTTGGATAGGTTAGGCGAGTGGGCAAATTCATGGCAGATGCAATTTAATGTGGATAAATGTGAGGTTATCCACTTTGGTTGCAAGAACAGGAAAACAGATTATTATCTGAACGGTAGCCGATTAGGAAAAGGGGAGATGCAACGAGACCTGGGTGTCATTGTACACCAGTCATTGAAGGTGGGCATGCAGGTACAGCAGGCGGTGAAAAAGGCAAATGGTATGTTGGCATTCATAGCAAAAGGATTTGAGTATAGGAGCAGGGAGGTTCTACTGCAGTTGTACAAGGCCTTGGTGAGACCGCACCTAGAGTATTGTGTGCAGTTTTGGTCCCCTAGTCTGAGGAGAGACATTCTTGCCATAGAGGGAGTACAGACAAGGTTCACCAGATTGATTCCTGGGATGGCAGGACTTTTATATGAAGAAAGACTGGATCGACTAGGCTTATACTCACTGGAATTTAGAAGATTGAGGGAGAATCTTATTGAAACGTATAAAATTCTAAAGGGATTGGACAAGCTAGATGCAGGAAGATTGTTTCCGATGTTGGGGAAGTCCAGAACGAGGGTCACAGTTTAAGGATAAAGGGACAGCCTTTTAGGACCGAGATGAGGAAAAACTTCTTCACACAGAGAGTGGTGAACCTGTGGAATTCTCTGCCACAGGAAACAGTTGAGGCCGGTTCATTGGCTATATTTAAGAGGAAGTTAGATATGGCCCTTGTGGCTAAAGGGATCGGGGGTATGGAGAGAAAGCAGGTACAGGGTTCTGAGTTGGATGATCAGCCATGATCATGCTGAATGGCGGTGCAGGCTCAAAGGGCTGAATGGCCTACTCCTGCACCTAGTTTCTATGTTTTTATGTTTAACACTGCTTACCTCTCGGTGTACAGGAAGGCTCCATGGACAGCCTCTATGAGCCTGTTAAAGATAGGCCGGATAACAATGAAGACCCAGCTGACAATAATGCCACCAGCCAAGCTCTTCCAGATCCATCGACAACATGGACATTGCCTCAGAAGTCAGGTTCTTTGGTAAGTGGAAAATCGTCAATTTTTAAAACTTCGTGTATAATTTGGAAGTGTTATTTGATGTTGTGAAGGATTCTGACAGTTATGCAGAATACACTAAACTTGAAAAGAAAAACAAGTGCATTGTAAAAGAACAACACCCACAAAATGCTGGTGGAACACAGCAGGCCAGGCTGCATCTCCTGGGAGAAGCGTTGTCGATGATTTGGGCCGAGACCCTTCAGCCCGAAACGTCGACAGCCCTTCTCCCAGGAGATGCTGCCTGGCCTGCTGTGTTCCACCAGCATTTTGTGTGTGTTGTTGTTTGAATTTCCAGCATCTGCAGATTTCCTCGTGTTTGCATTGAAAAAGAAATCTGTTTGAAACTTGAGTGTAATCAGAGATTGAGACGGTAATCATCTGATCCAAGCATAAATCGAGAGAACAAACTGCAAACACAAGACTCACACACAAAATACTGGAGGAACTCAGCAGGCCAGATGCCTTCCCCACCTCTAACTCTGACACCTCATCTTTTCTCTCCAGTCTTGATAAAGGGTCCTGGCCTGAAACATTGACTATACTCTTTTCCATAGATGCTGCCTGGCCTGCTGAGTTCCTCCAGTATTTTGTGTGTGTTGCTTGGATTTACAGCATCTGCAGATTTTCTCTTGATTCGAAACACAAGTCATTCTGCAAAGCAACACACATACAAAATATAAATGCGAGCACTCCCGGAGAGGAACTCCAACAACTGCACACTGAGGATGTCACCTCAGCTGGTGATGAAACATCTGTAAGCTAATTGCTAAGCTTGGCAACACTGCAACATCATACACTTGGTACACGGATGGGAAAAGTGTAGAGAAAAGTTACCTCAAAGGTGCGTAGAGGGACACTGGCCAAATGGGACTAGCTTAGAATAATAAGGATGAGTTTATCATTGTGTGTAGTTCTTCACTGACACTATAGTACTTCTTTGTTCTACTGTGGATACATGCAAGAAACTGAATCTCAAGGTGACAGATAAGTACTTTGATAATAAATTTGATAATAAGGCAGCATCCATCATCAGGGACCCCCACCATCCAGGGCATGCTGTCTTCTCACTGATGCCATCAGGAAGAAGGTACAGGAGTCTCAGGCCTCACACCACCAGGTTCAGCAACAGTTATTACACCTCAAGCATCAAGCTCTTGAACCAAAGGGTCAACTTCACTCAACTTCGCTTCATCATTGAAATGTTCCCACAAACTATGGACTCGCTTTCAAGGTTTCTTGCTTATTTATTATTATTATTTCTTTCTTTCGTATTTATGCACTGGTTGAATGGCCAAGTTGGTGTGGTCTTTCATTGATTCTATTATAGTTATTGTTCTATTATGGATTTATTGAGTGTGCCTGCAAGAGAAAGAATCTCAGGCTTGGACATGCTGATGTAGACAGTGATGCTAGAAAGTTTGTGAACCCTGTAGAATTTTCTTTGCTTCTGCATAAGTATGACCTAAAATATTACCAGATCTTCATGTAAGTCCTAAAACCAGATAAAGAGAATCCAATTAAATAAATAACACAAAAACATTGTACTTGTTCACTTATTTATTGAGAAAAATGATCCAATATTACATGTATTTGTTGGAAAATGTATGTGAACCTTTGCTTTCAGAAACTGGTGTGATCCCTTTGTACAGCAATAACTTCAACCAAATGTTTCTGGTAACTGTTGATCTGTCCTGCACATCGGCTTGGAGGAACTTTAGGCCATTCTTCCTTCCAGAGCTGCTTAATCTCTCGGATATTGGAGAGCTTCCTTGCATGAGCTGCTTGCCTCAGGTCCTTCCACAACATTTCTATAGGATTAAGGTCAGGACTTTCATTTAGCCATTCCAAAACACATATTCTTTTTTTTTCAAACCACTCTGTTGTTGTTTTACTTTTGACTTTTGGATCATTGCCTTGTTGCATTACCCAGCTTCTATTAAGTTTCAGCTGACAGACTACTAACCTGACATTCTCCTGTAAAATGTTTTGATACAATTTTGAATATATTACAAGCTGTCCAGGTCCTGAGGCAGCAAAGTGGCCCCAAACTATAACACTACTTCCACCATGCTTCACAGTTAGGATGAGATTTTGGTGTGCAGTGCCCTTTTCCCTCCAAACATAGCAATATGCATTTTTGCTGAAAAGTCCAACTTTTGTCTCATCTATCTACAGAACATTGCCCCAGAGGCATCGTAGACCATCCAGGTGGTCTTTTGCAAACTTGAGACATGCATCAGAGTTTTTTTGGAGAAGAGTCTTTTCCTCCATGGTGTCCTTCCATGAACACCATTCTTGTGCAGTGTTTTTCTTATAGTGGACACATGAACAGAGACTTCAGCAAGTTCTAAAAATTTCCAGAGGTCTTTTGCTGTTGCCCTTGGGTTCTTGTTCACCTCCTTCAACATTGCATGTTGTGGTCTTGGGTGTGATCTTTGCAGGATGCCTACTTCCCACTCCCAGAGAGAGTAGCAACTACACAGAGTTTCCTACATTTGTAGACAATTTCTCTTACTGTGGACTGATGAACACTCAGGTCTTTAGAAATGCTTTTGTAGCCTTTTCCAGCTTCATGCATCTCTACGATTCTTCTTCTAAGGTCCTCGGAAAGTTGTTTTGAACAAGGCATGGTGTACATAAGCAAATCTTCCTTGAGAAGAGCAGGCTCTGACAGTAACCTAACTGTGTGTCTTTTTTTATAGGGCAGGGCAACTTTACAACTTATGCCTCCACTGTCATCTCATTGATTGGAACTCCTGACTCCAAATAGCTTTTGTAGATGGCATCACCCCAGAGGTTCACATAATTTTTCCACAAAATACATGTAATATTGGAACATTTTTCTCAATGAATAAATGAACGAGTATAATGTTTTTTGTCACTTTTTTAATTGGGTTCTCTTTAGCTAGTTTATCTCACCATTTTATGAATCTATGACTATCATTATCTTATCTCTACAATCCCACTTAGCACTCAGCTCATTGTCATCTATACCTTGGCAATTCAGGTAATTTTATAGATCTTTCCTAAATGTTGGGTGCTTCTCCCTCTACCATCCTCTCAGGTTGTGTGTTTCAGATTCATAGAGTCATAGAAAAGTATGGCACTGAAACAAGCCCTTTGGCCCATCTAGTCCATGCTGAACCATTTAACTTACCTACTCCCATCAATTTGCATCGGGACCAGAGCCCTCTATACTCCTGCCATCCATGTACCTACCCAAACTTCTCTTAAACATTGAAATTGAATTTGCATGCACCACTTGTGCTGGCAGCTCATTTCACATTCTCACCTACAATCCCATGCATTAAAAATAATCTTCATCAACTGTCCTTTAAACCTTTTACCCTTTTCCCTTAAACCTGTCCCCTCTGTTTTAAACAATTCTACTCTGGGGAAGGATTACCTACTATCAAAGCTATCTCTGCTTCAAGCAGCCACAAAGAGAGCTCCTGTTCAGCAGCAACTTGATCCAATTGAGTTGAATGAGCAGCGGATACAGATTGAATGATAACTTTTGCAAGGGAATTGGATAAATCCTTAAAGGGGAAAAACAAATAAATCCTTCAGGGCTAAGGGAGGAAGGGGACTGACCGGAAAACTGAAGTATAAACTAAGACTGTTTGAAAGACTCAGGAGGTCGGGCAGAGCCTTTGACAGAGAAACAGATTTTGCAGTTCAGCTCTGAAATCTTTAATTGAAACTGAGAGAGTCTCTGAAGAAGCTAGCTCAGCTGAACACCAGCTACAGGAATATTTAAGAGACACTTAAGTAGGTGCATGGATGAAAGGAAGAGAGAAGGCTATGTGGGAGGGCAGAGTTAGTAGGCTTGTGGGCTGTGCTGTACTCCTCTATGTTCTATGTGCACTCAGCTACAACAATCAGACCCCACCTCTCGAAAGATTCCACTTTCAAAGTAAATTTATGATCAAAGTATCACCCTGCAGGCATTTCTACGCAGGCATTCATAGTACAACAGAGAAATACAATGGAATCAATAGAAAACTATACACAAAGACTTTCAAACAATCAATGTGCAAAAGGGCAAACTGTGCAAATGTACAAGAGATAGTTAATAAATAAGTTAAATAATACTGAGAACATCAGTGTACTGTCCTTGAAAGTGAGTCTATAGGTTGTGGAATCAGTTCAGTGTTGAGGTGAGTAAAGTTCAGGCTGGTTCAGGAGCTTGATGTGTGTGGAGTAATAACTGTTCCTGAACCCAAACCTGAGACCACGCTGATTCATAAGACATTGAAGCAAAATTAGGCCATTCAGAACATTGAGTCTGCTTCACCATTCCATCATGACTGACCCCAGATCGCACTCAACCCCATACACCTGTCTTCTTTTTTTTTAAAATAAGTTTTTTTATTGAATTTTCAAATAGTTACAAAAGGAAAAAAAAATTATCAACCCTTTCCTCCTCCCCTTAACCCCTCCCCCCTAACATATCCCTGTAGAAAGAGAAAAAAAAAGAGAGAAGAAAAAAGAAAGAAAGAAAGAATGCCTGGATATCGGAAGATCCCCACATGCTCCATGGAGTTCGTAATAGCTTTAGTACATATTTTTAATTCTTTCCCCAAATAACCAATAATTTTATCTTCGGAGCACCTATATATTTAATCCTATCTTTTGTAAATAAGGGTGCCAAATTTTCAGAAGTATTTCATATTTATCTCTTAAATTATAAGTAATTTTTTCAAGTGGAATGCAGCTGAAAATTTCATTCTTCCAACGATCCATACTTAAGTATGAATCCGATTTCCAAGTAACTGCAATAGCCTTTTTGGCTACTGCCAATTCAATTTTTATGAATTCTTTCTGATATTTATTCAGTTTGGATTTCAGTTTTATCTCTTCAATATCGCCTAGTAAGAATAATGTTAGATTATGTGGAAGTTGTGTTCCAATAATTTGTTCCAATAAAACTCTTAAATTTGTCCAAAAAGGTTGAATTTTAAAACAAGACCAAGTAGAGTGTAAAAAAGTACCAATTTCTTGATTACATTGGAAACATTGATCAGATAAATTTGGGTTTAATTTATTTATTGTTTGTGGTGTAATATATAATTGATGTAAAAAATTATATTGCACTAATCTTAACCGGACATTTGTTGTATTTGTCATACTGTCAAGACATAGTCTTGACCAACTTGTTTCTTCAATTTTAATGTTCAAATCACTTTCCCATTTTTGTCTTGGCTTATGAATTCCTTGTTTAATTGCCTGTTTTTGAATCAAACTAGACATACAAGAAGTAAATTTTTAAATTTTTCCTTTTTGAATTAAAGTTTCTATTTCATTAGGTTTCGGCAATAACATTGTTTGACCCAATTTATCTCTTAAATAAGACCTTAATTGGAAATTTAAAAAAAAGTGTTGTTTGATATTCTTTAATTGATCAAATGACATTAATAATCCTCCTTCAAAACAATCTCCTATATATCTAATCCCTTTTTGAAACCAATTGTATAAAAGTTGGTTATCCATTGTAAAAAGAATAAGTTTATTTTGAATTAAAGGTCTCTTTGCTAATAAAGATTTCTTTATCTCATCATCAACATTTATTTTATCCCATAAATCAATCAAAAGTTTTAATATAGGAGATTCTTTCTTTTCCCATATCCATTTAGATTCCCACTTATATATAAAATATTCTGGTATATTTTCTATTTTATCTAATTCTATTCTAATCCATGCCGGTTTATCTTCCTCAAAAAAGGATGCAATAAATCTAATTTGATTTGCTTTATAATAATTCTTAAAGTTTGGAAATTGTAACCCTCCTAGGTCAAATTTCCATGTCAATTTTTCCAACGATATTCTTGACATCTTGCCTTTCCAAAGGAACTTCCTCACACATTTACTTAACTCTTGAAAATACTTCTGCAGTAATTGTATTGGTAGTGTTTGAAATAAATATTGTAATCTAGGGAATATATTCATTTTTACAGCATTGACTCTACCTATTAATGTTATTGGTAATGTAATCCATTTATCAAGATCTTCTTGAATTTTTTTCAATAATGGTAAATAATTTAATTTATATAAATTCTTTATATCATTATCAACTCTTATACCTAAATATTTTATACCATTTATCGGCCATCTAAATTGAGTTATTAGTCGACATTGACTATAATCTCCTTTAGTAAGGGGTAGAATTTCACTTTTATCCCAATTTATTTTGTAGCCTGATATTTTCCATATTCTTCCAATCTAGAAGATAATTTATGCAGCGAATACAATGGGTTTGTTAAATAAAGCAAAACATCATCAGCAAATAAATTAATCTTATATTCCTCCTGGTTAACTCTGAAACCCATAATATCTGGCTCCATTCTAATTAATTCAGCTAATGGTTCTATTGCCAACACAAATAAAGCAGGTGATAATGGACAACCTTGTCTAGTTGACCTTGTTAACTGAAATTATATTGAAATTTGACCATTTGTCACTACTTTAGCTTTAGGATTAGTATTTAAGGTTTTAATCCATTTTATAAAAGATACTCCAAATCCATATTTTTCCAATACCTTAAATAAAAAATCCCATTCCAATCTATCAAATGCTTTTTCTGCGTCTAAGGCAACTGCCACACTCATTTCCTCCCTCTTTTGTGCCAAATGAATTATGCTAAGTAACCGAGTTACATTATCTGCCAATTGTCTGTTTTTGATAAATCCTGTTTGATCCATATGTATTAATTTTGGTAAGTATTTAGATAATCTATTAGATAAATTTTTTGCTATTATTTTATAGTCAGTATTCAACAAAGAAATAGGTCTATATGATGTTGGCTTTAAAAGATCTCTATCTTTTTTTGGCAATACTATTAAAATAGCTGTCGAAAAAGATTCTGGAAGTTTATGTGTTCTTTCTGCTTGGTATATTAACTCCATAAAAGGAGGAATTAGTAAATCTTTAAACTTTTTATAAAATTCAGGCGGAAAACCATCCTCTCCTGGGGATTTATTACTCTGAAGTAATCCTAAAGCTTCTTCGACCTCTTTTAATGTAAAAGGCATGTCTAATCCCTTCTGTTCTTCCGAATTCAATTTTGGAAGAGTTATTTGTGATAAAAACCTTTCTATCTCAACATTATCATTTTGTGATTCTGATTGATACAATTCAGAATAAAAATTCTTAAAAGTTTCATTAATTTCTAAAGGTTTATAAGTAATTTTATTTACACTTGTTCTAATTGCATTTATCGTTTTAGAAATCTGGTCTGTTTTTAACTGCCAAGCAAGAATTTTGTGTGATCTTTCACCTAGTTCATAATATCTCTGTTTAGTTCTCATAATTGCTTTTTCTGTTCAGTATGCCTGAAGTGTATTATATTGTAACTTCTTGTTAACAAGTTGTCTTCATTTTTCTTCTGTCATGTATCTTTGAGATTCTTTTTCTAATTTTGTAATCTCTTTTTCCAATTGATCTATTTTTACCATATATTCCATCTTAATTTTAGAAGTATAATTTATTATCTGGCCTCTTAAATATGCCTTCATTGCTTCCCATACTATAAATTTATCATCAACTGAATGTAAATTTGTATCTAAAAAAAACTGAATCTGCTTTTTCATGAAATCACAAAAATCTTGACATTTTAATAATATTGAATTAAATCTCCATCTGTAAATTGATTCCTCTTTATCCATCATTATCTTTGTCATTGTCAAGGGGGAATGATCTGACAATATTCTTGCTTTATATTCCATATTTTTCACTCTGTCTTGAATATTCGTTGATAATAGGAAAAAATCTATCCTTGAATAAGTTTTATGTCTATTTGAATAAAATAAGTGATCTCTTTCTTTTGGATTAATTCTTCTCCATATGTCAATCAAATTTAAATCTTTCATCAATGATAAAGTTAATTTTGCTACTTTTGATTTTGTAACAACCTTTGTTGATCTATCTAAAACTGGGTCTAGACAAAAATTGAAATCTCCACCTATTAATATTTTGTCATGTGCATCAGCCAAATTCAAAAAGGCCTCTTGTATAAATATTACATCATTTTCATTTGGTGCATAAATATTCATAAGAGTCCATAGTTCTGAAAAAATTTGACAATGTGTAATTACATATCTCCCCGCAGAATCAATTAATATATTTTGTATTTTAATTGGTAAAGTTTTATTAACCAAAATTGCAACTCCCCTTAAGATAAAGAATGGTAGGGTGAAGGAACCATGGGTGACAAGTGAGGTGGAATAACTAGTCAGGTGGAAGAAGGCAGCATACATGAGGTTTAGGAAGCAAGGACCAGACGGGGCTATTGAGGAATATAGGGTAGCAAGAATGGAGCTTAAGAAGGGGCTGAGGAGAGCAAGAAGGGGGCATGAGAAGGCCTTGGCGAGTAGGGTAAAGGAAACCCCAAGGCATTCTTCAATTATGTGAAGAAGAAAAGGATGACAGGAGTGAAGGTAGGACCAATTAGAGATAAAGGTGGGAAAATGTGCCTGGAGGCTTTGGAAGTGAGCGAGGTCCTCAATGAATACTTCTCTTTGGTATTCACCAATGAGAGGGAACTTGATGACGGTGAGGACAATATGAATGAGGTTGAAGTTGTGGAGCATGTTGATATTAAGGGGGAGGAGGTGTTGGGAGTTGTTAAAATACATTAGGATGGATAAGTCCCCGGGGCCTGACAGAATATTCCCAGGCTGCTCCATGAGGTGAGGGAAGAGATTGCTGAGCCTCTGGCTAGGATCTTTATGTCCTCGTTGTCCACAGGAATGGTACCGGAGGATTGGAGGGAGGAGAATGTTGTCCCCTTGTTCAAAAAAGGTAGTAGGGATAGTCTGGGTAATTATAGACCAGTGAGCCTTACGGCTGTGGTGGGAAAGCTGTTGGAAAAGATTCTTAGAGATAGGATCTATGGACATTTAGAGAATCATGGTCTGATCAGGGACAGTCAGCATGGTTTTGTGAAGGGCAGATCGTGCCTAACAAGCCTGATAGAGTTCTTTGAGGAGGTGACCAGGCATATAGTTGAGGGTAGTGTAGTGGATGTGATCTACATGGATTTTAGAAAGGCATTTGACAAGGTTCCACATGGTAGGCTTATTCAGAAAGTCAGTAGGCATGGGATCCAGGGAAGTTTGGCCAGGTGGATTCAGAATTGGCTTGCCTGCAGAAGGCAGAGGGTCATTGTGGAGGGAGTACATTCGGATTGGAGGGTTGTGGCTAGTGGTGTCCCACAAGCTTCAGTTCTGGGACCCCCTACTTTTCGTGATTTTTATTAACAACGTGGATGCGGGGGTAGAAGGGTTGGTTGGCAAGTTTGCAGACGACACAAAGGTTGGTGGTGTTGTGGATAGTGTAGAGGATTGTCGAAGATTGCAGAGAGACATTGATAGGATACAGGAGTGGGCTGAGAAGTGGCAGCTGGAGTTCAACCCGGAGAAGTGTGAGGTGGTACACTTTGGAAGGACAAACTCCAAGGCAGAGTACAAAGTAAATGGCAGGATACTTGGTAATGTGGAGGAGCAGAGGGATCTTTGGGTACATGTCCACAGATCCCTGAAAGTTGCCTCACAGGTAGATAGGGTAGTTAAGAAAGCATATGGGGTATCACGAGGTAATTATGCAGCTCTATAAAACTCTGGTTAGGCCACACTTGGAGTACTGTGTCCAGTTCTGGTTGCCTCACTATAGGAAAGGGTACAGAGGAGATTTACCAGGGTGCTGCCTGGTTTAGAGAGAATGCATTATGATCAGAGATTAAGGGAGCTAGGGCTTTACTCTTTGGAGAGGAGGAGGATGAGAGGAGACATGATAGAGGTGTACAAGATATTAAGAGGAATAGATAGAGTGGATAGCCAGCGCCTCTTCACCAGGGCACCACTGCTCAGTACAAGAGGACATGGCTTTAAGGAAAGGGGTGAAAAGTTCAAGGGGGATATTAGAGGAAGGTTATTTACTCAGAGAGTGGTTGGTGCGTGGAATGCACTGCCTGAGTCTGTGGTGGAGGCAGATACACTAGTGAAATTTAAGAGACTACCAGACAGGTATATAGATGAATTTAAGGTGTACTGTGCTGTACTATTCTATGTTCTATGTTCTAAATTCCAGTGAGCAGGTCCTAAAGCTGCCAAACGCTCCTTATATCTTAACCCCTTCATTCCTGGAATCATCTTTGAAAACCTCCACTTGACTCTCCAATGCCAACATATCCTTTCTGTGATACGTGGCCCAAAACTATTGACAATACGCCTAGTGCAGCCTGACCAGTGTCTTACAAAGGCTCAGCATTATCTCCTTGCTTTTATATTCGATTCCCCTTGAAATAAATGCCAACATTGCTTTTACCTTCTTTACCACAGACCCAACCTGTAAATTGACCTTCTGGGAGTCTTGCAGGAGGACTCCTAAGTCCCACGACTCCTCCGATGTTTGAATTTTCTCCCAATTTAGATAAAAATCTGCATTATTTTTCCTTTTACAAAAATGCATTATCGTACATTTCCCATAACTGAATTCCATCTGCCACTTTTTTGTCCATTCTTCCAGTTTGTCTAAGTCCTGCTGCAATCACATTGTTTCTTCTGCAGTATCTACCCCTCCACCTATCTTCGTATCATCCGCAAACTTTGCCAGAAAGCCATCAATTCCATTACCTGAATCACTGATGGAATGCAGAGACCTGATGGTTAAAGGAAAGTTATTGTTCCTGAACTTGAACATGTAGAAGGTGCACTGAAAATAAAATTTACATAAGACAAGTAAAGAATGTTTTGAGTGTGGTTTCTGAAAGAACTGATTTGGACTCTGATTTACTGACCCTCCTTAAGAAACGCTGGCTTGAAACCTCTGAACCTGATGTCTATATCCTCTTCCAGGAATTCACTGAAGCAAGCAAGCTGGACACAAAAACACGGAAAAAGGCTAAGTAAGTTGGATTTCCCATCTAGATATCACCCAGTGCCTCGAGCAGCAAGAAACAACAATGCTTCTTCTGTGCGTGGGTCCCTCAGACAATCTGACAATCAAATCGATTGTCACTGACTGCTGAGAAAGTTGTTTTGTAGCAGCAGTACAGTGCAAAGGCATAAAATTACTATGGCTTGGAAATAAAAATAAGTGGTGCAAAATATATTACTTATTTGCTTTATTTATTTTAGAAATACAAAGTAGACACACACAGTCCCTTCTGCCCCAACAAACTGTGTTGCCCAGCAACCCACCTATTCAACCCTAACTTAATCTCAGGACAATTTACCAATTAACCTTCTCAAAGGTATATCTTTGGACTGAGGGAGGAAACCTATACAGCTACAGGGAGAATGTAAAATCTCCTTAGAGATAGTGTTGGAATTGATACCTGAACTCTGATGCCTGAGCTGTAACGGCATTACATTAACCTTTGTGCTACATGGCGCTTGAAACCATAGTAATCATGGGTTCATGGTCCAATCAGAAATCTGAGCGTGGAGGGGACAAAACTTTTTTTGAATCATTGTGTGTGGGTCTTTAGGCTCCTGCAACTCCTCTCCAATGGTAGTAACTAGAAAAGAGCATGTCCATGCAGTCACACACAATACTGGAGGAACTCGGCAGGCCAGGCAGTATCTATGGGAAAGAGCAAACAGTCAATGTTTTGGGCCGAGACTTTTCAACAGGACTGGAGAAAAAGATGAGAAGTTAGAGCAAGAACGTGGGGAGCGAGGAGAAAGAAGTACGCATAGCTGCCCCTAAGCAGAACAAGTGCCATACCTGTCCTTGCACCTCCTCCTTCACTCCTATCCAAGGCCCCAAACAGTTCTTCCAGCTGAGATGATATTTCACCTGTGAGTCTGTTGGGGTCATCTACTGTCTTCGGCGCTCCTGTATATCGGTGAGACCCTACATAGACTCGGAGACCGCTTCTCCGAGCACCTACACTCCATTCGCCAGGAAAAGTAGGATCTCCCTGTGGCCACCCATTTCAATTCTACTTCCAGTTCCCATTCTGACATATCATTCCACGGTCTCTTCTACTGCCACACTCAGGCCGGAGGAGCAACATCCTGTATGCCATCTGGGTAGCCTCCAACTTGATGGCATGAACATATCCAAGGAGGTGAGGTTCCTTAATAACAGATGCTGTCTTCTTGAGGGAGGGACCACCTCCTCGATGCCGGGGAGGATTGTGCCTCCAATGCGGCTGGCTGTCTTTGATCCTCTTCAGATCCTGTGCATACCAGGCTGTGGAGCAACCAGTCAGAAAGCTTTCAGAATTGTAAGTAAGAAGCTTTTTCCTAGGTTGAATAGGTTAGGACTTTGTTCCCTGGAGCATAGAAAATGAGGGGAGATTTTACTGATGTATACAAAACTATGATAGGGTAAACTCAAGTAGGATATTTCCACTACTGTTATGTGAGACTACCACTGGAAGTTGTGGGTGAAGCATAAAAGGTAAAACGTTTAAGGAGAACATGAGGGGAATCGTCTCCTGATGATGCATTTGGGTTGGGTTGTGTCCATGTCCAGGGCGCTTGGTCCACGAAGTCAGTATACGTCCAAACCTTGGGTGTTATCTGTGTGAATTATGAGGGGAAGAGGTTCAGAATTAGGTTTAATTATCATAGAAACATAGAAAATAGGTGCAGGAGTAGGCCATTCGGCCCTTCAAGCCTGCACCGCCATTCAGTATGATCATGGCTGATCATCCAACTCAGAACCCTATACCTGCTTTCTCTCCATACCCCCGATCCCTTTAGCTACAAGGGCCATATCTAACTCCCTCTTAAATATAGACAATGAACCGGCCTCAACTGTTTCCTGTGGCAGAGAATTCCACAGATTCACCGCTCTCTGTGTGAAGAAGCTTTTCCTCATCTCGGTCCTAAAAGGCTGTCCCTTTATCCTTAAACTGTGACCTCTTGTTCTGGACTTCCCCAACATCGGAAACAATCTTCCTGCATCTAGCCTGTCCAATCCCTTTAGAATTTTATATGTTTCAATGAGATCCCCCCTCAATTTTCTAAATTCCACTGAGTATAAGCCCAGTCAATCCAATCTTTCTTCATATGAAAGTCCGGCCATCGCAGGAATCAATCTGGTATCAGCAGAGTATGTTGTGATATTTGTTAGCTTTGTGGTGGCATTACAAAGCAATACATGTTAATAGAGGAAAAAAAACTTGTGAATTACAGTAAATATACATATATAAAATAGTTAAATAGTAAAAAAGGATGTCAAAAAGTAGAGAGGAAGTGTTCTTGTGTTCAATGTCCATTTAGGAATCAGATGGCAGAGGGGAAGAAGCTGTTGCTGACTTGCTGAGTGTGGGCCTTTAGGCTTCTGTAGCTCTTTCCTGATGGTAACAATGAAAAGAGGGCATGCCCTGGATGGTGGGGGTCCTTAATGATGGACACCGACTTTTTGAGGGACAGTTCCTTGGAGATATCTTGGATATCACAGAGGCTGGTGCCCATGATGGAGCTGACTAAGTCTACAACTCGCTGCAGGTTACTTCGATCCTGTGCAGTAGATCCTCCCCATGCCAGACAGTGACGCAGCCAGTTAGAAAGGTACATCTGTAGAAATTTTTGAGTGTTTTAGTTGACATACCAAATCTCCACAAATCCTTATGAAATCTGGCACTATGGCATTTGCATGTTCTCTCTGCAACGATATGAGCTTCCCCCAGTTGCTCCGTTTTCACCCCCATCCCTATGCCTGACTGGAAGATTAATTGGCCACTGTTAATTGCCTGTGGTGTGTAGAATCTAGGGAGAACTGAGGAAAATGCAAGCAGATTAAAGTGTGCTCAGAGTAAATGCGTGATTGATGGTCAGCACAGTTACTACCCCTCAACTATCAGACTCCTGAACCCGCCTGGACAACTTCACCCACCTCATCACTGATCTGATCCCACAACCTACAGACTCACTTTCAAGGACTCTGCAGCCCATGTTCTCTGTATTATCTTTTTTTATTTGCACAGTTTGTCTTCTTTTGCTCATTGGTTGTTTGTCAGAATTTATTATGTACAGCTTTTCACAAATTCTAATGTATATCTTTATTTTCTGTAAAACCCTGCAAGAAAATGAATCTCAGGGTTGTGCATGGTGACATTTATGTACTTTGATAATAAATTTACTTAGACTTTGAGTTTCAGTAACATCCTGATGAATATTTTTCTGCAGCCTTGCAGCTGAATGACATATTAATGCACACACTGGTATAACTTCGCACTCAGTGTAGAAGTGTCCCCAATGTCAGAGTGTTGTATCATTCTTTTTGTTAAATAGTGCATGCTAATTCTCTCTTTTAATTCTCTCTTTTTGCTTAAAAGAATTTCCACACAGAGGCCGGTATCTGAAGGTGGATCTTTTGGTTAGTAGATATCTTTGTAGATTATATTTTTCCCTAACTCTGTCTCAGTGAAAATCCCATCCTCCTGGAATTCAGTAACTCTTGCTCAGCAAGTATTTCGTTAAACCCTGTTGGTATTCTTCAACCCCGCATGCAAAATGGCTTTGCATAACTCAGTAGTGGTGTTTTAGAACACTTTAAAAAAGATTAGAATATTGCATAGTGAAATACAGATGTGGGAAATCTGACATGAAAGGAGAAAATGCGAGAAACAGTCAGGAGTTCACACACACACACACACACACACACACACACACACACACACACACACACACACACACTCACATGCACACACACGCGCACACACACGCACACATGCACGCACACACACACACATACACACATGCACATGCGCACACACGCACATACACGTGCACACACACGTGCGCACACACGCATACACACGCGTGCACACACACATACACACACATGCACACACACACATACACACACGCGCACACACACACACACACTCACATGCACACACACGCGCACACACACGCACACATGCATGCACACACACACACATACACACATGCACATGCGCACACACGCACATACACGTGCACACACACACGTGCGCACACACGCATACACACGCGCGCACACACACATACACACACATGCACACACACACATACACACACGTGCACACATACACACACACACACACATGCACACATGCACACGCACACACACGCGCACACTCACACACGCACACACATACACACATATGCACACTTTCACACACATACACTCACATACATCATGCTCACAAATACATATACGTATATAAAGATGTTTATACACATGAGCACACAGCTATGTGAAAACACATACCCCACATTCACTATACAGACACATACTCAGACATATAATTGTACAAAATACACACTGATGGACACATACAATAGAGACTGATTTACAGCCGAGATGCACACGTACACAGACATCAGTTTCACTTGGTCTATCGGTTCCCACCGTGGCCTCACTGTGCCCTTTGCTCCAACCTGTTACAGACTGGAACGTGGATCACTTCTTCAATGACGTTGCCAGGAATGATGAAGGAAAGCGCCTACTCCAGGTAACAGGGACAGAAGGCAGCCCTCCTGGAGAAGCAAACTGAATTATCACAAGAAATTGGTGTTTAAGTCATGGGCAATTTATTGAAAACTAGTGTGCACCAGGAGAACAGTCAAAGGTGATCCACCTGATCATGAATTTGGTACAGCTTTTACATTCTCGGTGACGAGATTATCCTTGATGATAGAAAGACTAAGTAACAGATTAGGTCCTGATTACAGAATAAAATGTTTATCCACAGGTCCAACAGCAAATCTAATTTTCTATTACAACAATGGGCGCACTCTGTAATTGGTGAAGTTCCTGAAACTTGGGTGTTGTCGGTGCTGCGGTCCACGTCTCTGGTCGATCCCTGTAGCCACATTAGCACAATTCACATCCCTATGTAATAGTTATTAGTCCTCACTATTATTTCCTCTACATCACAGTTAGATAAATGGTTTTCATGGGAGGGGAATTAAAAGGTCACAAGGTAGGAGCTGAGACCACGACCAGATCAGCCTTGATCTTATTGAATGGCTGATCAGGCTCAATAGGCATGATGGGAGACTCCAGTTCCTATTTCTGATGGCCTTGTAATCTTCTTTTATATAGGACGTGGAACTGAACTGTGAGGAAACAGAAATTGGGACCTTGAAACGCCTTCAGATGCTGGTCCGTGGTAGGAAGAGTCACAATGCTGAAGACACAAAGAAGATTGCTTCTCATGGTGAGTAACACTATCACTTCCTTCTGTTCCCTCCAAGGGTGGGATGCTAGGAACTCCTGGTTGAGCAGAATCAGAATCAGGTTTAATATCACAGGAGTGCTCTCAGATTCCGCAAGGTGTCACAGCCGGGGGAGGGGATAGTGGGGATAAGCTCCCACTATCTATTAAATGCTCTCAATGGTGAGCATCTGAAATAGCCTCTGACCACCAAGACCTTCATATATGGCTTATCTACTAAGCCTGGCTGAACTGTTTCTACTGACAGGAGAAGAGGCACCTTAAGATCAGTCATTTTGGGCAGATGGAACTTGTCAGCCATGGTTGGCAGCTCATCCAGGAGAAGAAAACATTGGCTTTCACCTCTTCACTACTTTGTGGCTATACCCACTCGTGGGAAAGGCTTCAGGAGAAAACCCTGAGGACAAATCTGGAACTGGAGTCCCTATGTTGAGTTCAACGCTGACTGGCAACTCCTGCGATGCAGCTGGTGCCAAACTCTATTGGTCTTTGCCGTTCCTTTGCACTCTTCAGCTGCGTGGAGAACGCAGACATGTGCAACAGCTTGCTCTCCATATCGTACCGCCCTGACTTGCGTTGGATAGCTAGGACACATCATCTATGGTCAATCCCAACCAACAGAGGGTCTCATACACTCACTAGCCATTTTATTAGGTACACCTGTACACGTGCTCATTAATGCAAATATCTAATCAGCCAATCATGTGGCAACAACTCAATGTGTAAAGGCATGCAGACATGGTCAAGAGGTTCAATTGTTGTTCAGAACAAATATTGGAATGGGGAGGAAATGTGACTTTGACTGTGAAATGATTGTTGCTGCCAGACAGGGTGGTTTCGGTATCTCAGAAACTGCTGATCTCCTGCACAACAGACTCTAGAGCTTACAGAGAATGGCATGAAAAACAAAAAAAAAATCATCCAGTGAGCAGCAGTTCCGTGGGTGAAAATGCCTTGTTAATGGGAGAGGTCGGAGGAGAATGGCCTGACTGGTTCAAGCTGACATGAATGGCTTAGCAAACCCCTAAAGACCGATGTTACAACCCAGACAGTGTACAATCAGATGACTCTCTACTTCGAGGTAGCAGCCTTAAAGCTAGATAGTCATAGAGAGATACAGCATGAAACAGGCCCTTCAGCCCACTGTATCCATGCTGACTATCCACGACTCATTTACACTAATGCTTCATTAATTCTGCCTTCCCATCAGTTCCACCATTTACCTTCACATTTGGGACATTGTACGGCAGCTGATTAACCCAGCACCCTGCATGTCTTTGGGATGTTGGAGGTAATTGGGTGCCATGGTAGAATAGTGTTTAGAGTGATGCTATTACAGCTCAGAGCGTTCTGGAGTTCAATTCTGGCAACATCCTGTAAGGAGTCTCTGGTATGTCCTGCCCTGGGACGTACCAGCTAGGTTAATTGGTCATTGTAAATTGTCCCATGATTGATTTCAGGTTAATCGTGTTTATTGGGGATTGCTGGGACACTGCGACACAAAGGGCTGGATCACTAAATAAAATAAAAAAAATCCAAGGTAACCCACTAGTCCGTCATGCAAATTTCTCATAAGGACCAAGATCAGGAATGAACCCAGGTCTCTGGTGCTGCGAGACTGCAGCTCAGTTTACTGTACAACTGTGCCAGCCCAAAGTCACCCTTTATCATTTGGTACCAAATTCATTCCAGATACCACGGCCTCCTCAGTACTGGTGGTCAGAGATGAGTTTCCAACCCAAGTTCGCCCATGATTATAGAGCACTAAAGCATAGAAGCAGGGATTTCAGCTCATCTAGTCCAAACTCAACTGTTGTTTTACCGAATCACATCGATCTACTCCTGGCCCAGGTTCCTGCATATCTCTCCCATGTATGTACTTTTCCACACTTCTCATAAATGCTGAAATCACATTCAGATCCACCAGCTCATTCCACACTCACAACACCTTCTGAGTGAAGAAGTTCCCTCTCAGATTCCTCTTAAATATTTCACGTTTCACCCTTAACCCAAAGATCCAAAGTACATTTATTGTCAAAGTATGCATGTGTACATAACCGAGATTTGTCTACACACAGACTGCCAGGAAACAAAGAAAATCATGAAACCCGTTCAAAGTAAACATCAAAACCACAATGCGCAATAAAGAATAAACTACGTAAATGGCAAAAAAACAAGCAATAAACACCAAACCACAAAGTCATCGAAAGAGTCCAGGCTTATTCAGTCCAGCTCAGTTTAGCCAAACCCAGCACTGTGTTTTGTTATCTGCATGCTGCAGAACCTATCTCCCCTGATCAAAACTGACACAAATTAACAACGAAAGAAAGTAGCGACCAGAAACCAGAAACACATCATAATACCCATCTTCCGCTCTCGTCCTCGATGATTTCTATCTTCCTCAACACTTCAATCGGCGAGATTGGTGAGAAATGGAGTCCATCACGGGCTCGCACCCCGTTTCCAGGCTTCTTGCCCTACAGGGTGCACACGTCAATCAAACCCTCTCCAAACTTCCTCAGAGCCAGCAAAGTGCCAGATTGCTCAGTCAGCACAAAAACACACCATCAAACTGTAGATCAACAGTAGCAGAATCATATTTGTAAAAAAAAGTGCAAGAAGTAGCTTTGTGAACTGTCTGTTAGGTGTCGCCCTTGGTTGCATTGTTTGCTGGTGCCATCTTCCCTCCTCCCGTCAACTCTGAGTCTAGTGTCACCCATCGGCTGTGGAAATGGCCTGCTTGCAATTACCCTATCTATACCACTCATAAATTTATATACCCCACATTCTCCAGGGAATAAAGTCCTAACCTATTCAACCTTCCTCTGTAACTCAGGCCTCACCAATGACTTCAATATAACATCCCGACTCCTGGACTCAGTACCTTGATTCATGAAGGCCAATGTGCCAAAAACTCTCTTTATGGCCACATCTACCTGTGGAAAACTTCCAAGCACTTGGCATCATTGGTGTAAAGAGGCAGTGCAGGTTCGTTGTGCTGGAAGGGCCTGTGAACATGCTCTATCTCTAGATAAGTATAATAAGATCTCAAAGGCCTCAAGTAACTCTTCACCCGTGAGTCTGTTCAGGTTATCTACTGTAACTGGCGCTCACGGTGTGGCCCCCTGCTCCTGTATATCGGTGAGACCCGACCTAGATTGGGAGACTGCTATGCTGAGCACCTCTGCTCCATCCAAAAGAAAAAGTGAGATCTCCCAGTGGCCACCCATTTTAATTCCACTTCCCATTCCCATTCTGACATGCCAGTCCGTCGCCTCCTCTGCTGCTGCGGTGAGGCCATACTCAGACTGGAGGAGCAACAGCTCATATTCCATCCGGGTAGCCTCCAACCTGGTGGCATGAACATTGATTTCTTGAACTTCCTGTAATGCCCTTCCTCACCTCCACCATTCTCCATTCCCTCTCTCATTTTATCTCCTCACCTGCCCATCATCTCCCTCTGGTGCTCCTCCCCCTTCCCTTCCTTCCATGGCCTTCTGTCCTCTCCTTTCAGATTCCCACCCCCTCCAGCCCTTTATCTCTTTCACCAATTGACTTCCCAGCTCTTTACCTCCCCCTTTCACCCCCTGGTATAACCTATTTCCGACTAACTTGTATTTCTTCCTCCCCTCCCCCTCCTCCTTACTCAGACTTCTTATCATTTTTCTCCAGTCCTGATGAAGTCCTGAGACATCGACTGTTTACTCTTTTCCACCAATAATGCCCGACCTGCTGAGTTCCTCCAGCACCTTGTGTGTGTAGCTCTGATAATAAAACCTCCCTCTTGTAGGGGATGTATCAGGACCCTCCAGTATGCCATCAGCGGGGAGCATTGGGGTATTTAACCATATATAACGTTATAACAATTACAGCACAGAAACAGGCCATCTCGGCCCTTCTAGTCCATGCCGAATGTTTACTCTCACCTAGTCCCACTGACCTGCACTCAGCCCGTAACCCTCCATTCCTTTCCTGTCCATATACCTATTTCACAGAGGTGGTTCTCACGATGGAGTTGGATTCATATTTGTTGTTTGCCTTGTTCTGAGCTGGGCCTTGCTAGGTGAAACGCTTGCTTTTACCAATCATGGACTTGGGCTTTTTATGCGTCTCAATCATAGATAGGGTGAAAGCACGTAGTCTTTTCACGGAGAGGGAGGACTAAACCTTAGGGCAGAGGTTGAAGGTGAGAGATAAAAGGGGCAGCTTCTCCATGCTAAGGTTGGAGCTTATTTGGAAGGAGCTTCCAGGAGCAGTAGTTAAGTCAGGCACATCAGCAACATACACTCAGTGGTCACATTACTAAGTAACTCCTGTACAATGTTCATGGTCTTCTGCTTCTGCAGCACAAGTTTTGTACGTTCAGAGATGCTCTTCTGCACACCACTGTGGTATCGTGTGGTTATTTGAGTTACTGCCACCTTCCTGAAAGCCTGAACTTGTCTGACCATTCTCCTCTGACCTCCCTCATTCTCCTCTGAACTGCTGCTCACTGATTCTCACCCCATTCTCTGTAAACTCTGGAGCAGAGGTTCCCAACCCCTTTTATGCCATGGACCCCGACATTAACCCAGGGGTCTGTGCATCCCAGGTTCTAGAGACTGTTGTGTGTGAAAATCCCAGGAGACCGTGCCTATTCTGAGATACTCAAACCACTCTGTTTGGCATTGTGATACTTGGACTGAACAACAACTCAACCTCTTGGCCATGCCTGCAAGCTTTTATGCATTGAGCTACTGCCACATGACTGGCTGATTAGATATGTGCGTTAACAAGCAGGTGCACAGGTGTACCTAATAAAGTGTCCATGGAGTCCATGAGGCCCTCCGTTGGTCAGGATTAATGACGGATATTGTGTCCTAGCTGTCATACACAAGCCGATGCAGTGATTGCTACCATCTGATTGGATATTAGATATTTGTATTAACAAGAAGGTGTACATGGAGAGGAGATATTTAGATATCTATGAGTCAAACATGGTTAGATGGGTCTACCTCACTGGGCAACACAACTGGCATGGACCAGATGGTCTGAAGGGCCTGTTTTTATTGCTTATTGACTCTATGACTCCATTCCTCAGGGACCAACTTGGAAATTGTAGACTAAGCCTCTGCTGTTCGGGTTTAAAGCTTTGCTTGTTACATGTACTGTACATCGAAATATTGAGCATACATTTGCATCATTGACAAACACTGTCCAAGGATGTGCTAGGACAAGCTCACAGGTGTGACATGCTATGACAACAAGGTAGTGTAGTAGTTAGTATACGGCACTTCACAGTGACCAGGGTTCAATTCCCCCCCCACTGTCTCTGAGGAGTTTGTACGTTCTCCATGTGACTGTGTGGGTTTCCTCGGTGTGCTCCAGTTTCATCCCACAGTCTAATGTTATACCGGTTGGAAGGTTAATTGGTCATTGTAAACTTTTCCATGATTCGGCTAGTGTTAACTTGGGGGATTGCTGTGCAGTGCAGCTTGATGGATCGGAGGGGCCTATTCCACTCCGTATTTCAGTAAATGAGGCCTCTGTTGGTCAGGCTCAACCTTGGATGTTGTGTCCTAGCTGTCTAGATACGCAAGCCTAGGTAGTACAGTATGGAGAGGAAGCTGCTGCCCATGTATCAAACTCCCCCTTTTCACTGACCTGATGAACAGATCGATACAGTTTGGGACCAACAGCATCTCAGGAGTTGCCAGTCAATGTTGAACTCAACATAAGGCTGCATTAGGGACGCCAGCTCTGGATTTTTCCCTTGGGGTTTACTTCCAAAGCCTTCCCCATGAGGTGGTATAGCCAAATGGCAGCGGAGATCTTAAATCAGAAATTTCCTTCTCCTATATGGTCACCAAATATGTCCCCATCTACCAGAAACAACTGCTTTTAGGCTCCAGTTACCTGCCTTTGTCTTTTCTCCTGTTAGCTTTCGCCAGGCTTAGTCGCTAAGCCAGATGTGAAGGCCAGGAGTTGGACTTGGTTCTTAGAGGCTATTTGAGGTATATACCTTTGGGAGTGTTTAGCAGGTAGTGGGAGCTTATCCCCACTACACTCCACTAGCCCCCCACCAGCCCCAGAGGCTATTTGAGGTGTATACCTTTGGGAGCGTTTAACAGGTAGTGGGAGCTTATCCCCACTACACTCCACTCCCCCCCCCCCACCAGCCCCAGCTATAATAACCTCAAAGAACCATCTCAAAAAATAAATAAATTTATTTATTTTCAATTAAGTCCACAATGCTATGTCTTTGGACTGTGGGAGAAACCAAAGCACCTGAAGGAAACCCACGTGGTCACAAGGAGAAGGTACAAAGTCCTCACAGACAAAACTGGCACTGTGAGGTGTTACCTGGACTGCGATGCAACAGTGCCATACAAGGTCCTTGTTGTTCACTCAAAGGGTGGTGCAGAATTGGAATGAGCTGTGATAGACAGTGGCTGAAGTGGGCTCATTAGCAACATGGACAGAAAAGGCTGGCAGGCCTGTGGGCCAAACACAGGCAAGTGGGACGAGCTTGCTGGGCAACACAGGCAGCACCGCTCAGTTGGAGCGAAGAGCATATTTCCATTGTGGAATGGCCCTATGACTCAATTTCAGAATAGAATAGAATATAAATTGTAGTCTGAGATTGCTGCTTTCTGGAGGTGCTGTTTGGTCTACTCCCTCTTGAGAGACAGCAAAGGGATTCTGCAGATGCTGGAAATCCAGAGCAACACACACAAAATTGCAGGAGGAACTCAGCAGGTCAGGCAGCATCTATGGAAATGAATAAACAGTCGATGTTTTGAGTCGTTGAAGGTTCATGGCCTGCAACATAGACTCTATTCCTTTCCATGACCTGACCTGCTGAGTTCCTCCAGCATTTTGGACTTCAAAGTTGCTTTGTTTTAAGAAGATGACCACCACTGAAATCAGTAGCCCAGCAGCAGGGAAGTGAGGCAAAAGGCTTTTACTTCCAGGACAGGACACTTTCGATAACCTTCCTTCAAGCCATTGAAGGACTTGTAATGTCAGTGTGTACACGGAAACTGTGGTTCTTCACTATGTCCACCAGATTGGAGACAGCACCATCTTCCTCTAGTACAATATGCTGCCCTCAACTTAGCAACAGCACTAACCAATCAGATTCAACTTCTCTTCATGGACTCCAGCCCCAAATGACAATTATTTTTTGTTAAAGACGGCTTTGTGAGACTTATTGAAGGAAGTTATGGTGGGTTGAGTCACAAGCATCTTTACCCTTGGGCGGCACCGTAGCGTGGCAGTTAGTGCCTTGCTTTATAGCGTCACTGACCTGGGTTCAATTCCCGCCGCCGTCTGTAAGGTGTATGTATGTTTCCTCTGGGAGCTCTGGTTTCCTCCACATTCCAATGATGTGTGGAATAGTAGGTTAGTTAGTCGTATGGGTATAATAGGGTGGCCCCAGCTTGTTGGATCGGGAGAGCCTGTGTTATTGTGCTGTATCTCTAAATTTAAAATAAAATCAAATCTTTGAGATAATCACAGCACCACTCTTTTGTTCTTCTCTGTTCAATATGTTGTTGACTACATCAATTGCTAGGGATGAGTGGATGATACCGCTGGGTAAGGCAACACAGGCATTCTCTGAGGACTTCATTTGGCAGTAGTCAGAGGCCCGGTAGAGAATTGTTCTCACCTCTCTGGATATTGAAGACTCAGGCTGACAATAGAGGTTAAAAGAATGCAATGTGGTCTTGTTGAAAGATTAACACTCTTAGGGTCTCTGGAGAGGGTCGTTGTTGATAGGGTGTTCTCTCTCATGTGTGAGTCCAGAACCAGTGGACCTGGTCTCGGATAGCCTCATTTAAAACTGAAATGAGGAAGAATTTTGAGAGAAGGATGAAATCAAGGTTTATGGCGAAAGGGCAGGAAGAGCCATAACCCCACTAATAGTTCTACTTAAAGGCTGTTGTCCCGATGAAGGGTCTCGATGCAAAACATTGACTTATTCATTTCCATAGATGCTGCCTGACCTACTGAGTTCTTCCAGCATTTTGTCTGTTTTGCTCTGCATGTCCAGCATCTACAAAATCTCTTGTTTTACTAAACAGACAAACAACGTGCAAAAGAAGACAAACTGCAAATAAAAATTTACTGAGAACATGAGTGGTAAAGAGTCTTTAAATTGAATCCGCCGGTCATAGGTTCAGTTCAGAGTGAGGTGAGTGAAGTCATCTACACTGGTTCAGGAGCCTGATGGATGGGGGGAAATAACTGTTCCTGAACCTGGTGGGTTGGGTCCTGAGGCTCCTGTGCCCTTTTCCTGATGGCAGCAGTGAGATGAGAACGTGGCATGTAGCCTAACCATTGTCTTATATAATCAGAAGCACACTTAGTACCACTGACTTACGTAATGTGAAATTTAGTTTTTTGCAGCTGCACTGCAGTGCAAAGACTTAAAATTACTATTGATTATAGATTATCTAAAAAGTGCAAAAAAAGGGATAATGCAGTAGTGTTCAAAGGGCACAAAGTATTGCAGAGGATCCCTGCCACTCATCCCAAAATCTCATTGACCCACTGCCATCAGGAGGGAGGTACAGGAGCATCAGGACGAGGACTGACAGAGTGGGATCAGCTTCTTCCCCCAGGCTGTGAGACTAATGAATACCCTGCCACCACTGAGGTCTCATCACTATGACAACAAGCTATTTACTGTTTATCTGTGCTGCGCAGTTCACATGCATTTTTAATTATATTTTATTAATTTATTTGTGGTAATATTTTGTTTTATGTGCTGTGTGATATATGTTGTGCGGAGCACTGTGGTCTGGAGCGGGTGTTGCTTTGAATTTCCAGCATCTGCAGACTTTCTCGTGTCTCTGGTAACCAGTTCAGGCCCTGGACTTCACATTTAGCTTTACTATTAAGCTCGGTGGAGCCATTTCTACTGACAGGAGAAGGGGCAAAGGCGGGTTACTGGCATCTTAAAACCAGTCGCTTCAGGCAGATGGGGCTCATCAGCCGTGGTTGACAGCTCATCTCGAAGAGGGAAAACTCTGATCACAAACCTCCGCTGCCTTGCGGCTGTACCCACTCATGAAGAAGGCTTTGGGAGTAAACCCAGAGGAAAACTCCAGAGCTGGAGCTCCTGAGTTCAACACTGACTTGCAACTCCTGTGATGCCTCTGGTGTCGAACGGTACCAGTCTCTATCATTCATTGGATTCATCGCCTTTGCGGAGAGGAGGGAGCTTGCTGTATTGACAACAGCTTGCTCCTTATACCATACTGCCCTGGCTTGTGTGCTTCATAGATGCAATTTCCATGGTCAATCCCCTCTAAGAGAGGACCTCCTCAAAGGTGACTCTAAGAAGTCACAGCTTTAGAGTGAGACTAAGGTGAGGTCCCATCCTCCATCTCAGGTGGAATTAAAAAAAGCTTGATGGGTTTACTGTGGAAGAGTGAGGCAGCGTTCTTCTGTGTACTGCGATAGTACTTATCCTTCAGTCCACTTCACAACAACACATTATTGTTAAGGCTGTTTTAAAGGTGGCACGGTAGCATAGTGGTTACTGTAAACGGTACTACAGGTTCAATTCCGGCACTGTCACTGGGAGTACGTGTGTCCTCCCCATCACTGCTGGGGGCTCCGGTTTCTTTCCACGTTCAAAGATGTCAGGGTAAGCAGTTTAATTGGTCACTGGGGTGTAATTGGGCAGTGTGGACTTGTTGTGGCAGAAGGGCCTGTTACCACGTTGTACCTCGCAAAAACATAAGTAGTGTCTTGACCATCATAGAAGCTGAAAGCTTGATGTGCAAATTTCACTTTTGACGTTTCTCATATTACAAAAGTAACTAACACTTTAAAAGTATCTCGTTTGCACTTTAGGGAATTTTGAAAGGTAGATAAACAGTATGATAGAAATCCAAGTTGTGTTTTTCATTCCTTGCCCATCTCTACCCTCCCTGCATGCTTTATGCTTGGTTATCTTTTTTATAGCTCAAACGTTAACCCTCTTCTGCTTTTTCTTAGACCATAAAACAGGGGAGCAGAATCAGGCCAATTGACCCATTGAGTCTGCTCCACCATTCCATCATGGCTGATTTATTATCCCTCTCAACCCCACTCTCCCGAATTCTCCCCAGAACATTTGACGGCCTTACTGACTAAGAACACTAAACACCATTTCAAATTCTTTCATGGTTCCATTTTTGAAGAATGTGAAGTTATTAACGGATCTGCTTCAGTCATCTTCTCCAACTTATAACAGTGAATTGCAAAAGAGAAATTCTCATCTCCTCATTGGGTCTTGATGCGTCTTCACTACGGTTACGGGTCGATGATGCTACATAGAAGTTGTCGCTGTTTTCCCACTCGACAAATGTCCACGCGCCTCCCAGTGCAGTAAACAATGGTCTTCCCAGAATGACCCTTATCTGTGCAAAAACATTTGACAGGTTCCTTTTATCAGAACGACGTGCCAGTTCATTAATTTGAAAGCAAAGCAAGTTCTTCCTACTCTTGTGAGGAGGAGGTGGTTCTCTGCACGAGCCTGGTGGTGGGGAGGAGGGTGAAATAACTGAGCTAAGCCCATTGAAGTAACTACTCATCCTATGAGGGTGTAATAACACTTGCTCCAATTAGAGGCCGTCTTCATGTGACCATAAGACATAGGAGAAGAATTAGGCTTTTCAGCCCATTGAGCCTGCTCCAATATTCCAATACCATGCAACCATAAGACGTTAGAGCAGTATTAGGCCAATCAGCCCGATTAAGTCTGCTCTGCCATTCAATCATGGCTGGTCCCAGATCCCACTCAACCCCATATACTCGCCTTCTCGCCATATCCTTTGATGCCCTGATCAATCAGGAAACAATCAACTTCCACCTTAAATATACACAAGGACTTGGCCTCCAATGCAGGTTGTGGCAGATCATTCCACAGATTCATTACTTGCTGGCTAAAAGAATTCCTGCTTACCTCTGATCTAAAAGGTCGCTCCTCAATTTTGAGGCTGTGCCCTCTAGTTCTGGATACATCCTCTCCATCTTCACCCTAACTAGTCCTTTCAACATTCGGTAGGTTTCAATGAGATCCCACTGCATTCTCCTAAATTCTAGTGAGTACAGACCCAAAGCTGCCAAATGTTCCTCATATGTTAACCCTTTATTCCCAGAATCATCTCCTTGAACCTCTTCTGAACTCTCTCTCATCAAGATACATCCTTTCTGAGATAAAGAGCCCAAGACTGTTGACAGTGCTCCAAGTGTGGCCTGACTAGTATCTTATAAAGGCTCACCATTATCTCCTTGCTTTTATATTTTATGCCCCTTTAAATAAATAGCAACATTGCATTTGCCTTCTTTGCCACAGACTCAGCTTCTGGGGGTCTTGCACGAGGACTCCTAAGTCTCTCTGAACCTTTGGTGTTTGAATTTTCTCCCATTTAGATAACAGTGTTTTTCTTTTGGAAGGAAAAACCAAGGTAGAACATACAAGGTAAATGGTAGGGCACTGAGGAGTGCAGTAGAACAGAGGGATCTAGGAATACAGATAGAAAATTCCCTAAAAGTGGCGTCACAGTTAGGTAGAGTAGTAAAGGCAGCTTTTGGTGCTTTGGTCTTTATAAATCGAAGTATTGAGTACAAGTGTTGGAATGTTATGGTGAGGTTGTATAAGGCATTGGTGAGGCTGAATTTGGAGTATTGTGTGCAGTTTTGGTCACCAAATTACAGGAAGGATATTAATAAGGTTGAAAGAGTGCAGAGAAGGTTTACAAGGATGTTGCCGGGACTTGAGAAACTGAGTTACAGAGAAAGGTTGAATAGGTTAGGACTTTATTCCCTGGAGCGTAGAAGAATGAGGGGAGATGTGATAGAGATATATAAAATTATGATGGGTATAGATAGAATGAATGCAAGCAGGCTTTTCCTACTGAGGTTAGGGAAGAAAAAAAACCAGAGGTCATGGGTTAAGGGTGAAGGGGGAAAAGTTTGAAGGGAACATTGTGGGGGGGGGGCTTCTTCACACAGAGAGTGGTGGGAGTGTGGAATGAGCTACCAGATGAAGTGGTGAATGCAGGCTCACTTTTAACATTTAAGAAAAACTTGGACAGATTTATGGATGAAAGGGGTATGGAGGGATATGGTCCAGGTGTAGGTCAGTGGGACTAGACAGAAGAATGGTTTATCACAGCCAAGAAGGGAGAAAAGGCCTGCTTCTGTGCTGTAATGTTCTATGGTTCTATTGTTCCTTTTACTAAAATGCATTATTATATACTTTCCAACACTATTGCATGTGCCATTTTTTTGTCCATTCTTCCAGTTTGTCTAAGTCCTGCAGCAATCGCATTGCTTCCTCAGCACTACCTACCCCTCCACCTATCATCCACAAACTTTGCCGCAAAGCCACCAATTCCATAATCTAAATCACTTACAAACAATGTGAAAAGTAGAGGTCCCAATACCG
Source organism: Hypanus sabinus (assembly GCF_030144855.1). Taxonomy (NCBI): domain Eukaryota; kingdom Metazoa; phylum Chordata; class Chondrichthyes; order Myliobatiformes; family Dasyatidae; genus Hypanus; species Hypanus sabinus. The sequence goes on along the minus strand of NC_082709.1, from coordinate 183,219,362 downwards.
GCCCCTGAGGAACATCGCTCTTCACCGGCAGCCAACCAGAAAAGGCGACTTTTATTCTCACTTGCTGCCTCCTGCCTGTCAGTCATTCCTCTATCCATGCCAGTATCTTTCCTGTAACGCCATAGGATTTTATCTTGTTAAGCAGCCTCATGTGTGGCACCTTATCAAACACCTTCTGAAATTCCAAGTAAATGACATCCACTGCCTCTCCTTTGCCCACCCTGCTTGTTACTTCCTCGAAGAACTCAAACAGATTTGTCAGGCAAGATTTCCCTTCACAGAAACCATACTGACTTTGACTTCTTTTATCATTAGCCTCTAATATCCTGAAACCTCACCCTTAATAATTGACTCCAACACTTTCTCAACCACTGAGATTAGGCTAACTGGCCTAAAATTTCCTTTCTTTTGCTTTTGTCCCTGATTTATTATCCCTCTCAGCCTTATTCTCCTGCCTACACTTCATGACTGTGTGAGCCATAACCACACCAAAAGAAGTTTAAAAATTACAAATATAATGTTCCCTGTAACTGTAACACTATTCTGCATTCTGTTATTGCCTTTCTTGTGATGCAAATGAAAGAGACTGTACAGAAGGCAGGCAAAACTAAGTTTTCACTAACCTCAGTCCATGAGACAAAGATAAACACACTTACACATTTATTGATGAGAATGGAACCAAAATTGAACTGAATATCCAAAGCTACTTATAAAATAGATATTGTTGAATTGTCTCCTTTTTTGGTCATTTTTGCCTAGATTAATTTGACTCTGGTTCCTTAGGGTTACCATGGCTGATGGGGTGGGGGGGGGGGGGTTGGTGGTGCCAGTGTTAGTGTGGATAAGCTCCCACTGCCTATTTAGTGTTTCCAATGTTGTGTGGCCCAAGTAGCCTCTGACAGCCAAAGCAACACACACAAAATGCTGGAGGAACTCAGCAGATCTGGCAGCATCTGTGGAAAAAAGTAGAGTTGACATTTCAGGTTGAGACACTTCATCAGGATACAGACGGAAGGGGCAAGGTGCCACAATAAAAGAGCTCCAATATATGAACGGGTCTCACCGATGTACGGGAGGCCACTTTGGGAGCACTGGACACAATTTGTATTTTTTTTAAAAAACACACTGAGTGTTTGATGTTTTTCTTTTAATGTGTTCCATGGTGTTTCTTTGTTTCGTGGCTGCCTGTGGGAGGGCATACTTTGATAATAAATGTGCTTTGAACCTTTCCACCCTAATTATGTGTGCTTATAGTCATAGAGTATAGAATACTGCAGTGCAGAAACAGGCCTTTTGGCCCATCTAGTCCATGCTGAAATTTTAGTCCACCTAGTTCTATTCACCCGCACCTGGACATGCCATGCCCAGCCCATTCATTTCCCTCGCCAAATTTCTCTTAAATGTTGAAATCAAACCTGCATGTACCATGTGCTGGCAGCTCATTCCACACTCCCACCACCCTCTGAGTGAACAAGTTTCCCATCATGCTCCTCTTAAATATTTTACCTCTCACCCTTAACTCATGACCTCTAGCTCCTGTGTCATCTAACCTCAGTGGAAAAAGTCTGCTTGCATTTACCCTATCTATACCTCTCAGAATTTTGTATACCTCTATCAAATCTTTCCTCATTCTCCTACGCTCCAGGGAATAAAATCCTAACCTATTCAGCCATTCCCTAAAACTCTGTTCCTCAAATTCTGGCATCATCCTTGTAAATCTTCTCTGTACGCCTTCAATCTTAGTGATGTCTTTCCTGTAGGTAGGTGACCAGAACAGCACACGATATTCCAAATTAGGCCTCACCAATGTCTTATACAACTTCAACAAAACATCCCAAATCCTGTACTCAATATTTTGATTTATGAAGGCCAATATACCAAAAGTTTTGTTTTAACTCTACTTGTGCTTTATGTGTCTAGCTGTCAGTCAGGATTTGGAAGATCGCACACCTGTTGGGAGCCTACAACAGCCGCAATCAAAGTTTCAACCGAAGAACATCGGTTCGGAGAATCGGTGCAACCAAAATGAGCTGGACCCTGGTTGGGACTTCTCATATCCTTGGCCCAGTAGGGCCCACACCCTTGGGTGGTACCAAATGCCAGACGCCCTCTCCCCATGGGATCTAAAGCAACATACTTGTTGGAAAAAGCTGCAGGATTCGGTGGGCCCACGATGGAGTGCCACTCTGCCAAGGGAGTGGCTCTGGCCTCCTCTCTGCTGTCCGCATGCCTGTCATTGCCAAGCGTTTCCCAGCTCCTTCACAGACACCGATCTGTCAGACCCACTGGTAGGTAGATCTCCTCATGTCATCTAACGTGCTTTTCCATGGACTGAACAATTTGATGCTGAGACTCACACACCACATGGGAGCAGGGGACGGAGATGTTACTTTATACTCAATGCTTCAATGTAAATTTATTATCAAAGTATATATATATATATATATATATATATGTCAGCATATATATCCTGAGATTTATTTTCTTGTGGGCATACTCCGTAAATCCATAATAGAATAATAACCATAACAGAATCCATGAAAGACTGCACCAACTTGGCCGTTCAACCAGAGTGCAAAAGACAACAAACTGTGTAAGTAGAAAGCGAAAAGAAAGAATAATTGTAAGTAAGTCGGAAGATGTGCAGCTTGGGTGGTTGATAGTTGGTTTTAGTCGCAAATGTGTCATCACTGTGAGGAGACATTGTCAGTGTGCTATCGATTGTGGTGCATCCTCTGAGTTCATGGCCTTTAAATACTTTTCAGTCAGCTGACTGGACATAATTTTAAAACTCAATTGTGATGTGGGGATCCTATTTATGAGCTGATGCAGGCAAACGTCTTGACCATGACGTATGAAGTTCACCACACAGTCAATCAGCTACGAGGTTTCCTCACCACATCACAACTGGGTTTGAGGATCGTCTATCCTACAAAGAAAAGCTTGCAAAAAGAAAAAGTCTTTTACTAACCACCAAATATCTGAAGTGTGGCAGTCGTTGAATTAGTTATAAAATTGCTATTGGTTTATTACTGTCACAAAAAGAGGACTTAGCTTTAACTGTTCAATGGACATGGAAACATCAAAGCATACACTGAAAGGTTTTGGTCTGTCTGAGGATGTGCTGGGCACAGCCCATGAATGTTACCAGCATAGCATGCCCACATTTCTCTTAAAATGTACAAAGATGTACATCTTTGTGACGTGGGAGGAAACCAGAGCATCCAGAGGAAACCCATGCAGCCACGTGGAGAACGTACACATTCTTTACAGATAGCGGCCGGATAGCTCCTGATCAATGATCACTAGCTCCATCAATCAATGCACTAGCTCCTATGTTACTATGCTAACTGTACAGAAATGCAGTGAAAAGCTTTTGCTCGTGTGTCAACCAGACAGCTCATTTCATTCATCAGTACATCGAGCTAGTGAACAGGAAGACAGTGCAGAGGAAAGTGCAGTGCGTGTCGACAAATACAGTGCATGAGCCACGATAAAGTAGACTGAGAAATCAAGAGCCTAGTGCAAAGAAAATTTACAGGAATGTTGTTGGAATTTGACGATCTGAGTTATAGGGAACGGCTGAATAGGCTAATACATTATCCCCTGGAGATCTTATAGAGGTATATAAAATCATGAGGGTATACATAGGGAAAATGCAGGCAGCCTCTTTCACTGAGGTTGACTGAGACTGGAACTAGACCTTCAGTAAAAGACTGTACGCAACAGGGGGGACAAACAACCAATGTGCAATAGACACCAAAACTGTTCAAATACAAAAAAAACCGATAAATATCAAGAACATGAGATGAAAAATCCTTGAAAGTGTGTCCATAGATTCTCACTCAACCTCAGTGAAAAGGTGGCATGTACCACAGAGGCAAAATTCATGAGGGTGAGGAATGCAGGACCAAAGGTACTGTATTTAAATGTGTGTAGCATTTGTCCACCATAAGGTACTGTATTTAAATGTGTGTAGCATTTGGAATAAGGTGGACAAACTTGTGGCGCAATTTGAGATTGGGTGATATGACGTTGTGGGTATCATTGAATCGTGGCTGAAAGAAAGCCATAGTTGGGTGTTTAACATCAAAGGATACACTCTGTATTGAAAGGACAGGCAGGAAGGCACTGGCAGTGGTGTGGCTCTGTTGGTAAGAGATGCAATTACATCTTTAGAAAGAGGTGACATGGGTCAGAGAATGTTGAATCTTTGTGGTGGAGTTAAGAAAGTGTAAGGGTAAAAAGACCATTATGAGAATCATATATATGCCTCTAAATAGTAGCCAAGATGTGGGGTTGAGTTTGCAAAGGGAGCTGGAAAGGGCATGTAATTAGGGTAAATCACAATTGTAATGAAGGGCTTCAATATGCAGGGAGATTGGGAAAAACAGGTTGGTGTCAGATCGCAAGTGAGGAACTTTGTTGAGTGCCTACAAGAAGGCTTTTTAGAGCAGCTTGTGCTTGAGCCTACTTGGGGAAAGGCTGTCTTCGATTGGGTGTTGTATGATAACCCAGATTTTATTAGTCAGCTTAATGTAAAGGAATGCTTAGGAGGCAGAGATCATAATACGACTGAATTCATGCTGCAATTTGAGAGGGAGAAGCATATCACATGTATCAGTATCGCAGTGCAACAAAGGGAATTACAGAGGCATGAGAGAGGGTCCTGGAGGATGGTACAGGCGGTGATAACGGCAGAGCAGAGGTGGCTGAAGTTTCTGGGAATAGTTCACAAGACACAGAATAGGTATGTCCCACAGAAGAAGAAGTTCTCTAATGGCAGGGTGAGGCAACCGTGGCTGATAGGGGAAGTTAAGAACTGCATAAAAGCATTATAAGGTAGCGAAAGTGAGTGGAAAGTCAGATGATTGGGAAACTTTTAAAATCTAACAAAAGACAACTAAAAGAGCTATACGAAGGGAAAAGATGAAATATGAGGGGCAAACTAGCCAATAACGTAAAGCAGGATACTAAAAGATTTTTCAATTATATAAAGAATAAAGGGGAGGTGAGATCGATATTGGACCACTGGAAAATGATACTGGTGGGATAATAATGGGGGACAAAAAAATGACAGATGTACTTTGCTTCAGTCTTGACTGTGGAAGACATTAGCTGTATGTCAGAGGTCTGTGAGTGTCAGCGGGCAGGAGTGAGTGCCATTGCTGTTACATAGAAAAAAATACTAGGCAAACTAAGGTGGATAAGTTACCTGGGCCAGATGGACTACATCCTGGAGTCCTGAAAGAGGTTGCTGAAGAGATAATGGATACATTGGTCATGATCTTTCAAGAGTTGCTTGATTCTGGGATGGTCCCAGTGGACTAGAAAATTGCAAATGTCACTCCACTCTTTAAGAAGGGAGGAAGACAAAAGAGATGAAATTATAGGCTATAGGGGAAATTTTCCTGACAAATCTGTTAGAGGTCTTTGAGGACGTCACAACCAGGGCGGACAACAGAGAGGCAGTGGACATCATTTACTTGGATTTTCAGAAGGCATTTGATAAGGTGCCACACATGAGGCTACTTAAGAAGATAAAATCCTCTGGTGTTACAGCAAAGCTACTGGTATGGATAAAGGAATGGTTGACAGGCAGGAGGCAGCAAGTAGGAATAAAGGGGGCCTTTTCTGGTTGGCTGCCAGTGATTAGTGGTGTTCTTCAGGGGTCAGTATTGGGACCGCTGCTTTTCACAATGTTTGTCATTGATTTAGATAATGGAATTGATGGCTTTGTGGCAAAGTTTGCGGATGATGCAAAGTTAAGTGGAGGGGTAGGTAGTGCTGAGGAAGCAATGCAATTGCAGCAGGACTTAGATATTTTGGAGGAATGGGCAAAAAGTGGCAGGTGGAATATAGTGTTGGGAAATGTATGCAAATGCATTTTGGTAAAAGGAACAATCATGCAGACTATTATCTAAATGGAGAGAAAGTTCAAACATTAGAGGTACAAAGGGATTTAGGAGTTCTCGTGCATGACTCCCGAAAGGTTAAGACCGTAAGACCATAAGACAAAGGAGCAGGAGTCAGCCATTCGGCCCATCGAGTCTGCTCCGCCATTTCATCATGAGCTGATCCAATCTCCCCTTTAGTCCCATTCCCCCGACTTCTCACCATAAACTTTGATGCCCTGACTACTCAGATACCTATCAATCTCTGCCTTAAATACACCCAATGACCCAGCCTCCACTGCTGCCCATGGCAACAAATTCCACAGATTCACCACCCTCTGGCTAAACTTATAGGGCAAGGAGATTATGCTAAAGCTGTATGAGACACCAGTTAGGCTTCACTTTGGAGAATTACCAATAGTTTTGGGTCTAATATCTCACAAAGCATGTACTGTCATTGGAGAAAGTCCAGTGGAGTTTCATGAGGATGAGGTTAACATATGAGAAGCATTTGGCAGCTTTGGGCCTGTACTCACTGGAATTTAGAAGAATGCATGGGGATCTCATTGAAACCTACTGAATGTTAAAAGGACTCAATAAGGTGGATGTTTCCTTTGATGGGGTGCTCAGAACTAGAGAGTACAGCCTCAAAATTGAGGGGTGACCTTTTCGAGTAGGAGAATTTTTTTTAGCTTAAAAGTGGCGAACCTGTGGAATTCTTTGCCACAGGCTGCAGTGGAGGCCAAATCTATGGGTACATTCAAAGCAGATGTTGATTGAATCCCGATTGGTTGGGGCATCAAGGGATATAGTGAGAAAGCAGGTGTATGGAGTTGAATGGGATCCAGGATCAGCCATGATGGACTCAATGGGCTGTTACTTTGTCCTGTGGGAGCAGTTCAGTGATGGGCCGAGTGAAGTTACGGGTGAAAGATGAATACATAAGTGGAACATCTTCACTCAGAGGGTGATGTGAGTGTGGAATGAACTACCAGAGGAAGTGGTGGATGTGAGTGAAATATTTAAGAAAAGCTTGGATAAGCATGTGGAGGGGAGGGGTTTGGAAGGGTATGGGCCTAGGCAGAAAAGCAGGCTGGCACAGACTAGATGGACCAAAGGGCCCTCTTTGACTCTAAGAGTTAATCTTTAGCATATGAGAGGCCTGTTCAAGAGTCTGATAACAGCAAAAGTTGTGCTAGAGTCCAGTGGTATGTGTTTTTTTTAGAACCATAGAACATTACAGCACAGAAACAGGCCTTCTAGTCCTTCTTGGCTGTGCCGAACCATTTTTCTGTCTAGTCCCACTGACCTGCACCTGGACAATATCCCTCCATACCCCTCCATACCCCTCTCATCCATGTACCTGTCCAAGTTTTTCTTAAGTGTTAAGTGTGAGCCCACATTTACCACTTCATCTGGCAGCTCATTCCACATTCCCACCACTCTCTGTGTGAAGAAGCCACCCCCCCATGTGCCCTTTAAACTTTTCCCCCTTCACCCTTAACCCAAGTTGTCTAGTTTCTTTTCTCCCCAGCCTCAGTGGAAAAAGCCTGCTTGCATTTAATCTATCTATACCCATCATAATTTTATACACCTCTATCAAATCACCCCTCATTCTTCTACACTCCAGGGAATAAAGTCCTAGCCTATTCAACCTTTCTCTGTAACTCAGTTTCTCAAGTCCCGGCAATATCCTTGTAAACCTTCTCTGCACTCTCTCAACCTTATTAATATCCTTCCTGTAACTCTGTGACCAAAACTGCACACAATACTCCAAATCCGGCCTCACCAATGCCTTATGCAACCTCACCATAACATTCCAACTCTTATACTCAATACTTTGATTTATAAAGGCTAATGTATCAAAAGCTCTCTTTACTACCCTATCTACCTGTGACACCACTTCTAGGGAATTTTGTATCTATATTCCCAGATCCCTCTGTTCTACTGCACTCCTCAGTGTCCTACCATTTACCTTGTATGTTCTACCTTGGTTTGTCCTTCCAAAGTGCAATACCTCACACTTGTCTGTATTAAACCCCATCTGCCATTTTTCAGCCCAATTATCCAGCTGGTTCAGACCCCTCTGCAAGCTTTGAAAACCTTCCTCCCTGTCCATTACACCTGCAATCTTTGTATCATCAGCAAATTTGCTGCTCCAATTTACTACATTATCATCCAGATCATTGATATAGATGACAAATAACAATGGTCCCAGCACTGATCCCTGTGGCACACCACTAGTCACAGGCCTCCACTCAGAGAAGTAATCCTCCACTACCACTCTCTGGCTTCTCCCATTGAGGCAATGTCTAGTCCAATTTACTACCTCACCATGTATACCCAGCAACTGAATCTTCCTAACTAACCTCCCATGTGGGACCTTCTCTAAGGCCTTACTGAAGTCCATGTAGCCAACATCCACTGCCTTTCCTTCACCCACTTTCTTGGTAACCTCCTCGAAAAACTCTAATAGATTTGTTAAACATGATCTACCACGCACAAAGCCATGTTGATTTTTCTTAAGTCCCTGTCTATCCAAATACTTGTAGATCCTATCTCTTAGTACTCCTTCCAATAATTTACTACTACCAACGTCAAAATAACCAGCCTATAATTTTCCGGATTACTTTTAGAGCCTTTTAAAATCAACGGAACAGCATGAACTATTCTCCAATCCTCCAGCACCTCACCCATAGATAACAACATTTTAAATATATCTGCCAGGGCCCCTACAATTTCAACACTAGTTGCCTTCAAGGTCCGAGGGAATACCCTGTTAGGTCCTGGGGATTTATCTACTCTGATTTGCCTCAAGATAGCAAGCACCTCCTCCTCTTCAATCTGTATAGGTTCCATGACCTCCCTACTTGGTTGCCTTATTTCCATTGACTCCATGCCAGTTTCCTTAGTAAATACAGATGCAAAAAATCCATTTAAGATCTCCCCCATTTCTTTTAGTTCCATACATAGCCGACCACTCTGATCTTCAAAAGGACCAATTTTATCCCTTACTATCCTATTGCTCTTAATATACCTGTAGAAGCTCTTTGGATTATCCTTCACCTTGACTGCCAAAGCTACCTCATGTCTTCTTATAGCCCTCCTGATTTCTTTCTTAAGTATTTTTTTGCACTTTTTATACTCCTCAAGCACCTCAATTGCTCCCTTTTCCTATACATGTCATACATCTCTCTTCTTTATCGGAATTCCAATATCCCTCGAGAACCAAGGTTCCTTATTCTTATTCACTCTGCCTTTAATCCTGACAGGAACATACAAGCTCTGCACTCTCAAAGTATCTCCTTTGAAGGCTTCCCACTTACCAATCACATCCTTGCCAGAGAACAACCTGTTCCAATCCAGGCTTTTTAGATAGAACATAGAACAGTACAGCACATTACAGGCCCTTCGGCCCACAATGTTGTGCCGACCCTCAAACCCAGCCTCCCATATAACCCCCCACCTTAAATTCCTCTATATACCTGTCTAGTAGTCTCTTAAACTTCACTAGTGTATCTGCCTCCATCACAGACTCAGGCAGTGCATTCCACGCACCAACCACTCTCTGAGTGAAAAACCTTCCTCTAATATCCCCCTTGAACTTCCCACCCCTTACCTTAAAGCTATGGCCTCTTGTATTGAGCAGTGGTGCCCTGGGGAAGAGGTGCTGGCTGTTCACTCTGTCTATTCCTCTTAATATCTTGTACACCTCTATCATTTCTCCTCTCATCCTCCTTCTCTCCAGAGAATAAAGCCCTAGCTCCCTTAATCTCTGATCATAATCCATACTCTCTAAACGGCAGCATCCTGGTAAATCTCCTCTGTACCCTTTCCAATGTTTCCACATCCTTCCTATAGTGAGGCCACCAGATCTGGACACAGTACTCCAAGTGTGGCCTAACTAGAGTTTTATAGAGCTGCATCATTTCTCATTTATAGCTCCTTCCTCACTTCTTCAAATTTTTTTCCTTTTTCCAGTTTAGAACCTCAACCCGAGGACCAGATCTATCTTTATCCATGATCAAGTTCAAACGAATGGTGTTATGATCACTGGAACCAAAATGTTCTCCTACACACACTTCCGTCACCTGTCTTAACTCATTTCCTAATAGGAGATCTAATATTGCATCCTCTCTAGTTGGTACCTTTATATATTGATTCAGAAAACTTTCCTGAACACATTTTACAAACTAACCCATCTAGACCTTTAACTGTATGGGAGTCCCAATCAATATTTGGATAATTAAAATCCCCTACTATCACAACTTTATGTTTCCTGCAGTTGTTTGCTATCTCTCTGCAGATTTGCTCCGCTAATTCTCGCTGGTTTATAATACAACCACATTAATGTGGTCATACCTTTCCTGTTTCTCAGCTCCACACATATGGCCTCGGTAGACAAGCCCTCTAACCTGTCCTGCCTGAGTACTGCTGTAATATTTTCCCTGACTAGCATTGCCAGCCTTCATCCCTCTGCCTCTATCACATCTGAAACATCTGAACCCTGGATCATTTAGCTGCCAGTCCTGCCCCTCCTGTAGCCATGTTTCACTAATGGCTATAATGTCATAATTCCATGTGTCAATCCATGCCCACAGCTCATCTGCCTTCCCCACAATACTCCTTGCATTGAAATAGACACACCTCAGGAGACTATTACCACCACACACAACCCTTCTATTTGTGACTTTGCATGAACTTTTAACATCATTTATTTTCACCCCCACTCCACTATCTGCTTTGGCACTCTGGTCCCCGCCCCCACCACCAATAACGTTCTCAAGCTTTTATATCCCCTACCTGTGAGAAACTTAGTGTCAATGGAAGGGAGGCTGATTTGTGTGATGTACTGTACCTGTTATTGTAGCTTAGAAAACCTGGCAAACAAATTGTGTAGAGCAAAGCTGCCAAAATTCAGCGCTAAGTATACGCAGATGTCAGGAAGGGTAAGACAAAGGAACACATACCAATCCTCATAGAGGGATCAGAAGTGGAGAGAGTGAGCAGCTTCAAGTTCCTGGGTGTCAAGATCTCTGAGGATCCAACCTGGTCCCAACATATTGATGCAGTTATAAAGAAGGCAAGACAGCGACTATACTTCGTTAGGAGTTTGAAGAGATTTGGTATGTACCATGGAGAGCATTCTGACAGGCTGCATCACTGTCTGGTATGATGGTGGGGCTCCTACACTGCACCAAAAGATGCTGCAGAGGGTTGTAAATCTAGTCAGCTCCATCTTGGGTACTAGCCTACGAAGTACCCTGGACATCTTCAAGGAGCAGTGTCTCAGAAAGACAGTGCCCATTATTTAAGACACCCAGCACCCAGGACATGCCCTTTTCTCATTGTTACCATCAGCTAGGAGATACAGAAGCCTGAAGGCACACACTCAGTGATTCAAGAACAGCTTCTTCCCCTCCGCCATCTGATTCCTAAATGGACATTGAACCCATGAACACTACCTCATTTTTTAATGTATATTATTTCTGGTTTTTTTGCATGACTTTTAATCTATTCAATGCATGTATACTATAATTGATTTTACTTATTTATTTATTAATTATTAATTTCATCATGTTTGCTTCTTCTATATTATGTTTTGCATTGAACTGCTGCTGCAAAGTTAGCAAATTTCATGGCACGTGCCAGTGATAATAAACCTGATTCTGATTCAGAACATGGAACAGCACAGCACAGAAACAAGTGCTTTAGCCCAATGTGATCAGATCTCAAAAATATGAAGATCCCTGGCACTATCATAAGAGTGTTAAACCATATAACAATTACAGCACAGAAACAGGCCATCTCGGCCCTTCTAGTCCAAGCCAAATGCTTACTCTCACCTAGTCCCACCTACCTGCACTTGTTGTGGTTTCTCGTGCCCCTCAAACGACCAGGAGATACAGAAGATTCTTCAAGAAGGGTTAAACTTTAATTTGCAAATCAAAGCTGAGACAGTCATTGAGCTAGTCGCTGATTGCCCACTGATCCTTGGACACAGCATTTTTTATAGCAATCTCCTGGTTTAGTTGCATTAGCATATCCAATCGGTCTACAGTTGCGTATCACATGTACATCCGCCACTATTGTTTCTACCCATTGACTTAATCATGTTCTTAATCTACATCTCTTAGCTACCTCTCATTAATACACCATTTTCTTCTAATTTCTTAAGATTTCAGTCTCCTACTAAATTGGATACATGCATAGCAAACAGCAAACTCAAAGCTGAGTACATAATCTACATCTCTTAGCTAGCCTCTCATTAACACACCATTATCTTCTCTGTTCTTAAGATTTCATTCTCCTACTAAATTGGATACATGCATAGCAAATAGCAAGCTCAAAGCTGACTACATAGTTTTGGTTACACAGCAAACAATGCAACTTTTATACTCCAATACACTCAGCCTATAACCCTCCCTTCCTTTCCTGTCCATATACCTATCCAATTTTTTTTTTAATGACAATATCGAACCTGCCTCTACTACTTCTACTGGAAGCTTGTTCCACACAACTATCACTCTCTGAGTAAAGAAGTTCTCCCTCGTGTTACCCCAAAACTTTTACTCCTTAACTCTCAACTCATGTCCTCTTGCTTGAATCTCCCCTACACTAAATGGAAAATGCCTATCCACGTCAACTCTATCTATCCCCCTCATAATTTTAAATACCCAAGTTCCCCCCTCAACCTTCTATGCTCCAAAGAATAAAGTCCTAACTTGCTTCCTGGTATGATAAATTGAACTCACAATCTATCTCATTATGGCCTTACACCTTATCATTTACCATACTGCACTTTCTCTGTAACTATTACACTTCATTCTTCATTGTTATTGTGTTACCTTGACTTTCCATCAGTAAAATGAGTAATGATTTGATCTGCATGAACAGTAGGCAAGACAAACATGAGAGATTCTGCAGATGCTGGAAATCCAGAGTAACACATGCAAAATGCTGGAGGAACTCAGCAGGTCAGGCAGCATCTACGGGAATTAATAAACATTTGACTTTTCTGACCAAGACCATTCTTGAGAACTCAAGTATACAAGACAAGTTTTTGACTGTATCTCTATACATCAGAATCAGAATCAGAATCAGATTTTAATCGCCAAGTACCTGTGCACATACAAGGAATTTACATGTGACAATAATAAACTAATCCCAAATCTAATTCCAATTCTTTTACTGGAAACTTACTTTGTGATGTTGGCTTGGGTTCTCACTACCTCAGTGCAATAGAAAAGCTTTCTATGGCAAACTGTACATGATAGAGTGGGCAGCCAGAGATTTGTTGCCAGGTCGGAAATGGCTAATGTGAGAGGGCACAATTCTAAAATGATTTTCGGAGCTGGGCTGAGAACTGGCAGGTTGAGTTCAACCCAGAAAAGTGTGAAGTGATTTACTTTAGAAGGTTGAATTGGATTAATTGCAGGGTTCTTAGTAGTGTGGAGGAACAGAGAGATCTTGAGGTTCACATCAATAGTTGCCGCGCAAATTGATAGGGTTGTAGAGCGTTACATACCCCATGGGTATCTTGTGACTGTCTTATGACTATGATGTAATTGAGTATCTGGTGAGTATGATGTAATGGTCTTGTGATGGTGGGGTGATGTAATTTCCCACCAGTATGAGGTCACCTGATGACATGTTCTCAACAGGTATAAAACTGGAAAGCCTACTGTGACGCAGGAGTTTAAGTTGAGACGTCGTTCAATTCGTCAGTTACTTTGTTATGCTGCGTATTCAATCTCATGACGCAGTTTTGTTTTAAAGTGGAGTTTTACTTTCTATCTTAAGTCTCAAAGGTTATTGCCGGCAGTTTTGCCAAACACTGCCAGTTTTGGTTTGATCTACCTTTGCAATTCAGTTGGAGAGTGAAGAATTTACCAGTACGGAAACCCAAAGAATCGAGCAAAGTTGGTGTCTTCAGCGGTTTAATACAGGATCGATCATATTGGATCTTCATTCAAGGAAGTAGTGACCTGCATCTGAGATAACCCCTGTCTGTAAGAACAGAAAGGGTTGGGGCAGTGTTATTCCCAAGGAAAATGTCAGTTCCTTTAAGCCATTTTTATTTTCTTCATCGTGAGTCTTCCAGGCAAGGCATATTTTGGCTGGGATCAGCAGTAACGTCATGTCGTCGAGGAATTCGTTACTTCAGGAAAGTCTCTCCAAATTGACTGTATAAGTAATTTTGGACTTTCACATTTATCACTTTAAGAACAGTGTTCACATTTATCACTTTAAGATCTGTTCAAGTTGCCATATAGCAGTTAACTTCCAGTTAAGTTAGTCGTTTGTTTACTTTTCATTTTTGTTGAGTGGAGTTTAATAAATTGTTTATAAAAAACCTGTCTCAATTCTATATTCATTATTGCCAGAGACGTATGGTAAGAGAAAGTGTAAGACATGTTGGCCTTCATTAGTGAGGGAAATGAGTTCAAGAGCAGTGAAGAAATTGTGGGCTGAAGTGCCCGTGCTTTGCTCTAATATTTTATTTTCTGTAGCTGATATTGTTCTTTTTTGGCAGTAGTACAATGCGTTCAAAAATTACTATAAGTTATAATAAAAAAATAAATAAATAGTGCAAGAGAGGAACAGCGAGGTGGTATTCATGGACCATTCAGAAATCTGATGATGGAGGGGAAGAAAATATTTCAAAATGTTGAACGTGCATCTTCAGGCTCCTGTACCTCCTCCCTGATGGTAGTACTGAGACGAGGGCACGCCCTGGATGCTGATGGTCCTTAATGATTGATGCCGCCTTCTTGAAGCACCACCCAGAAGATGTTATCAATGATGATATTGAATATGAGTCTCCAATTAATTTACCAACTTTGGAACGTGGGAGGAAATTGGAACCGGGGGGGTGGGGGTGTGAGGAACACACACAGTCACAGGGAAAATGTACAACCTTCACAAAGATATAAATTTATGACTTCTTTCCCTAGACTTCTGCAACTTTTCATGTCATTTAAAACACTTTTGTTTATCACCAGTTAGTGTCTACCTTTTTGACCAAGACTGTTCACATAACCAAATGCTTCATTAAGTGACATTGCTCCATATTTTGTTTGAATAGAGTTCTTGCAGAAACTTATAAATTTAAAAGTATTTTATGACTGTTAATGGCTGCCATTGTTGTAGCATTATTTCAGAAATGGAAAGAGAGCTACCTTTAAAACCGGTTTGGAATACTCTTCATGATGCTGGACAACATGCTAGTTGGAGGAATATCTGAGCTTTCTCTAAGTTACAGTTCTACCGAGCACTGGGGAGGGATTGTGTACTTATTTCCTTCTTTGTTATTGTTCTTGCTGCAATATTGTGTAATATTTCTTTCAAACGCAAATGGGAAAGGAAATGGAGAAAGAGGGAGGGAGGGGACTGAAGGTGATTCGTATTGTATCTTGGCTCAGACACCATGTTGTATGAATGTCTGAACTGAATGCATAAATTGAACTGCGGTGAACTGAACTTTCCTGGACTGTTTTGATTACTTTTGTGGTTTAATGTTTTATATTCTGTGTTTTTTCCCTCATATTTTGCGTTTGCATGATTTGTTCTTTTTTTGCACTTCGGGGTTTTATTGTTTATTTCTTTGAATGAGTTCCATGGTTTCCTTTGTTGTATGACTGTCTGTGGGAAGACAAATCTCCGGGTTATGTACTGCATACAAACTTTGATAATAAATGTACTTTGACTCTTCCTAATTCTTTCACTGGTAAGATAGGTTCATTGTTGTCACATGTACTGAGGTACAGTGAAAATTTTTGCATGCCGTCCACACAGATCGTTTCATCACATCAGTGTTTTGAGGCAGTAGAGTGGAAAAGCAATAACAGAAAGCAGAATAAGGTGTCACAGTAACAGAGAAAGTGCAGTGCAGGCAGACGTAGAGTACTGTGCAAAATTATTAGGCACGTACTGTACATATAGCTAGGATGCTAAGAATTTTGCACAGTACTGCTTTGTCAACATGGAGCGGAGAGCGAGTTTGTAACTCTGGTGGGAGCAAAGGATGCTGGGAATGGCGAGGGGTGCTATGGCAGCGGTGTGAGACAGGCGGCACAGAAGGAGTGCCAAGGATTGGCGGGGGGGGGGGGGGTTGGCGTGGGTATAGACACACCCAGTCCTGAGACATCAGGCAGGGTCATTTGATTCCAAACAATTGGTTTATTGATGATTACTGAATGTCTTTCTGGTGCTTCCCGCTCCCTTTTCTCTCCCTTCCCCTTTTCCCAAACATGATTCCCCTCACCCTGCCCCCTTCCCACTCTCAGTCCACAATAGAGACTGATATCAGTTTCAGGTTTATCATCACTCACATATGTCATGAAATTTATTCTTTTTGTGGCAGCAATACAATACAATACATAAAATGACTACAGCACTGTGCAAAAGGTTTAGACACATATATACTGTATATATAACTAGGTGGCTAAGACTTTTGCACAGTACTGCAAGTATACTGCATCCCCTCCTGTAGAAGGCTGCAAATATGGAATATTGAGCAGAGAGCACAAGGAATGGGACAAGAAGTGGAGGACAGAAATTTAGATACTATCTCGAAGGTTTCAATGTCAGAGAAATGTATACAATGTACATCCTGAATGCTTTTCCTTCACAACCATCCATGAAAACAGGGGAGCGCCCCAAAGAATAAGCAACACAAGGGTTAGAACCCCAAATTAACCCCCCCAGCTCTCTTCCCTCCCGCGTGTAAGTGGCAGCGAGCAACAAACCCCCTTCCTCCCACCGCTAAAAAAATGCATTGGCACCCGTCACCGAGCACTCAAGTGTGAGCAAAACAACAGTAAAGATGCAGTTACCCCAAAGACTACATTGTTCACCTGGTATTCGACATACCACAGGCTCTCTCTCTCCCTAATAGGGGAGAAAGAGAAGTCTCCGTTTCACAGCGAGAGGGGAGACATAACAAATAACTTGCTGGTTTACCATGTTAAAAGTCCATTGCGTCGGTTTTTTCGAGCTCTGTGCCCAAAGATCTCAAGTCTCTGGTCACATAGCCAATGATATTCCAGCTCCCACAACACACCAGTCCGGGACCCCAAGATCCTGGGACTCCAAAGTTGAGCTGAACTCTGAGGCGGAGCCCTTGGCGTGCCAATCAACGGCCAGTTGTGAACCCCCGAGAGCGGGTCCCATTCCCACAAAGAATTGTAGTCAGCATGTAACTCCAGGTCAGGGTCTTCAAAAGAAGCTTGAAAGGGAAAAATAGAGATATTAAAGATGGAAATAGAGCTGTTTCTGAAAATTCAAGCAAAGGAGTCAACATTTAGCACCATATCTACTGTGCACATGAAGAAATACTTCAGCTTGTTCGCTGACAAGAAATAATGTGCAGGACATTGGTATACATTAAAATATATTGCTTGAAGTTACAGCATAATCTCGGAACAGTACAGTACAGTGATAACTTTGCTACTGGCTTTCAAATGGAGCATTGCAATGACCTAACAGGGTAGATTGTGAGATCAAGAGTCTATTTTATCGTACTAGGTGACGCAATAACCTAATAATTGAAGATGCCTTTGAGCCTAGCGATATGTGCTTTCTGGTTTTTGTGTCTTCTGCTCAACAGAAGATGGGAAAAGAGAGGTTGGGGTCTTTGATTATGCTAGTTGCTCTACCAAGGAAACTAAATGTAAAGACCCAGTCCATGGAGGGGTGTTGGTTTGCGTGATGTGCTGAACTGAGTCCACAACTCTCTATATGTTCTTGCAGTCTTTATCAGACCATTTACCATACCCAGCCATGATGCTCTCTTTTTGCATGACTTATTTGATTTAATTTAATTATATATATAAAATTTATAGTTACATGAGTTCATTATAAGATGGTGCTGGTGAAGCGCAGCAACTCCCTATAGGTGGCAAACAAAACAAAAAGTACAACGATATAAACAAGAGCCAATCAACTTTCCAGCTGTTAGCTTAATTCCTCCCCCTGTCTTCTCCTATCATTTCAGATCTCTCCCTCCCCCTCCCACTTTCAAATCTCTTACTATCTTTTCTTTCATTTAGTCCTGTTGAAGGGTCTTGGCCCAAAACGTCGACTGTACTTCTTCCTATAGATGCTGCCTGGCCTGCTGCGTTCCACCGGCATTTTGTGTGTGTTGCTGAAATCTGCAGATGCTGGAAATCTGAGCAACACACACAAAATGCTGGGAGAGCTCAACAGGTCAGGCAGCATCTACGGAAAAGAGTACAGTCAACATTTGGGGCAGAAGCCCTTCAGCAGGACTGGAGGAAAAATGCTGAGGAGTAGATTTAAAAGGTGTGGGAAGAGGGCTACATACAAAAATATATTTATTATTAACACTTTTTCTGGTAAAATTTATGGTAATCAATCTGAATGCTATTTGCTTACTTTTGTTTTTTTTAATCTCTGCACGTTGGGAGTTTGATGTTCTGTTTTCAATGCATTCTTTTGCATTTCTTGGTTTCGTGGCTGCCTGTCGGGAGACAAACCTCAAGGCTGTACCTACTTTGATAATAAATCTGCTTTGAACTCATTCTTTTTCATTTTTGAACTGTGCTATACTGATGCCACATAACAACAAATTTCACATTTACTGGTGATATTAAGCTTGATTCTGATTCTGATTTTGAGATAGGTTGGTCGCTATGGTGAATCAATAAAAGTTGGTAAGAGTCACTGTTACTCCTACTACCTTTTCCCTGAAGTAGGTTTTATCTCTCTTGCACCATGTGACCTTATCAGATCTGCTTTAGTATGAGTGTGATTCTTTCTTTGCAGATATACAGTAATTCCTTGTACCACATCTCCCTGCACATACGCTGTACCCTTTCTAAGACTTGAAGGTTTCCCTGCAGTTTGGATGACAGGATCAAACAGGGCAGAGGAGTGCGTTGGTTCAATCACTTGCATAGCTGCCAGTGACTTGGACCACTGATCTAGACATATGAGTTTGAATCTCACCAAGACAACTGGGGAAAACTAATCCAATGAATTACGTTAATGTAGAATTGAAGTTACAGTGATAGTTGTGAGTAACACACACAAACATCTGGAGGACCTCGGCAGGTCAGTCAGCGTCTATGGGGAGGAACAAACAGTCAATGTTTCGGCCCAAGACCCTTCATCATGACCCACCCATCGTCCCTCCAGCATTTTGTGTGTTACTCTGTATTTCTAGCATCTGCAGAATCCCTTGTGTTAGTCCTGAATTGGCTGGATTATCTTTAAAAGCTACCTGGTTCAAGAACGTCATTCCAAAAAAGACAACTCATGTTTTGACTCAACAACACACACAAAATGCTGAAGGAATTCAGCAGGTCAGGCAGTGTCAATGAACAGAAATGAACAGTACAATGTTTCTGGTCAATGACAGTCCAAAATGCCAACTGTTTATTCCCCTCCATAGATGCTGCCTGACTAGCTGTGTTCTTCCAGTACTTTTTTGTGTCACTCTGGATTTCCAGCAGCTGCAGTGTGCCCTTTGTCCAGTCATTAATCAAGTCTTCATTTGATGCCATGCAGACAATATGGTTGACTCTTAACTACCTCCTCATTTAAGAAGCCATTGGAGATGATCGAGGCAGAAAAGGGGATAGTTTAAGGAATTGGTATTATTATTGGAATTGCTTTATGATTATCTTGTGTACCGATACAGTGAAACTTTTGTCTTGCATACTATCCATACAGATCACAGTGCATTGAGTAGAACAAGGTGAAATAATAACGATACAGAATGAAGTGTAACAGCTACAGAGAAAGTGCAGTGCAGGTGAACAATAAAGAAGATGTATGGAGCAAGTATTTTACACAGAGAGTGCTAGGTGCCTGGAGCAGGCTGCCAGAGAGAGACACAACAGCAGTACAGTAGTGTAGCTACTTGTGTACCTATTTTTTTTGTAACTTCAGAACTTTAAACTAATTCAAGTGAGGATGGGAATCTGAAGAATGCTGGTCGTCTTTACTTTCAGTGTGGCGCACACTATTATGTGGTAGTGTGATGATGTATGCAATTTATGTATTTTACATATAACCCTTAATGGATTAGTTAAAAAACAAAGATGCTTAATCAAAATATTATTGAAATATTAAGTACACATCAGTAACACTGTTACAGCACCAGCAACCAAGGTGCAATTGCTGCTGCTGTCTATAAGGAGTTTGTGCGTTCTCCCCAAGACTCTCCGAGTGCTCCCGTTTCTGCCCATATTCCAAACACATGTGGTTCAGTAGATTCATTGGTCATATGGGTGGAATTGTGTGGCAGGGTCTTGTTGGTCCAGAAGGAGCTGATATTTTGCAATATCTCTGAATAATATCAAAATACAAAATAAAGTCATAGTCCTAAAGAGGCTGTTACATAGCGAATGGACAGGTATGGTAAAATTGATTTAGTTTAATTTGATGTTGTGTTGATTTACTTATTTTTTATTTATTTAGTGATACAACCCTTCTGACCCTTTGAGCTATGACATCTCTGTAACGCTCGACGAACACAATTAATTCTAAAGAAATCACAGAACAATTTACAATTACCAATTATACTACCAAGTACATCTTTGGACTGCAGGAGGAAACCAGAGCAGCCGGGTAAAACCCACATATTCCATGGGGAGGACATACAGAGTGGCTTCAGAATTGAACTCCGGACTCTGGTATGCCCTGAGTCGTAATAGCATTGTGCTAACCGCTACACTACTGTGGCGCCCTAAGCACAGACCTTATGGGCCAAAGGACCTGTTCCTATGTTTGAAATGCAGACATTCCTAGTAACATTGTGTGATCAAATTTTTCTTTTTAATTGCACCAATGTAACTGAGGCCTTACTGAACCTATACAAGTTATAATTAGACCTTTTTGTTTATATAGTGAGCTTAATGATGCAACCACACGACAAAGCACTTCAAGGAAGTATTACCAAAGATGTTGTAAGATCCCACACGCAAGTGTGGGTGCATCAATTAAATGTAGAGCAATACGGCTCAGGAATGTGATCTCTGGCTCACCACACTCTTTAAAGGGAATTGGTATCACATTTCCTCCATTGGTTCGCCATTTCCATGTGCGTCAGCCCCCTGGCAAATACATCATTCAGAAAGACAGACAAGATTCTGCAGACATTGGAAGTCTTGAGCAACACATAAAAACATGAGCAGGTCAAGCAGCATCTGTGGAGGAAAGTGAACAATCAAAATTTTGGGCTGAGACCTTTCAACCTTGATTACAGGTCTAGGCTGGAAAAGTCAACTCCATAGATGCCACCTGACCATTTTACTTAAATCACAATGTTGGCTGTGTCATTATCATTATGTGCCGTGTTGTATGATATGGGTGATCATGGTCTTCCATCTGTTTTTTATCTGCCTGAGGGGAAGACCCCCTTCACGCTTACTCTCTTTTCAGTCCATGACCATCATTTTTCTTGGCAATTTTTCTGCAGAAGTGGTTTGCCAAGGTCTTCTTCTGGACAGTGTCTTTACAAGACATGTGTCCCCAGCCATTATCAATACTCTTCAGAGATTGTCTGCCTGGTGTCAGTGGTCACATAACCAGGACTTGTGATATGCACCAGCTGCTCATACAACCATCCATCACCTGCTCCACTGGCTTCATGTGACCGTGATCGGGGGGGCTAAGCAGGTGATACACCTTGCCCAAAGGTGACCTGCAGGTGAGCAGAGGGAAGGCAGAAATTACACTTCCTTTGGTAGAGGTAGATTTCCTCCCAACCACCCAAGGATTGGGGATGAGGCCAAAAACATCCAAATCAGGATTAGAAGCAGGTTTAATATCAATGACATATGTTGTGAAATTTGTTTTGCATCAACAATATAGTGTAAGACATAAAAATACTATAAATTAAAATAAGAAATAAGTATAAAATATAACTTAAGTAAGTAGTGCTTAAAGGAAGCAAAAATAGTCAGTTGGTGTTCATAGGTTGGTTCAGTGACTGTTCAGAAATCTGATGGATGAGGGGAGGAAGCTGTTCCTAAAATGTTAAAAGTGGAGAGTATGACTGCATCACAGCCTGGTATGAAAACTGAAAATCTTACAAAAAGCAGTGGATGCAACCCAATCCTTCATATGTAAGGCCCTCCTGACTATTCAGCATATTTACATGAAATGCTGTTGCAGGAGAGCAGCATCCATCGTCAAGGACCCCCAACATCCAGGACACGCTCCTTTCTCGATCCTGCCATTAAGAAGCCTCAGGGCTCACACAGCCAGTTTCAGGAATAGTTATTATCCCTCAACCATCAGGCTCTGTAACCATAGGGGATAGCTTCACTCAACTGCATTTGGCCCATAATAGAAATGATCCCACAACCTATGGACTCACTTTCAAGGACTCTTCATCTCATGTTTTTGATGTTTATTATGTACTTATTTATTATTGTTATTTATTTCTTTTTGTGTTTGTTCAGTTTGTTATCTTTTGCACACTGGTTGAATGCCCAAGTCATTGATTCTGTTATGGTTATTATTCTATGGATTTATCAAATATGCCCGCAAGGCAATGAATTTCAGCATTGTGTATAATTTACTTTAAACTTTGTCATCTGGCTCCCCTCTCACCAGCCCATTACCTCCCTCTGGTTTCCCTCCTCCTTCCCCTTTTCTATGGTCCATTCTTGTCTCCTATCAGATCCTTTCTTCTTCAGCCCCTTTACTACCACCTCCTCTCTGATGATAGTAATAAGAAGATAGTGTATTCTGGGTGATGGGGGACCTTTACAACAGATGCTGCCTTTTTCAGGCATCGCCTGTTGAAAATATCATCGATGGTGGAGACACGAGTGGTCGTGATGGAGCTGGCTGTGTCTGCAAACCTCCGCAACTTTTTCCAATTCTGTGCAGTGGTCCCTCCATACAAATTTATTATCACAGATTTATATCAAAGTCAAGGTAAAATTTATTATCAATATGTCACGATATTCTACCCTTAGATTCATTTTCCTGCAGGCTTTTACAGGAAAATAAAGAAATACAACAGAACTTATGAAAAGCTACACATAAACAAAAACTGACAAGAATCTAACGTGCAAAAGAAGACAAATAGTGTAAATAAAAAATAATACTGAGCACATGAGTTGTAGAGTCCTTGAAAGTGAGTGGTGACATGAAATTTGCTTTTGTAGCAGCAATATAGTGCAAAGACATAATATTTCTATAAATTACAAAAAGTAAGTAAATTATACAAAAAAGAGGACCAATGAAGTCTTTTCATGGGTTTATTGAATGTTCACAAATCTGATGGAGGAGGAGAAGAAACTGTTTCTGAATTTTTGAGTGTGGGTCTTCAGGCTCCTGTACCTCCTTCCCGATGATTTATGGTGTCGGATATAAGGAGGGAACGGATGTGGAGTGAATGATTTAGACAGAATGATCCAGAATTTAAGACGTTGATAATTGAAGTTTTCAATGGGACAAACTCATGATTGCTGACAGGAAGGTGGCAGTAACTTAAGTAACCACTTGTTACAACAGTGGTGTGCGGAAGAATATCTCTGAATGCGCAGCACGTTGAACCTTGAAGTGGGTGGCCTAGAGGAGCAGAAGACCACCAGCATACAGTCCGTTACCAGTTTATAGGTACAGGAGCTACCTGATAAAGTGACCAGAATGTAAATGTCTGGCTGAAGCTAGACAAGTGAATCGGTGATATCACACTTGCTTTATTGCCTCATTTCATTTCCTTTTCCAAAGCAGTACATGATTCAGCCTCCCGGCAACGATACGCATCAGTTGGTGGTGTGGTGACCCAATTTCCCCACATTAGTGACATCAACCTGAATCTGATGTTGACATGTATTCATACCATCTCCAAACAGACCTTCAAGCAGTAGGATACTACAACATACCATACTGAGGAAGCTGACAGTGCCCTGGGTACGCTGCACAATCTGAGGGTGGACACTGAGTGTGGAAGTTCCCCTCTATCATTGTTAAATTTGTCCAGCCATCCTCAACCTTTTCTCTTTTTCCATTCCCCAATCTTTGTCTGGCTTCCCTTTTTCCATGGTCCACTCTTGTCTCCTATTGGATTCCTTCCTCTTCAGCCCTTTACCTTTTCCACCAATTACCTTTCAGCTTCTCTTTTTATCCCTCTTCCCCACCCAACTACCTTTCCACTCACCTGGTTTCACCTATCGCCTTCTAGCTTGTCCTCCTCCCCTCCCCTCCCCCAACTTCGAATTCTGGATTCTGCTCTCTTCCTTTCCAGTCCTGATCTTGGCCCAAAACATCAACTGTCTATGCCTCTCCATCCATGCTGCCAGTCCTTTGAGTTTCTGTGTGTTACTCTGGACTTCTAGCATCTGCAGAATCTCTTGTGATTATTGTTTGTCACTTTTAATACTTTACTTTCCCTCTAGAAAGACCACAAGACTATAAGACATAGGAACAGAATTAGGCCATTCAACCCATTGAATCATGGCTGATTTATTTTCCCTCTCAACTCCAAACTCCTGCCTTCTCCCTGTAATCTTTAATGCCCTTACTAATCAAGGACCTATCAATCTCTGCATTAAATATACTCAGTGACTTGGCCTCCACAGCTTTTTGTGGCAGTGAATTCCACAGGTTCGCCACCCAATGGCCAAAGAAATTCCACCCCATCTCTGTTCTAAAGGGAGGTCTTTATATTTTGAGGCTATTCCCTCTGGTTTGAGACGCTTCTGTGTCCTCGCTGCTTAGGCCTTTCAATATTCAGCCAGTTTCAATGAGATAACCCCTTATTCTTCTAAAGTCGAGCAAATACAGGTCGAGAACCATCAAACACTCCTCATATATGAACCCTTTCATTCCTCGGCTCATTCTCTTAAACCTCCACTGGCCCTGTCCAATTCCAACACATCTTTTTTTAGATAAAGAGCACAAAACTGCTCACAATACTCCAAATGTGGTTTGACCAATGCCTTATAAAGCCTCAGCATTATATTTTTGCTTCAGGGATTGTAGAATAGAGGTACCAAAATTACAGGTGACACTAAGCATGGGGATGTAGTGGACAGTGAGGAAGTTGGGATGCTATGTTGAAGATTTATAAGATGTTGGTGGGGCTAAATTTGAAGTATTGTGTGGAGTTCTGGTCACCCACCTACAGGAGAGATTACTAATGAGATTGACAGAGTACAGAGGAAGCTTCCAAGAATGCTGCTGAGATTTGAGGACCTGAATTATTGGGAAAGGTTCAATAGGTTAGGACTTAATTCCCTGGAACTTTGAAGAGAGAGGAGAGGAAGTGTACAACATGATGATAGGGTAAATGCAAGCAGTATTTTCACACTGAAGTTTTATAAAACTAGAATTAGAAGTCATGGGTTAAGGGAGAAAGATGAAATCTTTAAGGTAAACCTGAAGGGGAACTACACCAGTTAGCATACATGGGTGGGACCAGAATGAGGTTTACTATCACTGGCATATGTTTTGAGATTTGTTGATTGCAGCAGCAGTACACTGCAATACATAATAATATAAGCTATAAATTACAAAAGTATATTTAAAAAGGAAATTAAATTAATTAAGTAGTGTAAAACGAGAGGAAAAAACTATTGAGGTATTGCTCATTGGCCCATTGTCAATTTAAAAACCCAATGGCGGAGGGGAAGAAGCCGTCCAGCAATGCTGAGTGTGTGTCTTCAGGCTCTTGTACCGCATCCTTGTCCTGAGTGATGGGTGCTGCCTTTTGACTGTGTGCTGGATGCTGGAGAGGGCAAGTGACTATGGAGCTGGCTGAGTTTTCAACCTCCTGCAGCTTTTTCCGACCCTGTGCGGTCACCCTCCCATACCAGTCAGAGATACAACCAGTTAGAATGCTCTCCATGGTACATCCGTGGAAACTTGTGAGTGTCTTTGGTGACATACAATTTCCCCTCAGATTCGTAATGAAATCTAACCACTCAGGCAAAAAAATATCATGCAAAAATTACCTTCCAGGTTATGCTCGGGCCTCAGTGTTATCTTAGTAACGATCTCCTTGGTATTTCTGTACTTCCTGTGTTATACATCTTGATACCATCTCCTCTGTATCTTTGTGAATGTCTATCCAGAGCACAGCGAATGTCATTCTCTGTCATCACACAGGAAATGGCAGAGAAGCTCAGCAGGTCAGGCGGCATCTATGGAAGGGAATAAAAAGTCAAAGCTTCAAGCCAAGACCCTTCATCAGCACTGGAAAGGAAGGGGGAAGAAGCCAGAAAAATAAAGTGGGGGAAGGGAAGGATTGCAAGCTGGAAGGTTATAGGTGAGACCCAGAGAAGGAGTAAAAAAAGTGGATGAGGGAGGGGAAGTGAAGTAAGAAGCTGGGATGGGATTGGTGGAAAAGGTGGAAAGGGGCTAAAGAAAAAGGAATCTGATAGGAGACGTGATATTTTTGTGCCAACCTGTTTAAGCCAATTCCATCTGTCGTCACATGGTTCCTTTCCATCTATTCCCTGCCAATTCACACATCAGTCTAAAAGCTTCTTAAATGTTGCTGTTGTACATTATCTGCATCTACTGCCTCTCCTTCAGTGTGTTCCAGGCACCCATCACTGTATGCAAAAAAAAATATGTTATAAATCACAAGATCCTAACACCACAAGATAGCAGAGCAAAATTAGGCCATTTGGCCCTTTGAGTCTGCTCTCCCAATTCAACATGGCTGATCCATTTTCCTCTCACTCCCAATCTCCTGCTTTCTCCTTGCAAGCTTTCAAGCCCTGACTAATCAAGAACCAATCAAACTCTACTTTTCCTCCACTGCCACCCGTGGCAATGAATTCCACAGATTCGCCACTGTCTGGCGAGAGAAATTCCTCCTCATTTTTATTCTTAATGGATGCCTCTCTATTCTGAGTCTGTGTCCTCTGGTCCGAGACTCCCCCACCATAAGAAACATTCTCTCCACATCCACTCTATCGAGGCCTTACAAGATTTGATAGGTTTCAATGAGATCCTCCTTCAACCTTCTGAATTCCAGTGAGTATAGGCAGAGAGCCATCATCCCCCCTCATATGGTAACCATTTTATTCCCTGAATAATTTTTGTGAACCTCCTTTGAACTCTTTCAAATGCCAGAACATTTTTTTCTTGGAGAATGAGCCCAAAACTGCTCACAATACTCTAAGTATTGATTTTATATTCTAGTTCTTTAAACATTAAATTTCCCCTCTCTCTTACTTCAATTCCCTGTAGAATTTGACATTTCCTCTATGGGAGAAACACTCACTATTCCCATCTATGCCTCTCATAATTCCACCTTCAGCCTCTGACACTCCAGAGAAAACAGTCCGAGTTTCTCCAACCTCTCCTTGTAGCTAACATTCTCTAATCCATTCCACAGGTTGATGGACATTTTCTGCTCCCTCTGTAAAGCCTGTATATCTTCCCTGTAAAGGGACAACCAGAACTGAATGTAATAGTCTCAATGAAGCCTCACCAAGATTTTAGACTGTTTCAACATAACTTTCAATCCTTATACTTAACTACCTGACGGATGAAGGTAAGTTGGCCGCAAGTCTTCTCTAACACCCTAGCTACCTGCTTCTACACTATCAGAAGGCTTTGGACTGACACCATAAAATTTCCATATTGACCAATTATTTCTTTCTTTCACCATTCCTCAGATTCTAATTCATATATTTATCACATGTACATCAAAAAATAAAGTGAAATGTGTTATTTATAGTAACAACCAACATAAACTAAGGATGTGCTGGGGACACCCAGCAAATATCGCCACACATACCATTGCATGCCCACCAAATTCAGCAGAACAACACAGTGAACAACAACAGCACAGCAACAAGGCAAATGGACAACAGTATAACAGGTAGGAAAAAAATGAAGTATTTATGGAGTAGAACAAGATGAGGTAATTGGATTAGACATTGGCTGTGTGAGAGAAGCCGGAGAGCAGTAGTAGACTCTTTGACTGGAGGCCTATGAATTGTGGAGTGCCTCAGTGATTGATCCTGGGTCCATTGTCATTGTCATCTGTCTCAATGATCTGGATGATAATGTGGTTAGTTGGATCAGCAAATTCGCCAAATGATTCCAAAATTGGGAGTGTAGTGGACAATCAGGAAAGCTAACGGCTTGCACTGGGATCTGGACTATCTAGAAAAAACAGATCCATAATTCATTGATAGTGTCTTCACAGGTAGGTACAGTCATAAAGAAAGCTTCAGGCATTTTGTTAGACTGTGTTAAGGAACATAAAGGGAAACTACTTCACTCAGAGGGTCAACAGAGTTTTCAACAAGCTGCTGGTGCAAGTGGCGCATGTGAGCTTGATTTCAATATTTAAGAGAAGTTTGGATAGGTGCATGGAGGGCTATGATCTGGGTTCAGGTCAATGGAGAAGGTAGTTTATATGGTTCAGTGTGGACTAGATGGTTTGAAGGACCTGTTTCTTTGCTGTATTTTTCAATGACCCTATAATACAGTTCATATATCTCACACACATAACACATAAAGTAATATTACCACAAATAAATTAATAATAAGGTGCATAAATGATATAACTAAAAATTAAACACTATTGACACTTCATACTTGATGATACCTGGGTGAAGGCAGAGAGTTCAGCAGTCACAGCCGTGCAGTGATGGAGTCATAGAAAAGTTCAGCACAAAAACAGGCCCTTCAGTCCATCTAGTGCATGCTGCAACCATTTACATTGCCTACTCCCATCGGCCTGCACCAGGACCATAGCCCTCCGTATCCCTACTATCCATGTACTTATTCAAACTTATCTTAAACGTTGAAATCAAGTTTGCATGCACTACTCTCATGATGCTCTGAGTGAAGATATTTCTCCTCATGTTCCCCTTAAACTTCTCACTGTTCACCCTTAAGCTATGACCTCTGGTTGTAGTCCCACCCAACATCAGTGGAAAAGGCCTGCTTGCATTTACCCTTTCTATACCCCTCACAACTTTTCATACTTCCATCAAATCTGATTTCAATCTTCTTTGTTCGAAAGAATAATGTCCTAACCTATTCAATCTTACCTTATAACTCAGGTCATCCAGACCTGACAACATCCTTGTAAATTTTCTCTATACTCTTTCAACCTTGTTTACATCTTTCCTGTAGATAGATAACCAAAACCTGCACACAATACTCCAAATTAGGCCTCACCAACATCTCATACATCTTCAGTTTAACATCCCATTTCCTGTACTCAATACTTTGATTTATGATGGCCAGTGTGCCAAAAGCTTTTTTCATGACTGTCTCTACCTGCCCTGTCACTTTCAATGAATTATAGACCTGTTCTATTGCATTCCTCAGTGCCCTGCCATTTACTGTGTAAGACCTATCCTGGTCGGTCCTACTGATGTGCAACACCTCACACTTGTCTGCATTAAGTTCCATCTGCCATTTTTCAGCCCATTTTTCCAGCCGATGCAGACCCCTTTGCAAACCACGATAGTCTTCCTTACTGTCCACTGTACCCCCAATCTAGGTGTCATCTGCAAATTTGCTGATCCAATTAACCATATTATCATCCAGACCATTGATATAGATGACAAACAACAAAGGATCCAGCCCCCGATCCCTGTGGCACTCCATTAGTCACAGGCCTCCAGTCAGAGAGGCAACTCTTTACTACCACTCTCTGGCTTCTCCCACAAAGTCAATGTTTAACCAATTTATTACCTCACCCTGAATGCTGAGTGACTGAACCTTCTTGACCAACCTCCCATGTGGGACCTTGTCAGATGTCTTCCTAAGGTCCATGTAGATAACATCCACTGCTTTGCCTTCATCCACTTTCCTGGTAACTTCATTGAAAAACTCTATAAGATTGATTGGACATGACCTACCATACAAGAAGTCATGTGAATATCCTTAATCAGTCCATGTCTATCCAAATACTTATATAACTGTTTCCTTCGCATATCTTCCAATAACTTTCCCACAACTGATATCTGACTTGCTGGCCTGTAATTTCCTGGGTTTCTGTTTAGAGCCTTTTTTAAACAGCGGAACAACATCGGCTATCTTCAAATCCTCTGGTACCTCTTCTGACCTGAAGAATGTTTTAAATAGTTCTGCTCCGGATCTGCCAATTTCTGCACTTGTCTCTCTTAGGGTCTGAAGGAATATCTTGTCAGGCACTGGGGATTTGTCCAAACTGATTTGCCTCAGGGTAGCAAACACTTCCTTCTCTGTAATCTGTACAGGGTCCATGAAGTTGATGTCATTTAGCCTCACTTCTATAGACTCTGTATCCATCTCCACAGAAAAAGCAAATGCAAAGAATGCATGTCAGATCTCCTCCATCTGTTTCAGCTCCACACATAGATTGCTATTCTGGTCTTCCAGAGGACTAATTTTGTCTCTTGCAATCTTTTTGCTCTTAACATGTCTGTTGAATCTCTTAGGATTCTCTTTCACCTTTGCAGCTACAGCAGCTTTATGCCTTCTTTAAGCCTTCCTGATTCCTTTCTTCAGTGTTCTCTTGCCTTTCTTGTACCCCGTAAGTTCCTCATTTGTTCCTACCTGCCTACACCTGCTATTGAACCTCCATTTTTCTTTTAGCCAGGGTCCCTGCACTTCTTATCTTTACCTTTCATTCTAACAGGCAAACACAAGCTTTGTTCTCTCAAAATTTCACTTTTGAAGGCCTCCTACTTTCCAAGCACACCTTTGCCAGAATACAGCCTGTCCCAATCCACACTTGCCAGATCATTTCTATACCATCAAAATTAGCTTTCTCCAATTTAGAATCTCAACCTGCAGTCCAGACCTATTTTTTGCAGCATACATACTTTGGAACTAATGGCATTATGGTCACTGGATGTAAACTGTTCCCCTACACAAACTTCTGTCACCTGCCCTGCCTCATTCCCTGACAGCAGATCCAGTCTCATTGGGACTTCTATGTACTGATGAAAGAAACTTTCCTGAACACCTTTGACTAACCGAGTTAGGGAACTGGAGCTGGAGCTGGATGAACCTCGGATCATTAGTGAGGCAGAGGCAGAAATAGTCAGGGAGATAGTCACCCCTAGGAGTCAGGAGACAGGTAGTTGGGTGACTGTCAGGAGAGGGAAGGGGAATAGACAGGAAGAGCAGAGCACCCCTGTGGCCGTTCCCATCAACAATAAGTATACTGTTTTGGATACTGTTGGTGGGGACGACCAACCAGGGACAAGTTGCAGTGGTTGTGTCTCTGGCACCAAGACTGGACCCTCAGCTCAGAAGGGAAGGAAGGAAAAGAGGAGAGCAGTAGTGATAGGGGATTCGATAGTTAGGGGGACAGATAAGAGGTTCTGTGGGAGAGATCGAGAATCTTGAATGGTCTGTTGCCTCCCTGGTGCCAGGGTCTGCAATATCTCGGATTGGGTTCTCCTAACTCTTAAGAGGGAGGGTGAGCAGCCAGATGTCATGGTCCATGTAGGGACCAATAACGTGGATAGGAAGAAGGAGGAGGTCCTGCAAAGAGAGTTCAGGGAATTAGGTGCAAAGTTGAAGGACAGGACCTCCAGGGTTGCAGTCTCAGGATTGCTAGCCTTGCCACATGCCAGTGAGGCCAGAAATAGGGAAGATAATGCAGCTAAATATGTGGCTAAGGAGTTGGTGCAGAAGGGAGGGCTTCATGTTTCTGGACGATTGGGCCTTGTTCCGGGGAAGGTGGGACCTGTTCTAACAGGAGGGGTTGCACCTGAACTGGAAGGGGACTAATAACCTTGCGGGAAGGTTTGCTAGTGCTTCTCTGGGGGGGTTTAAACTAGATTTTCAGGGGAAGGGGAACCAGAGTGTTAGAGCAGATAGTGAGGTGGAGGAGGATACAGGTCATGCAAGAACTGCAAGTGTAGTGTACGGAGTAAAGCCAGATCTGACATACAAAGAACATTTGAGGAAAGAGAAGCAGAATAAAGGGTGTAAAGGTAGTAAGGTAGAAGGGCTAAAGAGTGTGTACTTCAATGCAAGAAGCATCAGGAACAAAGGTGATGAGCTGAGAGCTTGGATACATACATGGAATTATGATGTAGTGGCCTTTACAGAGACTTGGCTGGCACCAGGGCAGGAATAGATTCTCAATATTCCTGGATTTCAGTGCTTTAAAAGGGATGGGGGGGGGGAGTGGAGGAGGGGTAACATTACTGGTCAGGGATACTATTACAGTTACAGAAAGAGTGGGTAATGTAGCATGATTCTCTTTTGAGTCAATATGGGTGCAAGTCAGGAACAGGAAGGGAGCAGTTACTCTATTGGGAGTATTCCATAGGAGCCCTGATAGCAGCAGAGACGCTGAGGAGCAGATTGGGAGACAGATTTTGCAAAGGTGCAAAAATAACAGGGTTGTTATCATGGGTGACTTTAACTTCCCTAATATTGATTGGCACTTGATTAGTTCCAAGGGTTTAGATGGGGCAGAGTTTGTTAAGTATGTCCAAGACAGATTCCCGTTACACTATGTTGACAGGCCGACTACAGGGAATGGATCTGTCAGTGGGTGAGCATCTGGGGGACAGTGATCACCGCTCCCAGGCCTTTAGCATTATCATGGAAAAGGATAGAATCAGAGAGGACAGGACAATTTTTAATT
Organism: Hypanus sabinus; assembly: GCF_030144855.1. Lineage (NCBI taxonomy): Eukaryota > Metazoa > Chordata > Chondrichthyes > Myliobatiformes > Dasyatidae > Hypanus > Hypanus sabinus. The sequence goes on along the minus strand of NC_082709.1, from coordinate 183,186,908 downwards.
GGGGAAAGGAAAATTATGAGGCTATAAGGCTCATAACTTCTGGGTGTGAATTGGGATGATGTTTTTGCAGGAAAATGTACTATGGACATGTGGTCGATGTTTAAGGATCTTTTGCAGGATGTTGGGGATAAATTTGTCCGGGTGAGGAAGCTAAAGATTGGTAGGGTGAAGGAACCATGGGTGACAAGTGAGATGGAAAATCTAGTCAGGTGGAAGAAGACAGCATACATGAGGTTTAGGAAGCAAGGATCAGATGGGTCTATTGAGGAATATAGGGTAGCAAGAAAGGAGCTTAAGAAAGGGCTGAGCAGAGCAAGAAGGGGGCATGAGAAGGTCTTGGTGAGTAGGGTAAAGGAAAACCCCAAGGCATTCTTCAGTTATGTGAAGAAGAAAAGGATGACAGGAGTGAAGGTAGGACCGATTGGAGATACAGGTGCGAACATGTACCTGGAGACTGTGGAAGTGAGCAAGGTCCTCAATGAATATTTCTCTTCGATATTCACCAATGAGAGGGAACTTGATGATAGTGAGGACAATATGAGTGAGGTTGTTGTTCTGGAGCATGTTGATATTAAGGGAGAGGAGGTGCTGGAGTTGTTAAAATACATTAGGACAGATAAGTTCCCGGGGACAGATGGAATATTCCCCACACAGTTCCACAAGGTGAGGGAAGAGATTGCTGAGCCTCTGGCTAGAATCTTTAAGTCCTCATTGTCCAAGAAGTTGGTACCAGAGGACTGGAGGGAGGTGAAGGTTGTCCCTTTGTTCAAAAAAGGTAGTAGGGATAGTCCAGGTAATTATAGACCAGTGAGCCTTATGTCTGTGGTGGGAAAGCTGTTAGAAAAGATTATTAGAGATAGGATCTATGGGCATTTAGACAATCATGGTTTGTCAGTGACAGTCAGCGTGACTTTGTGAAGGGCAGATCTTGTCTAACAAGCCTGATAGAGTTCTTTGAGGAGGTGACCAGGAATATAGATGAGGATAGTGCAGTGGATGTGATCTACATGGATTTTAGTAAGGCATTTGATAAGGTTACACATGGTAGACTTATTCAGAAAGTCAGAAGGCATGGGATCCAGGGAAGTTTGGCCAGGTGGATTCAGAATTGGCTTTCCTACAGAAGGCAGAGGGTTTTGGTGGAGGGAGTACATTTGGATTGGCAGGTTGTGACTAGTGGTGTCCAACATGGATTGGTTCTGGGACCCCTACTTTTCATGATTTTTATTAACGACGTGGATGTGGGGATAGAAGGGTGGGTTGACAAGTTTGCAGATGACACACAGGTTAGTGGTGTTGTGGATAGTGTAGGGGATTGTCGAAAATTGCAGAGAGACATTGATAGGATGCAGAAGTGGGCTGAGAAGTGGCAGATGGAGTTCAACCCAGAGAAGTGTGAGCTGGTATACTTTGGAAGGACAAACTCCAAGGCAGATTACAAAGTAAATGGCAGGATACTTGGTAGTGTGGAGGAGCAGAGGGATCTGGGGGTACATGTCCACAGATCCCTGAAAGTTGCCTGACAGGTAGATAGGGTAGTTAAGAAAGCTTATGAGGTGTTAGCTTTCATAAGTCGAGGGATAGAGTTTAAGAGTTGTGAGGTAATGATGCAGCTCTATTAAAAGCTGGTTAGGCCACACTTGGAGTACTGTGTCCAGTTCTGGTCACCTCACTATAGGAAGGATATGGAAGCATTGGAAAGGGTACAGAAGAGATTTAGCAGGATGCTGCCTGGTTTAGAGAGTTATGATCAGAGATTAAGGGAGCTAGTGCTTTACTCTTTGGAGAGAAGGGGGATGAGAGGAGACATGATAGAGGTATACAAGATATTAAGAGGAATAGACAGAATGAACAGCCAGCGCCTCTTCCCCAGGGCACCACTGCTCAATACAAGAGGCCATAGCTTTAAGGTAAGGGGTGGGAAGGTCAAGGGGGATATTAGAGGAAGGTTTTTCACTCAGAGAGTGGTTGGTGTGTGAAATGCGCTGCCTGAGTCAGTGGTGGAGGCAGATACACTAGTGAAGTTTAAGAGACTACTAGACAGGTATATGGAGGAATTTAAGGTGGGAGGTTATATGGGGCAGGGTTTGAGGGTCGGCACAACATTGTGGGCCAAAGGGCCTGTACTGTGCTGTACTTTTCTATGTTCTATGTTCTATCCCATCTAGCCCTTTTATAGTATGGGATTCCTAGTCAATATGTGGAAAGTTAAAATTTCCTACCTTAACAGCCTTATGTTTCTTGCAACAGTGTGCAATTTCTTTACAAATGTTTTTCTCTAAATCTCTAGGACTCTTGGCTGGTCTGGCATATACCGCCATTACTTTTTTATTTCTCATTCCACCCATAGTGCCTCAGTAGTCGCGTTCGCCAGTCTGTCCTGACAAAGTACTGCCATGATATTTGTCCTGCCCAGTGACTCCACCTCTCCTCCTTTAATCCCTTCTGTTCTGTCGTGTCTAAAAGAATGGAACCCCAGAATATTGAGCTGCCAGTCCCGTCTCTTCCACAAGCAAGTCTTACCAATGGCTACAATGTCATAATTCCAGGTGCTGCTCCATGCCCTGAGCTTATCCTATGACACTTCTTGCTTTGAAATATAGGCAGCTCAGGACACCAGTCACACCGTGCTCAACCTTTAGATTCCTCACTTTGAACCCTTACCAAAATCTGCCTCTACAACCTCTATACTAACTGTTCTGGCACTTTGGTTACCATCCCACTGAAACTCTCGTTTAAACCCCAACGTGCAGCATTAATAAACCTTCCTACCAGGATACTAGACCCCCTTCAGTTTAGTACAAACCATCCCTTCTATACACATTGTACGTTCTCTGCAAGAGAGCCCAATGCTCCAAAACTCTTGTGCCCTCCCTTCTACACCAACTCCTTAGCCATGAGTTAAACTGAATTATCTTCCTAGTTCTACCCTCACTAACACGTGGCATGGGTAACAATGCTGAGATCACAACCCTGGAAGTTCTGCCCTTGAACTTAGCATCTGATGTCCTGAACTCCCTTTGCAGAACTTTGTCACTCATCTACCCATGTCATTGGTACCTTTATAGATCACAACCTCCAGCAGTTCACCCTGCACTTAAGAACACTGAGAACTTGATCCAAGATGTCCTCATAATCTTCTGTAGGGTTTTCTGGTCAATTGCTGTGCCAGATGGTGGTGCAGTTGTCAAGGACACCCTCGATGGTTCTCCTGTAAAAAGTGGTTAAATGTGGAGGGAACCTCAATCATTTTGATACCCTCAGAAACTGGAGAAGCTGCTGTGCTTTCATGACCCAGGAGGTGTCATATTTACTTGGTAGTTTATCTTCACACATAAATCTCTCATTTGATGCATCTGCTGTGGTGATGTTTAAGATAACGCATCTGTCAGTACCACTTCTCTGAAAGATTATTTAATGTAGTTTCCAATACACAAGGGTAAAGGAGAACAAAATAATTGTTACTCCAGATCTGATGCAGCACAAAAACGCAATAATAAAAAATATAATAAATATAAATATATAAGATGGGTTATGAGCATGCATAAATTATATTAATTAATATAAATAATTATAAATTAATTATGCATGGCCATAAAGTGACAGTAGGCACAGCAGTGTCTGTATACAAGGTGCCTGACAGGAAATGATAAAGTAGTGCAGGTGGGGTGTAAGGATCAGGGGTAATGTTGATCAGCCTTACTGCATGGGGAAAGTAACTGTTTTTGAGTCTGGTCACCCTGGTATGGATGCTACTGATGGGAGTGGAACAAACAGTCCATGAGCAGGTTGGTTGGGATCCTTTGTGATGTTGCTGGCCCTTGTCTGGCACCTTTCTGTGTATGTGTGTGTATATGTCCTTGCTGGTGGTTAGGCTGGTGTTGGTGATGTGTTGGGTAGTTTTGACTGCTCGTTGTAAAGCCTTCCTGTCGGCTTTGCTCTTGCTGCTTTGCTTATCAGTCTGAAGACATACTCATAGAGTAAGTAAACAGCCTCTTCTGTGCCCAATGTCCAGTAAGATAGATAGATACTTTATTGGTCCCAAAGGAAATTACAGTGTCACAGTAGCATTACAAGTGCACAGATATACAAATATTAGAAGAGAAGTAAGAAAGAATAAAAAATAAGTTACCTCAGACAGTCTAACAGGAGGGTGGCTCATCACTTCCCTAGCTATAGGCTGACTCATTATAGAATGACCTCATACAGTGCTTATTAGTGTGGTGAACTACATATACCTGTCTGGACACGGCCCCTGCTGACTGCTCCTGTGGCTCCTCCCACAGACCCCGGTATAAAGGCGATTGAGGCCTGAGCCCGGCCTCTCAGTCTCCACGATGTAGTATGGTGGTCACTCACTGCTGGTTCATTCTTCCAGTCAATAAAAGCCGATATCTCGCCTTCACGTCTCAGAGTGAGTTATTGATGGTGCATCAATTAGAGCTGTGCGTTTGTCTTAGTCTATTACTAAAGGTGCTCCTGTGTTTAGCCAACATGGCATGCAAGGGTGAGAAACATCGTCCAGAATTGCCAGGATTTTCTGCAGGGTCCTTTATGCTACCACAGCCTCCAGTGTGTCCAGCTTGACTCCTACAACTGAGCCAGACTTTGTAATGTTTATTGAGCCTCTTTTGATGCCATTGCCCCAGCACACCACCACATAGAAGATTGTACCGGCAACAACAGACTGGTGGAACATGTGAAGGAGAGGCCTGTATACTCCAAAGGAGCTCAGACTCCTCAGGAAAGAGGTGACTCTGGCCCTTCTTGTACACAGACTCTGTGTTGGTGCTCCATTCAAGTCTGTCATCCAGGTGTACCCCCAGTTACTTGTAGGTCCTCACCACATCCATGTCCTCACCATCAATAGTAACAGGGAGCAGTGCAGGCTTAATCTTCTGAAAGTCCATCACCACCTCCTTTCTCTTACTGATGTTGAGCCACAGATGATTCAGCTTGAACCGTTTGACAAAGTCCTCCAGCAGGGCCCTGTATTCATCCTCCTGTTCTCCTTTTGTACTCCCAACTATTGCTGAGTCATCAGAGAATTTCCGCAGATGACATGACTCAGTGTTGTATCTAAAGTCCGAGGTACACAGGGTAAACAGGAAGGGAGACAATACAGTCCCCTGTGGGGACCCAGTACTGCTTATAGCCACGTCTGACACACAGCTCTGAGGCTGCACAAACTGGTCTGTCAGTCAGGTAGTCCATTAGCCAGGATACAATAGAAATGCCAGCCTGCTTTGAATGGAGCTTTTCTCCCAGCAATGGGGGCTGTATGCTATTGAAGGCACTTGAGAAATCAAAAAACCATGATCCTTACAGTGCTGCCCTGCTTATCCAAGTGAATGTGGGCTCTGTTCAGCAGGTAGGTGACAGCGTCATCGACTCCAATGTGCAGGCAAGTAAATTGCAGGAGACTGAAGGCCGATCTGACCAAGGGTCAAAGGTGACTCAAGACCAGCCTCTGGTCAGGGCAATGGACAGTAGTCATTCAAGACTTTTGGTTGGCCTTTTTGGGTACTGGGACCAGACGTGATGTTTTCCACACAGTCAGGACCCTTTCTGGGCTGAGACTCAGACTGAAAATGCGCTGGAGAACTCCACACAGCAAACTCCTTAAGGAGACAGGGGTTCACACCATCTGGTCCCAATGCTTTGCCGTGTTTCCCCAGAACCCTTCTCTCCTGCTCAGTAGTGAAGGTGAGTTGGTGGTAAGTGAGGGCTGGGGGAGGCGGAGATCGGGATGATGGCAGTTGGTATGTGAAGGTGTGGACGGTAGGTGCCGGGGAAGGAGGGGACATGTTGTTCATCCATGTGTTGAACTGAAGGGTGTGGGGGGGGGGGGGAAGAGGGAGGAGGAGAGGCATCGTGTGCCTTGGCACCTAGACTGTTGTGTTAAGGGGGGTGTGAACAGGAGGGCAAATATCAACTCTATTGAAGAATTGGTTTAACTCATTAACCCATTCATAGCTGCATTCTGTGGCTCTACAGCTAGGCTGATTGAAGCCAATGATGTTCTTCATGCCTCTCCACACTCCTGTGTGCTGCTCAAGCACTCATCCCAGTTGTTTCTCCCCCACATTCCCATTAATTTCAGCCAGATTCTACTGCATATTAGAGACAATTAATCCAGCATCCTACACATCTTCAGGATGTGGGAGGAAACTGGAGCACCTGGTACAGGAAATCTACATAGCCACAGAAGGATGTGCAAACTCCACACAGACTGGTTCCAAGTTCTGGATTGAACTTGGTCATTGGAACTGTGAGGCTTCAGATCTCCATGATGCATTATGGTGCTACAAGTATAATTTTTGCAGACTCTCTAGTGAGCTACCTGGGTTCTAATCTGTGAAATTTGTGATTTGTTTATTTGATAAGCTTCCTCCTCGAGTGAGAGATGTGGGACTTTGCACGTCCTTGCTCACTTCTTTCTGTGTTGGCTTATCTTGTTTCTGCTGAGGCAATCATGCTAGATATAAAGGCTACCCACTTACCACGGTGGACTAGGTCAGCTCGTGTGCTGTTATGATGACCAGCTGTCTCTAAGATGGAAGATTTTCGTGGGGTAGTTTGATAGGCTGAGTCCTTATGCACGTCATGGTGGGATTCAGCACCTCCCTTCCTGAGCTTCCTTTGGTCTGTCTGAGAATGATGGTGCCTCTACTTTCTTAAAAGTTTGCGTAGGCTCGGGTTGTACTTAATTTCAAAAGGTGCACGGTGGGTAGTATCTTGACTGGTTGCATCAAGGTCTGTTATGGAAACACCGGTACCAAAGGATGGAAAAAGTGTTGGATACAGCCCAGTCCATCACAAGAGAAACCTTCTCCACCATTGCACACATCTCTAAGGACCACTACCACAGGAAAGCAGTATCTGTCATCTCAGACCCCCACTATCCATGCTCACTTCTTGCTACTACCATCCTGAAGAAGATTCAGGAGCCTTCGGACCCAAACCACCAGATGGAGGAACAGAGTCATCCTGAAGCAGTATGGAAAATTTCGCTCACTTCCTTACGGAACAGACTCCACAATCTACAGACTCACTTTCAAGGACTCTACAATTCATTTTTTCCATATTATTTACTTGTAAAAATGTTACTATTTGCAGAATTTGTCTTCTTTTGCACAATGATGCACAAGAATGATGTTTATCATTCTTTGGTATGCATAATTATTCATAAATTCTATTGTTTTTCTTAATTTTCTTGTAAATGCCTGCAAGAAAATGAATCTCAAGTTAGTATGTGGTGATGTATATCTACTTTGATAATACATTTACATTGAATTCTATTATACACTGACAGATGAGGAAAGAAAACATTTCATGCCAGCCCCTTTGATTACAGAGGGTTGTGTTCCTAGAAAACCAGCCATTCCATGATTTTCCACAACATAACACCCTATGTATCCCTGAATATCATGCTTCACATTCTTATGGGATGTTTTTCTCACAACAGTACTAATGAGTACCTCAATGGCTGGTCCACTGCGGTGTGCCACTTAACAGATTTGTACTGGAAACTGACAAGACGATCTTTTGAGTAGCCAACAGCTTTGTTTGGAGAGACAAGTGACTGCAGTTGCTTATCACCATCCAGCCTGCTGTTCAAATGGAGACATACATTTTTAGACAAATACCAGCTATCCATAACATACTTTAAAGAGAAAACTCTCCTTCAAGTAATAGTGGCCATTTAGGTACTGAAACTTGCTGGCTCTGTTTCAGACTTGAAAGTAAGTAAAAGAGAAAGTTTTTGAAAAAGTAACTAAACAGTGAAGAGTATAGTAGTACAAACTGAGTAGTGAAAAAGAAAGGTTAAAGTGACAATAACAGACGTGATAGAACTAAGGCACAGGATATGAAAGGAGTGATAATTTCAGAAGTCTGATGACATTGGGGAAGAAGCTGTTCTTGAACCCAGTCATTCAAGTCTTCTCTTTCTTCTCCTTTTCTGAGTGGAAATGGCCAATAGGAGGGGGTATAATTTTGAGAAGATTGGAGGAATGATTAGGGGAGATATCAGAGGTCAGTTTTTTACAGGTCTTGTCCTAATGTGTCAGGGTCCGGCCCGGTACATAAGCCGTGTTCCGGGTCTCGATCCGGTCCGAGCTCCGGACTCCGGATCTTGCAGCTGTCCCTCTCGGCCCCTTTGAGCCTGTTAAGATCATCCTGGATCAAAGATCAAAGTGGTTTATAAGGGGCCGTGGGACGGAGACCAGGCGGGTGGTCATTTTGTTCTGCATCTGTCTGGTCTGAAGCTGGTTTAACCTGCTCTGTACCTGGACCGCCGGCTCTGAATCCTGTTGGAATCCTGCTCTGCCCTGGTTGCTGGCCTGTTCTGTATATGCTCTATCCGGTTGGTCTTTTTCCCCTGCTTCTCTCCTGTGCGCTGGTCCCGCTGTTCCCCCTTATTCACCTTGTTTGCACTGCCATGCTGTCAGTTGCCTTTCCCAATTTACCACTGTACCCAGTGGATCACTGTAGTTTTGCTGCTTACCCTGGACCCAGCTTCCTACCCGTTGCCTCCGTTGGGCGGGTCTGGCCGGACTGCCACTGCCCAGTGGGGGTTCTGCCCCTTCCTACCCGTTGCCTCCGTCGGGCGGGTCCGGCTGGACTGCTGCTGCCCGGTGGGGGTTCTGCCCCTTCCTACCCGTTGCCTCCGTCGGGCGGGTCCGGCTGGACTGCTGCTGCCCACTGGGGGTTCTGCCCCTTCCACCTATTGCTCCCTGTGGGATCTGCCTGCCCCGAACCATGGGTTCTGCTTGCCTGCCTGCCCTGAACCGTGGGTTCTGCCTGCCTGTCTGCCTTGTCTGAACTCTGGGATCCAGCCCACACTGCATTAACCCTTAAATGCCATGGCATCACCATCCTGTCCTCCCCCTAGTACTTCAGTCTGCGCCCTGCGTTTGGGTCCATTCGGCCCCCGTTCCTGACATAATGCTAAAGTACATCCTGCCTGATGGTAGGCCGTCAAAGTGCTTGTTGAAAGGACGGGAGGGATCATTGACAATGCTAAGTGCCTGGCCTAATAAAGAAAGGTGAGTCCATGGTGTTATTAGAGGCGGACACATTAGGATCATTTAAGAGACTCACAGACAGGTACATGGATGATAGAAATCTGGAGGGCTATATGTGAGGGAAAGGTTAGATAAAGATTTAGAAATAAAGACCAAATAGAAGGAAGTGACAAGCCTTTGATATACTGGCCAGTGTTACCACTCTCTATTGGTCCAGAGCAGAGCCACTGCCAGATGAGGTTACAATACAACCCATCATCACAAAAATTATGGTGCATTTTTAAACCAGGATGGTGGTGTGGCTTGGGGGGGGGGTGGGGGGTAGACCTATATTCTTTCCCTTTGTGTGGCCCTTTGATCTGGGTAGATGTAAGATTTTATCTCTTCCTAATTCCATTAGTTTGATATAGCTTTGTTACAATATATTTCCTTTCAGATACTCATCATCTTTCCAAGCTTCAGGGAAAATCAATTTCCATAAAGAATATGATGCCACCTTATTCTCTGCTATCCAGTTTACATGCTGAATCAGAATCAGGTTTATTATCACTGACTTTTATAGCATGAAATTTGTTGTTCTGCAGAAACAGTACAGTACAAAGACATAAAATTGCTATAAATTACAATAATAAATAGTGCAGAAAGAATAATGAGGTAGTGTTCGTGGGTTCATGGACTGTTCAGAGATTTGATGGTGGAGGAGAAGAGCCTGTTTCTGAATTATTGAGCAGGAGTCTTTAAACTTCTGTACTTCCACCCTGGTGGCAGTAATGAGAGGAGAGCATGACCTGGACGGAGAGGGTCTGTAGTGATGGGTGCCGACTTCTTCAGGCGCTGCCTCTTAAAGATATCCTCAGTGGTGTGGAGAACTGTGCCTGTGATGGAGCTGGCCGATGCTGCCTCTTGCGATCCTCTGTGTTATTCTTTATCCTTCATCGGAACCCAATGGAAGTGTGGATCTTGTTTCACTGAAACTACCACATAGAGACACATCATCAGATATGTGATTCCAAAATCTTGTGCGGCCTCAAACTCTCCCTAAAAGTCTATGACCTCGATGTTCTGCCATTGATTCAAAGTAAATTGATTATCAAAGTACATGTACTATCCTGGGATTCATTTTCTTGCAGGCATTTACAAGGAAATTAAGAAATCCAAGTCAAGTCAATTTTATTGTCATTTAACTATATACACGTATACCATCTCCAGACCAGGGTGTAATGAGACTGTAGTACACATAACACATGTATAACACACAATAACTTAGATAAAATCTACAAATGAATTATGCATAAATAAACAAAGTAAAGTGCATAATTAAATATTGTTAAGTATAGAACAGATTAACCGGTGACATGTTGAATGCAATGCGGCAACGAGTTCAGAACCCTAATGGCCTGAGGGAAGAAATTATTTCCCATTCTGACGATCCTTGTTTTTATGCATCAGTTGGGATCCTTGATAATACTAAGGGCCCTGCTCATGCAGCGCTCCTGATAAATGTCCCTGATGGATAGTAGGGAAACCCCTATGATCCTCTCAGCTGTTCTCACTATCCTTTGTAGGGATTTCTGGTCCGATGCTCGATTGCTCCTATACCAGATGGGGATGCAGCTTGTCAGGATGCTCTCAATGGTATTCCTGTAAAATACCATTAAGATTCAACAGAATTTTGAAAAAAAAACTACACAGCACAAAGACTGACAAACATCCATAGTGCAAAAGACAAATAATAAATAAAAAAGTAAATAAATACTGAGAACATGAAGAGTTCTTGAATGTGAGTCACTTCCTTGGTTTGTTCTTTTGATCAATGTTCCCTCTAATTTTATTTAAAGCTGCCTGGACTAACCACGGCCCTGAGCTGGAAGCTTTTATCCAGCCTGAAAACTGCAGAGTGCTTTAACAAAAGATTATATAAAAGAGAGTACTAGCTGCACAGTGGCAAAGGCTATGTGAGCAGGAGCATTTCAGTTACCGTACGCACTGTGCTTGTGATGCTGGTGATGCCCTGTCTGAATTGCTGTGTGTGTAACCTTGATATCTGGAGGAAAGTCTGGAGATTTGGTCATGACAGCAACCAACTTTAAATTCAGTTAGTAAGCTGGATGCTTGCTTGATAAAGCAGGTTACCAGTAAAACCACCAGATTGCGCTTTGAAGAGGAAATACAGCAAACTGTTTGTAACTTCAAACTTTTCGAAGTATTTAACTCTTAAGTATCCTCTGAAATGGTCTAGCATGGTACACAGTTCAAGGACAATTATGCTTTAAGGTGATCGATGGAAAGTCCAGGAGCGATGCCAGATATTTTTTTTATATAATGAGACTGGTAGGTACATGGAATCCACTGCCAGGGGTGGTGCTATGGGCAGATACATTAGGGGCATTTAAGGGACTCTTAGATAGGCATATGGATAAAAGAAAAATGGAGGGTTATGTAGGAAGGAAGTATTAGATTGATCTTGGAACACATAAAAAGTTGGCATAAAACTGTGGGCCAAAGGGCTTCTTCTGTGCTGTAATGTTCAATGTTCTCCATTCTATGTTCTATGGAGGAAAAGGAAATAGAACCCTCAATCCAGGTAAAGGAATGAATGACTGAATGAGTTTTGTTTTTTCATTTCAATTGCATATCCTCCTCAAGTGGTTATGGGTGATGCACCAAAGGAGCTGTAAGGCACTCTTTCCTTCCTCTAGCCTGCAGGTCACCCTTGGGCAAGGTGTAGCCCCTGCTTAGCCTCCCCTCTTCCAATCAGGGTCAAGTGAAGCCATGGGGGCAGGTGGTGGATGAGCAGCTGGTGCATATCACAAGTCCTGTTTATGTGACCATTAATGTCAGGCAGACAATTCCTGAAGATTATTGATAATGGCAGGGGTCACCCAGCTTGTAAAGAGACCGCCCAGAGGAAGGCAATGGAAAACTACTTTCGCAAAAAATGATTGCCAGGAACAATCATGCAAAGACCACGAGTGACCATGTCATACAACACAGCACATCATGAATGAACTTCAAGTAGCTGAACTTGCCAAGTGACACAAACCAGAGAAAATCTTCAAATGCTGGAAATCCAAAACAACACACATAAAATACTGTTGTAACTCAACAGGCCAGGCAGCATCTATGGATACCAGTGAAGTCAATATTTCAGACAGAGACTTGATGAAGGGTCTGGGGTAGAAATGTCAACTGCTGCCTGGCCTGCTGAATTGCTCCAGCACTTTGTGTGTGTGTGTGTGTGTGTGTGTGTGTGTTGCCATGAAGTAAGCTGCATGTTTCTTCTGTCTGTGAGCTCACATGAACATTCGCTTCTGAAATATATATGTAATATATTTTAGTTATAATATTATAACAATTATAATATATAATGTATTTAAAGTGGAGGGTGATGTGATCTTGATTAGTAAGGGAGAAGGCTGGGGAATGTAGTTGAGAGGGATAAGAAGTCAGAATCAGCCATGCTGCAATGACAGAACAGACTCAATGGGCTGAATGGCCTAATTCTGCTTCTATGTCTAATGGCCTAATGAAATCTTTAGTTTCTATTTTCTAATTGTACCAATTCTCTTTCCTTTGCCCAGAGCAAAGGGGGATTATCTGTTCTGCATGCAGTACAAATCATTTTAATCTAGCTGTCTCCATAGCTTGTATTACGATGATTAATGAAAGTGCAAGTTCTTCATTGTATCTGTATCGCACCATACTTGTGCTAATGACAATATGCTCCATTGATTTAACCTGGTGATCTCTACTTTAACAATAAAGAACAGAGGGACTCAGGAGCACAAGTATGTACTGAACTTTATTGAAAGCGGCTTCACAGGTAGACAGGATGGTGGAAAATGTATGTAGATGTTTTAGAGAATGCTCAGAGCTGACTTGCCAGGATGCCGCCTGATTTAGAGAGCTTGTCTTGTGAGGAGAGGCTGAGCAAGCCAGGGCTTGTCTCTTTGAGGAGGAGGAGGAGGATGAGATGTGTACAAGATGATTCGAGGAATAGATCAAATGGACAGCCAGAGTCTTTTTCTCAGGGTGGAAGTGGCTAATTTTAAAGTGATTGCTGGAAGGTATAAGGGGATGTCAGAGGTAGGTTTTTTTTATACAGAGTAGTGGGTGTGTGGAATGCCCTAACAAGGGTGATGGCAGAGGCATTTAGAAACTTTTATATTAGGCACATGGATGAAAGAAAGGTGGAGTGCTACGTGGGAGGGAAAGGTCAGACTATACTTCGAGTAGTTTGAAAAGTCGGCAGGAGATTGTGGGCTGAAGGGCCTCTACTGTGCTGTAATGGTCAATGTTCTATAAAGCAGGTAAGCAGTCTGATGCAGGGTAGTGTGATGTTTTGAGTCCGAGAGGCTGAGAGCTAGAGGGGATGAGAATGAAATATCAAATTGCTGGTGTTCATTTATACTACTTCCTAAAAGTCACCAAACTGGGAATATTAGAGATCCAAAATAAAAATTGAAAGATTTAGAAAAGCAGGCTGCATGCTTACAAAGAGAAAAGGAGTCAACGCGAGTCCTTTTCAGTCACACAAAGGGTTCTTCGACCTGAAACAAGTTCAAGTTTATTGTCATTTAATTGTATACATGTCTACCACTAAACAAAACAATGTTCCTCCAGCTCAAGGTGCTCAACGTAGTACACCACACATAAAAGGTAATATTACCACAAGTAGATTCGAAAATAATAACACGTATCCCAGAAGATTGACATTTAGCTTAAGATGCATTGATGACACAAGTTAAGAAGTAAACAGTCATGAGGCCTGGGTGGTGGTAGGAGTTCAGTAGTTCCACGGTCTAGGGAAAAGAAGTGTTGGCTCTGTTTCTCTTCGCACAGTTGTGGACTCATCAGCTGAGTATTTTCTGTTTTTCTCATCCTTGTGTCTTGTTTGGAAGATCAAACATGACCTGAAAGCTGCTGTTATTGCTCAATTTACTTATTATTTGGATATTTCCATTTAAAAAATAACGGCGATTAGAGTTCGAGGGGTGGAGCTAAAATATTGGATGACTTTGTGAGGGAATACTGCTGCTATTTCATTTGTAGTAGACTAAAGGAGCAATCAGTCCCTCTACTTGCTTATTTTGGGTCAGTTGATTTCTTCAGTTCTGCTTCAGAGACTGCACAATTTTTCCTGTAACTCATCGCAGATAACACTTCCGTTACTGTGAAGGAAGTCAACCAACTCCTCTGATCTGAAATATTGTTTCCGAGTCTGCAGCTCTTCATCTCCAGCTTTAGGCTTGGTATCTTTTCTTGAGAGGCAGGAGTTTAAACAAACTTCAGGACGATGATACGACGAAAAGCTTCGAATGCTTCAGAAAAAGAGAAATGCGTAAAACCCAAGGTACGTTTGAAACAGAAGTTTTGTACAATATCCTAGCAGGCAGAAGGGCAAACATGAGGGAGAAGAAACACTCAGTGTTTCAGGAACAGCTTCTTCCCCTCAGCCATCAGATTTCTGAATGGACAATGAAACTGTGAACACTTCCTCATTATTTTTCTCTCTTTTTGCACTGCTTAATTAATTTATTGTTATAAATACATATTTCTTTTTGGTGTTTTTAGCTTTGTATGTATTGTACTGTGCTGCTGCTGCAAAACAACAAAATTATTGACTTATGTCAGTGAAGTTAAACTTGATTCTGATCTTCACTGTGAGATAGTACATAAGGTTGTCTAATTGGGAGCACGGTGAACGCAGGATGTGGATAGTTCAGAGAACATACCTGAAAATGTGAATTATGGTACACCACAAGGCTGTTGCTAAGTCTGGTCAAGTGAGATTTTGTGAAAGGCAGAACTTAAGAGGAACTCTGATTGTTTGGGATTCCTTGTATTGAGCAGGTCTAGAATATAAGAGATTTAGATTGCTGAGGTTTTATAAGGTCAGACTGCACATGGAATATTATGGGCAGATTTGGGCCCCTTCTCTGAGAAAAGATGTGCTGGCATTGGAGAGGGTACAGAGGAGGCTCATGAGAATGATTCTGAGAATGCTTATCATACGAGGACAGTTTGAGAGCCCTGGGTCTGTACTTGCTGGAGATTAGAAGAATGAAGCCTATCTAACGTTGAAAGGCTTAGATAGAGTGGATGTGAAGAGGATGTTTCCTATAGTGGGAGAGTCTCTGACCACAGGAAACTGCCTCAGAATAGAAGGACATCCTTTTAGAACCAAGATGAGGTAGAATTTTTTTCAGCCAGCAGGTGGTGAACCTGTGGAATACAGATGGCTGTGGAGGACAAGTCATTGAGTATAATTAAAGTGTAAGTTGATAGGTTCGTGATTGTTCAGTGTATGGGAAGAAGGCAGGAGAATGGAGTTGAGCAGAATAATACATCAGCTGTGATAGAATGATGGAGCACACCAGATGCGCCAAAAGGCCTAATTTTACTCTTATATCTTACATTGAGATCAAACAGGTAGATGTTTAGATACTGGGATAAAATAGGAAGGGATTCATTCCAAGGATTGAATCCACTGGAAAGATTCTAATACATATGTATGGTGTTTAGTTTACCCGGGAAGAATTCAGTCTGCTGGGATTTGAGGAAGATTTAATTTTAAATCTGAATCAGAATCAGATTTATTATCACTGCATGTACTCAGTGGCCACTTTATTAGGTGCACCTGTACACCTGCTTGTTAATACAAATATCGAATCAGCCAATCACGTGTCAGCATCTCAATACCTAGAAGGATGTTGGCATGTTCAAGCGGTTCAGTTGATGTTCAGACTAAATGTCAGAGTGGGGAAGAAATGTGATCTAAATGGCTTTGACGGTGGAATGATTGTTGGTGCCAGACGGGGTGGTTTGTGTACCTCAGAAGCTACCTGTCTCCTGAGATTTTCATGCACAACAGTCTCTAGAGTTTACAGAGAGTGGTGCGAAAAACAAAAAAAAACAAACAAAAAAAAAACAGTTCTGTGGGCAAAAACGTCTTGTTAATGAGAGGTCAGAGGAGATTGGCCAGACTGATTCAAGCTGACAGTAACTCAAATAGCCATGTGTTACAACAGTAGTGTGCAGAAGAGCATCTCTGCATGCACAACACGTTGATCCTTGAAGTGGACAGGCTACAGCCGCAGAAACCATGAACATACACTCTGTGCCCACTTTTAGGAGGCACAGGAGGTACCTAATAAAGTGGCCACTGAGTGTTTACTGTGAAATTTATTGTTTTGTAGGAAGAAACTAATCCAGTGTGACTCTGCTGTGGGCAAAGTTTTAGCTTATTGGCACTGTAAATTGGGAAGGGAGTTGTGCCTCTAAAAATCCTTGATGATCAGGGAATTCTGAAACATGAAGGGACTTTGACAAATAGGGTGACCCAGTGGAAAAGGCTTTAGTTCACTGGGATGAGAGAAGCTTAACAGAGGATTTCCAGTGGTTCAGTGCGTGTGGGTGGCATGTGGAGTGTGGTGGAAGTACAGTCAGCAGGCATGGTAACCGCCACCACCGAGCACATCTACAAGAGTGCTCTCGCAGGAAAGCAGCGCCCGGCAGGAAAGTGAGTGAACTACACGTGGAATATCGAGGATCAAGCCGGCAGTATTCAGCTTAGTTCAGTTCAGCCCTGTGCTGCCAGCCAAAGCAGGCCGCAAGGCCATTCTTCGTCAAAGTGCCTCAGTCCGCATCGATCGCCCTGATCAAACCGCACCAAAGCAGCAAAAAACAGAGTAACCAGAATCTAAAAAACGTGTAACATGAACCTCAAAATCTCCCAAAATGACACCACATCCTGGCAACGTGAATCCCACGAGTCCTGCACTTACCCCAACAGCAACTAGCAAGAGGGAGGTGTAAAATGTGAAACATCCAGTGCAAAGAGTGTGTATTTATCAAAGTAAAAGTCAATTTATTATCAAAATAAATACGTAGACCACCATAGACGACCTTGAGATTAATTTTCTGTGGGCATCTACGAGAAAATAAAGAAATATCCAATAGAATTTGAAAAAACAATGCTTAAAGAGAATGTGCAAAAGACAACAAATTATGTCAAAGCATAATTAATACTGAGGACATGAGTTGTAGAGTCCTTGAAAGCAAGTATGTAGTTTGTGGAATCAGCTCAGAGTTGAAGTCAATGAAATTACCCATGTGAACCTGATGATGTGGAACCTAAGGCTCTTATACATTCTTCCCGATGGTAGTGTTAAGACAGACAGATGGACAGGCAGACAGACAGACGTACTTTATTGATCCCGAGGGAAATTGGGTTTCGTTACAGTCGCACCAACCAAGAAAAGTGTAGAAATATAGCAATATAAAACCATAAATAATTAAATAATAATAAGTTAATTATGCCAAGTGGAAATAAGTCCAAGACCAGCCTATTGGCTCAGGGTGTCTGACACTCCGAGGGAGGAGTTGTAAAGTTTGATGGCCACAGGCAGGAATGACTTCCAATGACGCTCAGTGTTACATCTCGGTGGAATGAGACTCTGGCTGAACGTACTCCTGTGCCTAACCAGTACATTATGGAGTGGATGGGAGACATTGTCCAAGATGGCATGCAACTTGGATAGCATCCTCTTTTCAGACACCACCGTTGGAGAGTGAAGAAGGGAGCATGGCCTGGATGGTGGGTGCTTCTTTCTTGTAGCAGCTCTCTTTGTAAATAGAATAGAACAGAACTTCATTGCCATTGCTCAGGACACCGAGACTGCAGTGCTGCTCCAGTCCATGCAAAACAGACATTTACGATATATGCAGGATGGCTTACTAAAATAAAGATTCCCATATTTACATGCAACAAGTGACTTTGATAGTCCATAACGCTCAAAGGCCATTGGCGAGCCGGGATGTAGCATTATTCAGCTGCAAAATAGTGCTCAGGAAGAAGATGTTTTTCTGTCTTACTGTATTGGTGAAGGTGTTTTTATATCTCCTACTAGGTGGCAGGAGATCGAAAAGACAATGACCAGGATGGGATGGGTCTTTAATGATGTTACAGGCATGCTGTAGGCATGGAGAGCTGTAGATTGACTTCAAGTCCAGTAGTTGAGTGTAAAGGTGCTCAACAGTGGGAAGGGCTTTGCCTGAGATGGGCTGGGCTATTGAAGCATGTTCCACTTGCCCTCTGACCATTATCCAGGTGGTCTGTATGGTTGTTTGGAGCTACAGTGTTTGGGATACATGATGGCTGGCTGTCGCATCTGAAGGCTCCAAATAAAAGTCCTCACTGTTCGCTTTCTTGCGAAATTTCCTTCCGTGGTATGAAAGACTTTGATGAAGCAATAGCTTTGGTATTTTTTTCCAGACAGAAGCTGTCTGTACAATTTAAGAGATCAGAACAAGGCTCCCTTGACCAATGCTTCCTTAATCCTTTTATGTTTCTTTCCGAGGGGTTTGTATCTCCATTATCTGCCACGGGGAGGATCGGATGAGCACAATAGTTTATACAGTTCACTACAAGGTTCGAGTGAATGTATAACTCCCTGGCAGGTGTTGAAATAGATTGCAGAATTTGAGCAATTTTGTATTGTCATGGCTCTGAACATTGTGTATGAATGTGTGTGTGTGTGTGTGTGTGTGTGTGTGTGTGTGTATGTGTGTATGTGTGTGTGTGTGTGTGTGTATGTGTGTATGTGTGCGCGCGCACCACCTGTTAAGCACTTACACACTCTAAATATTTAAACACTTGATGAGGCCATTTAGCTCTTTGTGCTGAGTTGATTTCCAACTACCCAGGAAAGTTCCCCTTTCAAATGTTTATCCAATCTTCTTTTGGATGTTCCTGTTGAATATGTTTCAACTGCTTACTCAGCCATCAAGCCCTAGATGAAAATTTTTTTCTCGTGCTCCTCTTCTACTTCTTCTTCTTCTACTTCTTCTTCTTCTTCAGCCAATTGGCTTTAAAATATTCAAAACGTGGAAACCTTAGAACCCACTACATTAGTTCATTACCCTACAACCATCAGGCTCCTGTCCAGCGAGGATATCTCCACTCGCCTCAAATCTACAACCTATCACTTTCACTTTCAAATCTTCTGCAACTTATATTCTTAGTATCATTTATTTTTATTTGCATAATTTGTTTTCCTTTGCACATTAGCTGTGTGCGCTAGTCATTGTCTATGTAAAACTTTTCATAAATTCTATTGCATTTCATTATTTTCCCATAAATTCATGCAAGGAAATATATCTCAGTGTAGGATATGGTTGGTGACCTGTATGTACTTTAATAATAAATAATACTTTGGTCATGACTTGACTATGATTTGGAAATCAGGTGCATTTATAGTCAACACACTTTAGGATGTGAGTAGAAGTGATTCACAAGGACCATTGACCACATCAACTAGGAGCACTGCCACAAGAAAGGAGTATCCTTTACAAGGACCCCCACCACCCAGGCCATAACGTCATTGAGAAGGAGGTTCAGGAGCCTCAAGTCCCACACCAACAAGTTCAAGAACAGTTATGTCCCTACAACTATCAGGCTCCTGAACCTTCATGGAAAACTTCACTCATCCCGACACTGAACTGATTTCACAACCTACAGACTGATTCTCAGGGACTCTACAAGTCATGTTCTCGGTATTATTTGTGTGTGTGTGTGTGTGTGTGTGTTTATTTGTATTTGCTCAGAGTGTCTTTTCTTTTACACATTGGTTATTTATCAGTCCTTGTGTGTAGTTTTTCATTGATTGTGTTGTATTTCTGTGTCATATTGTGAATGACTGCAAGAAAATAAATCTCAGGGTCATATACGGTGTCATGTATGTACTGTGATAATAAATTTACTTTGAACCTCGAAGACTATTGCTTGAAATGTAGGATTGTGGTCACAACGAGAGACCAGATGGGTTTGGATGCTCTCACGGGAATGTAAGAGGCTGAGGAGTGACCCTCAAAGGTTCATTTATTAACAAAGCACGTATCCATATACAACTCTGAAATTCACCTTCTCCAGACAGTCACGAAACAAAGAAAGAAAATGAAAGTCGTTCACAGAGAAACATCAAACCCATCCCCCATCCAAAAAAAGAACGGTATCCCGATCATCAAACCCCCCCCCCCCCGCAAAACTCTGCTCCCCCTGCACAGAACAGAACATGAACATCGGCCCCTCCCAAAAAACCCCTCCTCCCACAAAAAAACTAGTAGAACACAACAGAACATCAGCCCCCAAACCTCCTCCCTTCGCATAATGAAATGGAAAAGGAACGAGCAACAAAAGAACATTGTCTGAAACACTCCACAGTCCATAAACACAGAATCACAATACCATTACCAACATTCATCGAAAGAGAGGGACTCCACACGAGCCAGGGAGGCGCACCCGCCTGCCACAGCGAGCCACATGGCGATAGGCCGCTCACAGATTCCTTCTCCGGCAGTGATCAAAAGGAAGGCAGACAGCGCTAAACTCTAGCTCGCCTCTGCATTCACCTCAATCTCCATCTCCACTTCAATCGGCTCATGTCGCGTCTTGAAGTTTCTTCACATTGAGGTCGTCTGAGTACACGCTTGCTTTCTGGAATGTTCTCGGAGACAGCAAGGTGCTAGATCACTCAGTTGATCTCCAAACTGTAAATTACATGATCTAACAGTCCCAGAAACACATTGAAGAACAAAAGCAGAGGTAAAAGAACTAAATACATTTTCGTGGGTTATTTGAAAGATGTCAACCAAGGGTATATTGTACACTGGTGTCATTTTGACTTTGTGGATGTTTATAAAACTTTGAGGGCTTAGAAAGGGTAGATGGCCATTTTCTAAGGGTAAAGGAGTCCAAAGTGAGAGGGCATAGTTTTAAGGTGTGAGGGGAATGATTTAAAGGAGATCTGAGGGGCAAGTTGGGGGTGCCATGGTAACGTCACAATTAGCGTGAAGCTATTACTGCTTGGGGCATCATGGTTCGGAGTCCCATTCCGGCGTCCTCCTTCCCGTGTGCATGTGGGTTACCACCAAGATGCTCTGCCTTCCTCCCACAGTCCTACGACATACTGGTTAGCAGTTAACTGGTCATTGTAAATGTTTTTTACCATTAGGTTAGGGTTAAATAGGTGGGTCGCTGGGCCAGAAAGACCTGTTCCACGCTGTATCTCTAAATAATTGCGACATCTTAGCAGCGACTAAATGCACTGAAGTGCCAATTTTTATCTTCTCTATGGCTCTACGATTATAAATAAATAAACAAGCTTTTTTACACAGACACTGGGTGGATTGTAAAGCAAGCTGCCAGAAAAAGCTGTTGAGGTGGGTACAATCACAATGTTTATGAAGAATGTAAACAGGGACATGGACAGGAAAGGTACAGAGGGATGTTAGCCAATTGCAGGAAAGTGATATTAATTTAGACAGACATCTCAGTCAGCATGGACAAGTTGGGCTGAAGGGCCTATTTCAATGATGTACACCTCTATGACTCTAAAATGTATCTGAAATACTGACCCTCTTACTATGAGTACAGTTTCTCTCTATCAAGCTTCTTCAGATTCTAAGCACAAGAATTTATGATGCTGGAAATCTAAAGTAACACACAAAATGCTGCAGGAACCCAGCAGGTCAGGCAGCATCTATAGAGAGGAATAAACAATTGATATTTCAGGGCTAAAACCCTTCATCAGGACACCAGACACTTCACCAGAACCTATGTCAATCCTGATGAAATGTCTTGGCCCAGAAATATCAACTGATTATTCCTCTCCATAGACATTGCCAGACCTAGTATTTTGTGTTTGGCTCTGCCAAACAAAATGAACACATAAGTTTTTACAAAACCAACCAGATCAAAACCCTTTTCCTGTCAATTTGCAATCCACCCACAACATTCAGTTACCATGTTTGATCCTTTCAGTATTGGGACCTTCCATGATGTAATCAGATGCCATTTCACTATCTACATGTGGCATCTAATCTCAGATGTCACTAAGTCGCTTGCGGTACAGTCTAGGAAACATATAGAGACTGTACCTTTCCACAAGCATTGAACGAGGTCTTTGATGATTCATTAGCATCCTGCATCATGGTTGGACAGTTGGGAGAGCTGGGTATTGGTATAAGCTTATTTCGGTCACATACTGTACACCGAAATATGTTGAAAAGAAGCAGCAAATATTGCAAGTTCTCATTCAAGTTCAAGTTCAATTGTTATTCGACTCTACACATGAATACAGCCAAAGTAAACAGCGTTTCTCCAGTACCAAGGTGCAGAACACACCACCAACCTGGTGTGATGCAGAAAAATGTACAGTTATGAAAAAAATCCAGAGAGAAGTAATTTAGCCCAAGTTCCAGAGTGTCATGGCTAGAGTGACGGTGCATGGATTTTGTCCTGGAGTCATGTTCCTGCAAGAACAAGCACGCAGAACTTCCTCATCTCATGCAAGTGCAGCCACAGACAAATGCAGTCGAGCTTGTTTTCCACTGCAGATGCTGGAAATCCAGAGTAACACACACTAAATGCTGGAGGAACTCAGCAGGTCAGGAAGTATTTATGGAGAGGGCTAAGGAGCTAAAGTTTTGGGCTGAAAACCTTCATCAGGACTTGGCCCAAAATGTCGACTTTTTATTCTTCTTCTTGGATACTTCCTGACTTGCTGAGTTCCTCCAGCATTTCGCATGTGTTATACAGATCAGTGGTACACTGAGGTTGTGAAAGAAAAAGCTGATTGCAGAATATCAAAGTCAAAGTATGATTTATTATCAAATTAAGTAGGTGTCACCAGCTACCACCCTGAGATTCATTTTCTTACAGGCATTTACAGGAAAGTAAAGAAATACGATAGGATTTCTGGAAAATAATACACAAACAAAGACTGATAAACAACCAATGTGCAAAAGAAGATAAATTGTGCAAATACGAAATAAATAATACTGAGACCATGAGTTGTAGAGTCCTTAAAAGTTACTCTGTTGGTTGTGGAATCAGTTCAGTGTTGCAGTCTAGTGATGTAATTCACGCTGGTTCAGGAGCCCAATGGTAATAACTGTTCCTGAACCTGATGGTGTGGCAGCTAAGGATTTGTACCTCTTTCCTGGTGTTAGAAATGAGAAGAGAGCATGGCCTGGATAGTGGGGGTCCTTGATGATGGGTGCTGCTTTCCCCTGGCAGCACTCTATGTGAATGAGCTCAGTGATGGTCTGTGTCCACCACTTTCTGCAGTCTTCTCTGCTCCTTGGCATTGGTGTTTCCAAACCAGACCAAGCTGAGATACAACCAGTCAGGATCCTCTGCACCCTGCATCTTTAGAAGTTTATCCACAGTGATTTGACATCTGACCTACACAATAGTGTTGAATTTATAGAGCAAGTGCGGTGCAGGTGGGCAAATGAAGAACAAGGACCACAGTGAGGGAGACTTCATGTCTTTGTGTATGTGTCTTTCACTCAGGGGTCTGATAACAATGGATTAGATGCTGTCCTTGAGCCTGGTGTTTGTACCCACAAGCTTTTATAGCTTCTGCCCAATGGGAGAGAGAGAGACAGGAGAATGTCTGGGATAGGAATGAGAGAATGTCCATGGTGGGAACGAGAGAATATCCAAGGTAGGAATGAGAGAATGTCTGGGATGGGAACGAGAGGATGTCCGGGGTGGGAAGTGTCTTTGCTTATGTTGGCTGATTTCCCAAGATGCCGAGAAGTATAAACAGAGTCACTGGAGAAGAGGCTGGTTTCTCTGAAGCCTTGGGTTGCATTCACAATGCTCTGTGATTCCTTGCAGATTTGGCTGAGTCCTGACCTCTGGTACTGTATGGGTAGAGTTTGCACATTCCTTCTGTCACTGAATGACTGAGACCAGATAGGCTGAGGCTGAGCATCATCAATGGAAGTGCAAAGTCCCACACCTCTCACTAAGGGAGGAAGCTCAAACCTACATAGTGCACCAGAGAGCCTGCAGAAATTATACCTGTGGCATGTGGTGCGCAGTTCCAATAACCCAGCTCCATTCCTGACCTTGGATGCTGTCTGTGTGGAGTCTAGAACATAAAATATCACAGCTCTCTGCAGGCCCCTCAGCCCACAATGATGTGCTGACATTTAACCTACTCTGTGATCAATCTAACCCTGTCGTCCTGCGCAGCCCTCCATTCTTTTTAGTATCTATGTGTCTATGTTTCAGAGTTTCTTGAATGTCCATAATGTATCCGCCTCTACCACCACCCCGGTTGCGCACATTCCATGCACCTAACACCCTGCTTAAAAAAATTAACTCAGATATCCCCCCCCCCTTGTATTTTCCTCCAATCACCTTAAATTATGCCCTCTTGTATTATTAGTTTCTGCTCTGAGGAAATTGATCCAGTTGATCTATGCTTCATGCCATCTTGTACACCTCCATCAAGTCACCTCTCATCCCCCTTCAAAGAAGAAAAAACCTGGCTTGCTGAATGTATCCTTATTGTGGAGAATCTCTTATAAGGGTAGGTTCAGTAAGCTAGGGTTTACTTTTTCTCTTTGGAGCAAATCCAGGCAGGATCCTGGTAAATCTCCTCTATACCCTCATTAGGACAGGTGACCAAAAGCTTCTCCAGAGAGGGAAGTTTCAGGCAGAAACGGAAGTCAGTGGAGACTTTCCTTTGGGTTTGAAAAATCAGTGAGTGTGGTCACTGACGCTTGGGTGGTTGAATTCTGGGAAGATACAAGCAGTGGAAGATAAAGAGATTTCACAGGGTTGTAGGAGAGTTGTAGATCCTTAAAAGTGTTGCTGACCAGAGAGATCTTGGGATCCAAGTTCATAGCTCCTTGAAAGCCACACAGGTCAATAAGGTGATTAAGAAGGCTTATGGAATGTTTGCTTTTATTAGTTGAGGTATTGAGTTCAAAAGTCAGGAGGTTATGCTGCAACTTTATAAAACTCTGATTAGGCCATGTCTGGAGTGTTGCGTACAGTTCTGGTCACCCCGAAGGATGTTGAGGCTTTGGAGAGGGTGCAGAAGAGGTTTACCAGAATGCCGCCTGGTTTAGAGGCCATGTGCTATCATGAGAGGCTGGCTAAACTTGGGTTGTTTTCTCTGAGATGGCGGAGGCTGAAGGGAGATCTAATAGAGGTTCATAAGGTTTTGATGAGCATAGACAAAAGTGGACAGAGAGTATTTGTCTCCCAGGGTTGAAATGTCTAATACCAGAGGGCGTGTGTTGAAGGTGAGAGGGGGGTAGGTTCAGAGGGCAGGTGAGGAGTAAGTTTTTTACTCAGAGAGTCATGGATGCCTGGAATGCACTGCCTGGTATGGTGGTCGAGGCAAATACATTGAGGCTTTTAAGAGACATTTGGATACACACATGAATGTAAGGAAAATGGAGGTTGTGTAGGTAGGAGGAATTAGTGTTTGGGTGTCCATGATTTGTTTTTTAGCTAGTTCAGTACAACACTGTGGGCCAAATTACCTGTTCCTGTGCTATGTTCTATGTTCTAGAGAAGATAAAAGACATAACTATCTCTGCAATCTGCGGAACTAAATGGTTGATACGTAGATCTATGATGTATTCAATCATTTTCCGTATCTTTGGTTCTATCAGATAACTGAACTGCAGCCCCAGAATCCCCTACCTTTTCTGCATCCTCTTCCACTTTTCTTCCTGTTGAGATCAATTCTTGCCGCTTGCCTCATTGGTTGTGCCTCGAATGGCGTGACCAACCCTGCCATCCCAAATCCACTATCGCAGACTAGGGCAAGAGGTGAGGGAGGGTATGGACTGTCCCAGAAGTTCAAGGATGGGTGATTGGTTTGAGGGGAGAGAGGTGACTTTTACCATTTCAGTTGTCAAGGTGAAGCCAATGCCTAATTCAATTGGAAGACCATGCAATTCTTTGGTGAGAGGACCGATGGAGTATTGTGTGCAGTTCTGATCAGAAGGATGTCATTCAAGGATGAAAAGGACTCATATTGTGGGCTGAAGGGTCTGTTCTGTACTGTTCAATGTTCCATGTTCTGAGGAAGAGGGAGAAGATTACAAGAATAGATTACATGGACGTGAGATGCAGTCAGCCAGGAGTTTATTGAAAGAACAGACAAAAAGGGTCAGACTATTCCTGCTACTGACCTGTGTCTTCTCCTCCATAGGTTTCTACTTGTTAGTCAGTGATACACCACTGTGTGTCTGGGCATCAGACTTCCTAACCAATGACCAGGATGCACAACTGCCCCTCCCTTCCCTGCTTATGGACTGTTTGTCCTACTCCCATCAGGGAAGTGGCTATGTAGCATCTGCACCAGGAACAGTAGACTCAAAAGCAGTTACTTCACACCCCACACCACCAAGCCAACAGGCTGATCATCACCTCCACCCATTAACCCACCCCACCATCTCACCACCAATACATCCTCGTCAACCACACCTCTCCACAGCCCCTCAGCACCCTTCTTCCCTCCCCCATCCTCTGCCATCTTGAACTTGAAATCCGCACCTCATACCTGCACAGACGTAGTTACTGTGCCGCTGTGTTTCCATACACTCTGCTGCTACCTGGTAGGGTTCCTCTTGTCAAGAATCACTGTGTTGCGTTCTCATTTCCTGTTGTCACCTTATGTTCAGATTCTTAGTTCAGCAACTAGCATTGCTTTATGCCCAGTATACACAATGAATCTATGTATATAAGCTATGGCCTCAATCAGAATCAGAGTCAAGTTTAACAGAAGCAAAACACATAAAATGCTGGAGGAACTTAGCAGGCAAGGCAGCATCTATAGAAAAGAGTAAACAGTGTCCTGATCAAGGCCTGAAACGTTGACAGTCTACTCTTTTCCATAGATGCTGCCTGGCCTGCTGAGTTCCTCCAGCATTTAGGGTGGGTTGCTTGGATTTCCAGAATCTGCAGCCTTTCTCTTGTATGTGCCAGGTTTAATAACACTGGCAAATATCGTTATTTTTTTTTTTGGGGGGGGGAGCAGTACATTGGAATACACAATAATAAAAAGCTATAATTTATAAAATATATATAAAAATAAATAGCACAAAAGACGGCAAAACAAAAGGAAAGAAAAACAGAGTGAGGTAGTTCATTCACAAACAAGAGAAAACCTGCAGATGCTGGAAATCCAAGCAACATGCACAAAATGCTGGAGGGACTGAGCAGGCCAGGCAGCATCTATGGAAAAGAGTACAGTCGAAGTTTTGGGAGGAAACTCTTCAGCAGGACTGGGTCTCGGCCCAAAATATCGACTGTATTTTTTCTATAGATGCTACCTGGCCTGCTGAGTTCCTCTAGTATTTTGTATGTGTTGAGGAAGCTTATTGTCCATTCAGAAATCTGATGGCAGAAGCTAAGAAGCTGTTCCTGAAATAGCGGTGAGTGTCTAGAGTATGTCTTCAGGCTTTGAACAGTTACTTGAATATGGTTTTTATAGGGTTGTTTTTAGATTTTTGCAATCATATTTATGCTTATTTTGGTTCATATGCTCTAACTGATCCAAAGTAACAATTATTTCATTCTCCTTTACACTTGTGCACTGTAGAATGACAATAAACAATCCTGAATCTTGAATGGTTCAAAAAATTCTTCGCAAAAGACACAATGAAGAGAAGACTGAAAGGACATGTCTGATGTGGTCTGAAGCTAATGTGAAGCAGCTTTCCCCATATCCACTTGCACCCCTGTAGGTACACCTGCTTGTTAAAGCAAATGTCTAATCAGCCAATTACGAGCCATCAGCTCGATGCATAAAAGCATGTAGGCATGGTCAAGAGGTTCAGTTGTTGTTCAGCCCAAACATCAGAATGGGGAAGAAATGTGATCTAAGTGACTTTGATCGTGGAATGACTGTTGGTGCCAATGGGGTGGTTTGTGTATCTCAGAAACTGCTGATCTCCTGGAATTTTCCTGTATGAGTATCTTGTGTTTAAAAATAATGGTGCAAAAATCAAAATAGATCCAGTGGGTGGCACTTCTGTGGGTCTTTGATGGCAAATAGGCTGGTGAGCATCACGAGCAGCAGCCTCCCCACCATCAAGGACATATATACTGAAAGGTGTTGGAAAAGGGCCATATCCCTTTTCCATGAAAGATCCCACACACCCTGTTCATGGACTGTTTGTCCCACTCCCATCAGGAGGAGGCTATGTAGCATCCACACCAGGACTACCAGACTCGAAAACAGTTTCTTTCTCCAAGCAGCTCAACACCTCCACCCACTAACTTCACCGTTACTTTGCAAACACAAGCAAATCTGCAGATGCTGGAAAATCGGGCCAAGACATCGACAGTGCTTCTCCCTATAGATGCTGCCTGGCCTGCTGCAGTCCACCAGCATTTTGTGTGTGTTGCTCTACCATTACTTGATTGTTTTCTGTCAGTGTCCTTATGTACAACCTAGCAACACACACAAAATGCTGGAGGAACTCCGCAGTCCAGGCAGTATCTATGGAAAAGAGTACAGTTGATGTTTCAGAGCTGATGAAGGGTCCCAGCCCAAAACATCGACTGTTTCCTCTTTCCCATAGATGATGCCTGATGCCTGGCTTGCAGAGTTCCTCTAGCATTTTGGGTGTGTTGCCTAGATTTCCAACATCTGCAGATTTTCTCTTCTTTGTACAGCCTAGCATCACTTTATGGACATACAAACAATCTACGTATTTAAGTGATCTTATGTATTTATATTGAATTTGTGTTTTTTATTATTATTGTTGTGTTCTTTATCTTGTGTTGGTTTTCTTGTGCTACATTGGATCTGGATTAACAACTATTTCATTCTCCTTACTCTAAAGTACAGGAAATAAACATTAAATAAATTTGAATCTCAACCAATCTTGAAAATGCTTTTTTAATAAGAAAGGTCAGAGGAGGATGGCCAGACTGTTTCAAGCTGCCAGGAAGGTGACAGTAACTCAGATAACCACACCTTACAATGGTGGTGTGCAAAAGAGCATCTCTGAGCACACAGCATGTCGAACTTTGCATTGGAAGACCATTGGCAGCAGAAGACCACGAGCACTATTATGTACAGTAGGTACCTGATAAGGTGGTCACTGAGTGTATGTATAACTCTGTTATATCCGTAATAAATTCACACCGCTGGGCTCAGCCGTTGTGGCATTCACAGTGCACAGTCCTAACCACAGTTTTGTTTTGTGCTTGGACGTTAAAAAGTTGTAGAGCTGCTCTTTCAGACGATGTGAAGATGAAAAGGGGTGGGGGCAGGGTTTGATTCAAAGCCTTGATACTGTATTTTAGTCCTTCTAGCTGCTAAAATAAGTTCACACCCCATGCTGATTTGTCACACAGGCAGAAAAACGTATGTTCAGTTCCAGCAGAAGTACTGATCTGAAGTGACTGGACCGAATGCATTTACAAGTCATAGTGGTCTACAAGATAGTAACAGGCTCTTCAGCCCATCTAGTTTATGCTGATCTGACCTTCTGCCTAGTGCCATCTCTCTGTACTGGGTCGATAAGTCCTCCTATCCATGTACCATGTACCATGAACAATTTTCACAACATAGTCCAGTGAAATTAAACCAGATACTGATTACCACTTCTGCTAGCAGCTCATTCCACACTTGCTCCAGAAGTCTCCCCTCAGATTTCACAAATAGATGAAGAAGCTCTGTAACAGTAATTTTGTTTGCGTGTTAGATGATGGCAAGAACATGGGAGGAGGACATCTTGTAAGGAAGAGTTGTATCTTCATAGAACTCTTTGACCAGAATTTTGTCAGGGACAAAATTATAATAACGGGGACCATTATATTAGGCAAGAAATGGTGTTGGATAGACTGTTGATTCTGAAGGCTGATAAGTCCCTGGGACCCAATGGTCTGCATCCCAGGGTACTTAAAGAGGTGGTTCTAGAAATCGTGGACGCATTGGTAATCATTTTCCAATGTTCTGTAGATTCAGGAACAGTTCCTGCTGACTGGAGGGTGGCTAATGTTGCCCCACTTTTCAAGAAAGGAGGCAGAGAGAAAACAAGGAATTATAGACCAGTTAGCCTGACGTCAGTGGTGGGAAAGATGGTGGAGTCAATTATAAAAGATAAAATTATGACACATTTGGATAGCAGTAGAAGGATCAGTCTGAGTCAGTATGGATTTATGAAGGGAAAATCATCCTTGACTAATCTTCTGGAGTTTTTTGAAGATGTAACTATGAAAATGGACAAGGGAGAGCCAGTGGATGTAATATAATGAACTTCCAGAAAGCTTTTGATAAAGTCCCACATAGGAGATTAGTGGGCAAAATTAGGGCACATGGTATTGGGGGCAGAGTACTGACATGGATTGAAAATTGCCTGGCTGACAGGAAACAAAGAGTAACGATTAACAGGTCCCTTTTGGAATGGCAGGCTGTGACCAGTGGGGTACCACAAGGTTCGGTGCTGGGACCGCAGCTGTTTACAATACACATTAATGATTTAGATGAAGGGATTAAAAGTAACATTAGCAAATTTGCTGATGACACAAAGCTGGGTGGCAGTGTGAAATGTCAGGAGGATGTTATGAGAATGCAGGGTGACTTGGAAAGGTTGGGTGAGTGGGCAAATGTATGGCAGATGCAGTTTAATGTGGATAAATGTGAGGTTATCCACTTTGGTGGCAAGAACAGGAAGGCAGATTACTATCTAAATGGAGTCAAGTTAGGAAAAGGGGAAGTACAACAAGATCTAGGTGTTCTTGTACATCAGTCAATGAAAGCAGGCATGCAGGTACAGCAGGCAGTGAAGAAAGCTAACGGCATGCTGGCCTTTATAACAAGAGGAATTGAGTGTAGGAGTAAAGAGGTCCTTCTGCAGCTGTACAGGGCCCTGGTGAGACCCCACTTGGAGTACTGTGTACAGTTTTGGTCTCCAAATTTGAGGAAGGACATTCTTGCTATTGAGGGAGTGCAGCGTAGGTTCACAAGGTTAATTCCCGGAATGGCGGGACTGTCATATGTTGAAAGATTGGAGCAACTGGGCTTGTATACACTGGAATTTAGAAGAATGAGAGGGGATCTGATTGAAACATAAGATTATTAAGGGATTGGACACGCTGGAGGCAGGAAGCATGTTCCCGCTGATGGGTGAGTCCAGAACTAGAGGCCACAGTTTAAGAATAAGGGGTAGGCCATTTAGAACTGAGATGTGGAAAAACTTTTTCTCCCAGAGAGTGGTGGATATGTGGAATGCTCTGCCCCAGAAGGCAGTGGAGGCCAAGTTTCTGGAGGCATTCAAGAGAGACTTAGATAGAGCTCTTATAGATAGCGGGGTCAAGGGATATGGGGAGAGGGCAGGAACGGGGTACTGATTGTGTATGATCAGCCATGATCACAGTGAATGGCGGTGCTGGCTAGAAGGGCCAAATGGCCTGCTCCTGCACCTATTACCTATTGTCTATTATTATTGTCCGTATTATAGAGGCTCATAAGATCATGAGAGGCACAGATGAGGTGAGTAGCCACAGTCTTTTCCCAAAGTAGTCATCATCATAATCATTAATATTTTGTGCCATGTCATATGACATGGCTGATCATGGCTGACCAATGTGTGTTCTTGGCAAATTTTTCTGCAGAAGTGGATGCCATTGTCTTTTTCTGGACAGTGGTTTTCCTAGACCAGTGACCCCTGCCATTATCAATATTCCTTAGAGATTGTCTGCCTGGCGTTAGTGGTCGTATAACCAGAACTTATGATATGCACCGGCTGCTTATCCGACCATCCACCACCCGCTCCCCTGGCTTCATGTGACAGTGATCGGGTGGGGAGGGGCTAATTAGGTGCTACACCTTGCCCAAGGGTGACTTGCAGGTTAGTGAAGAGAAGGAGTGCCTTACTAGGACAGGGGAGTTAAAAAATAGAAGGCATAGGTTTAAAGTGAGAGGGGAAGATCTAAAGAAATTGAGGAGCAACCCTTACACATAGAGGATGGTGGGTATATGGAACAGGCTGCCAGAGGAAGTGGTAGAGGCGGGTACAGTTGCAAAATGAGAAAAGCTGGTCACAGACATCAGGAAGGAGGGGAGGGGGCAATGCACATGCTCCTGTTTACATCAACGATGTTGAGAGGGTTGAGAGCTTCAAGTTCCTAGAGTGAACATCACCAAAAGCCTGACCTAGCCAAACTATGTTGATGTTGCGGCCAAGAAAGGTCACCAACTCTTCTACTTCCTCAGAAGGCTAAAGAAATTTTGCATCTCCCCATTGAACTTGACAAATGTTTATTGACAGACCACAGAAAGCATTCTGTATGGATGCACCATGGCTTGATATGTCGTCTGCTCTGCCCATGACCACAAGTGACTGCACACAGTTCAGCACATTACGGAAACTAGCCTCCTCTCCGTGGACTCTGCCCGCACTTCTCACTGCCACAGTAATGCAGTCAGAATAATCAAAGACACCCTCCCCCCCCCCAGTCCGCTCATCTCTGTTCTCTTCCCCTCCCATCGGGCTGAAGGCACATACCACCAGGCTCAAGGACATCCTCAACCTCACTATGATAAGACTACTGAATGGTTTCCTAGTATATGATGGACTGTTGACCTCACAATCTACCTCATTACGATCTTTTACTTCGTCTACCTGCACTGCATTTTTTCTGCAGCTACCAGGATAGAGAGAGAGAGAGAGAGAGAGAGAGAGAGAGAGAGAGAGAGAGAGAGAGAGAGAGAGAGAGAGAGAGAGAGAGAGAGAGAAGGAGAGAGGGGGGTAGAGAGAGTGGGGGAGAAGGAGGGGAGAGAGAAGGAGGAGAGAGAGGGGTAGAGAGAGAGAGAGGGGGGGGAGGGAGGGGAGAGAGGCGGGGAGAGAGGAAGAGCGAGAGGGAGAGAGAGAGAGGGAGAGAGAGAGGGAGAAGGGGAGAGAGAGAGGGAGGGGAGAGAGAGAAGGAGAGAGTGTGAGAGAGGCACCTCAGCGACATTGGCAGATGGCAATTTTATCACTCCACATGCATTGAAAGGTCCACACGCTTTGTGGATGTGACTCATACACTGTGCGAGAGAGTGTGAGTCTAGAACTAGAAGGCACAGCCTCAGAATGGAAAGATGCCCCCTTAGAACAGGGATGAGAAGGAGCCAGAGAGTGGGTGAATCTGTGGGATTCATTGCCAGAGATAGCTGTGGAGGCCGAGTCATTGGGTACATCTAAAGCAAAGATTGATAGGCTCTTGATTAGATTGCAGGGGGAAGGCAGAAAAAATGGAGTTGAGGGGGAAAATAAATCAGCCATCATGGAATGGCAGTGCAGACTCGATGGTCCAAGTGGCCAAATTCTGCTTCTATGTCGCATGGTCTTATAACAAGTGGGACAGTAAATGGGGAAATAAGGCTTTTGCCTCAGGATTACCTTCACATTTGCAATGACTACATCTTAACCAGTAAGTACCTTTTTACTAAGAATTAACCACAGCCACTGATGAACTCATTCCTACTGACTCAGGATTAACAGCACTCACATCACTGACCCGATTCGAGAAACCCGTTGATCTGTCGTGTGTAACATGACAACATCGTAACCCCTGTTAGCACGTACCGATGGGAACCTGTCCCATGTAACCACCAACACATTCCTGGGGAGCTTTTATAAATATTAATAAATGTGTGGGGACCCCTGCAAATATAAGCACATTCCTGGAGGCCCTCTCTAAATACTGACGCACTCCTGTGGACCCCCAAAAACTACAGATGTGTGCCTGAACACATCAAAGTTCAAAGTATGCCCAGGGACCCGTTATAAATACTCACACATTCCTGTGAACCAACTGTAAATACTGACAACTTCTTGGGGATTCCCGGTATCTGTCAACATGTGCCTGAACACGTGCCTGGTACTCTTTCATAAATTCTGACACATTCTCGGGACCCTTTATAAGTATTAAGACATGCCTGGAGACCCAATGTCAACATAGGCATGTGTTTGGTGAGCGCTATCGATCCTGACGGATTTCTGGGAACACCTGTACTAACACCTAACTGGGGAAGCTCTATAAATAGCTGTATCTGTCTGGGGGCCCCTCTAAAATACTGACACACCGCTGGGGACCAAAAGACCATAAACACAGGAGCAACACATCCAAAATGCTGGAAGATCTCAGCAGGCCAGGCAGGGTTTCAGCCCAAAACATCGACTGCACCTTTCTCCATAGACGCTGCCTGGCCTGCTGAGTTCCTCCAGCACTTCGTGTGTGTTGCTCGGATTTACAGCATCTGCAGACTTTCTCTAGTTTGACATGTACCTGGGGCCCTCTGTATGTAGAGGCACCTTCCTGAGGACCCTTTATAAATGTTCCCAACTTTCTAGGGCCCTTCTGTCAATGTAGTCATGTACCTTGAGATGATTTGGACTCTAACACTTTCCTAGGAGTCTCTGTTAGTACAGACAGCTGCCTTGGAACCTATCGTAAGCTCAGACACATTCCTGGGGACCCTAAAATTAGAGTGCGCTCTGGGGGATTTTTTTACGACACTCACCAACACATGAGTTAGGAGGAGACTCCACTCACCAGCACTGTCTGATTGGTGCATCATCTCCACAATCCTGGCTATCCTCAGTGCCCTTTAACCCTTTACTTACACAGAATCCAATTACATCAAAACAATAGCAGTCCTGCTGTCTCCTGCCTTTGAATACCGGCTCTTAGCCCACAGTGTTGTGCCGATCTTTCAAATTTGGCTTCCTGGCCAAGTTTGCAGACAATACAGAGATAGGTAGAGGGGCAGGAGATGTTGGGGAAGCAGGGAGTCTACAGAAATACTTGGATAGTTTGGGAGAATGGGCAAAGAAGAGGCAGATGGCGTATAGTGTAGGGAAGTGTATGATCATGCACTTTGGTAGAAGGAATAAAGGTGAAGGCTATTTTCTAAACAGGGAGAAAAAAATCAGAAGTGCAAATGGATTTGTGAGTCCTTGCGCAGGATTCCTTAAAGGTTAACCTGCAGGTTGAGTTGATGGTGATGAAGGTAAGGAGGTTAACATTCCTTTGAGAGTACTAGAATATCAAAACAAGCATCTAATACTGTGGTTTTTAAGGCTTTGGTCAGGCTGCCCTTGGAGAATTGTGAGCAGTTTTGTGTCCCTTATCTAAGAAAGGATGTACTGACATTGGAAAAGGTCCAGAGGAGGTTCACGAGAATGAAAGCATTAACGTAGGAGGAGTGTTTGATGCCTCTTTGCTGCAGTTGCTGGAGTTTAGAAGAATGATGGGGAATGTCATTGAAACCTATTGAACATTGAAAGGTCTGGATAGAATGGATGTGGAGATGGAGATAGTTAGAGAGGCTACGACCAGTGGCACCACCTCGGGATTAGGGGGGGCAACAATCTTGAATGGAGATGAGGAGGGATTTCTTTAGGCAGAGTGTGGTGGGTCTGTGGAACTCTTTGCCACAGACAGCTGTGGAGGCCATGTCATTGGGTATACTTAAAAAGGAGGTTGATTAGTCACAATGTCAAAGCTTATACGGAGAAGGTAGGATAATGGGGTTGAGAGGGATAATAAATCAGCCTTGTTAGGATGGCAAAGTAGATGGCCTAATCCTGCTTCTGTGTATAATGGTCTTACTTCAAGATCATCTAACCCTTCCATTCCACATAGTCCTCTGTTTTTCTTTCAGCCATGAGAGTTTCTTAAATATCCACAATGTATCTGCCTCCAGCACTACCTCGGCAAATTATTCCTTGCCACCCACCGTTTTTTGTATAAAAAACCTACCACTGACATACACCTATACTTTTCAACATTCACCTTAAAATTATGCCCCCTTGGTACAAGCGATTGCTGCCGTAGAAATACGGTTCTGGCTGTCAGCTCCATCTTTGTCAGAATGAAATTCCCTCTGTATTGTCCCAGTGCACGGAGTGAAGCTCCCTCTACACTGTCCCATCACACACTCCCAGGGCAAGGACAGTCAGATACAGAGTGAAGCTCCCTTTACACTGTCCCATCACACACTCCCAGAGCAGGGACAGTCAGATACAGAGTGAAGCTCCCTCTACACTGTTCCATCACACACTCCCAGGGCAGGGACAGTCAGATACAGAGTGAAGCTCCCTCTACACTGTCCCATCACACACTCCCAGGGCAGGGACAGTCAGATACAGAGTGAAGTTCCCTCTACACTGTCCCATCACACACACCCAGGGCAGGGACAGTTAGATACAGAGTGAAGCTCCCTCTACACTGTCCCATCATACACTCCCAGGGCAGGTACAGTCAGATACAGAGTGAAGCTCCCTCCACACTGTCCCATCACATACTCCCAGGGCAGGGACAGTCAGATACAGAGTGAAGCTCCCTCTACACTGTCCCATCACACACTCCCAGGGCAGGGACAGTCAGATACAGCATGAAGCTCCCTCTACACTGTCCCATCACACACTCCCAGGGCAGGGACAGTTAGACAGAGAGATGCTCCCTCTATACTGTCCACACACACACACACTCTCTCTCTCTCTCTCTCTCTCTCTCTCTCTCTCTCTCTCTTTTCATCTTATCCTTCCTATAATGAGGCAACCAGAACTGAACAGAATACTCCAAGTGTGGTGAACTCAGAGGTTTATAGAGTTGCGATATTGCCTCACAGTTTTTGAAAGGAAGTAGTTTTCAAGCAAACCCTCAATATAAAATATTAGCTCAGATGAATACATCTTATTTTTAAATAGTCACTGCACTTCCAGATTCTCTCCCCATGTACCCTGCCAAAACCCCTGAGAAATGCAAATTCATGGCAGATGCAATTTAATGTGGATAAATGTGAGGTTATCCACTTTGGTTGCAAGAACAGGTAAACAGATTATTATCTGAATGGTGGCCGATTAGGAAAAGGGGAGGTGCAACGAGACCTGGGTGTCATTGTACACCAGTCATTGAAGGTGGGCATGCAGATACAGCAGGCGGTGAAAAAGACAAATGATATGTTGGCATTCATAGCAAGAGGATTTGAGTACAGGAGCAGGGAGGTTCTACTGCAGTTGTACAAGGCCTTGGTGAGACCGCACCTAGAGTATTGTGTGCAGTTTTGGTTCCCTAATCTGAGGAAAGACATTCTTGCCATTGAGTGGGTACAGAGAAGGTTCACCAGATTGATTCCTGGAATGGCAGGACTTTCATATGAAGAAAGACTGGATCGACTGGGCTTATACTCACTGGAATTTAGAAGATTGAGGGGGGATCTTATTGAAACATATAACGTTCTAAAGGGATTGGACAGGCTAGATGCAGGAAGATTGTTTCTGATGTTGGGGAAGTCCAGAACGAGGGATCACAGTTTAAGGATAAAGGGGAAGCCTTTTAGGACCGAGATGAGGAAAAACTTCTTCACACAGAGAGTGGTGAATCTGTGGAATTCTCTGCCACAGGAAACAGTTGAGGCCGGTTCATTGGCTATATTTAAGAGGAAGTTAGAGATGGCCCTTGTGGCTAAAGGGATCAGGGGGTATGGAGAGAAAGCAGGTACAGGGTTCTGAGTTGGATGATCAGCCATGATCATACTGAATGGTGGTGCAGGCTCGAAGGGCCGAATGGCCTACTCCTGCACCTATTTTCTATGTTTCTATGTTTAATCTCCTGGGATGTTTCTTATAAAGAGACAATGTACTTGTTTGTATCTTGCCATAATTTGTAAGGAGGTGTGCATTCTCCCTGTGACAGTGTAGGTTTCCTCCTGGTGCTCTGATTTCCTCCCACATTCCAAAGATGTAAGGCTTATTATGTTAATTGGTCACATGAGTGTAATTGAGCAGCATGTGCTTATGGGCTGGTTACTATGCTGTATCTCCAAATAAGAATACACTTTCTAAACTTCTGGATGTATTGAGAACAAAGGAAATAATTCAGAAGTTAAGTCACTGTCTGAACTTGAAAAATATGCAGCTAATTTCTGCACAGCAAAAACAGACAACCAGAGAACTCCTGCAACATTTAAAAGAAATTTGGGTATCTTCTGAATGGGAGAGGTATAGATGGTTCTGGTCCAGATGTGGGTCAATGGGATGGCAGAGTAACAGCTCAGCATGGAAAAGAGGTGCTGAATGGCTTGTTTCTGTGCAGATGTGCTCTTTGATGCTAATGGAAAAATAATCAATTGTGTTGGCAAAGATCCAAAGATAAACGAGGCCATTTCATATGAAAACAAACTTTGCCTCTTCAGGAAGGAAATCACAGATTGCATGGCTGTGATATACTTTAGTCTTTCCTTTCAACATTGAATTTACTTAGCTTTCAAACTCTTTGCAAACCACCTTAATGAGTTTCATCACTTCCAGGAGCCAGCAGTATTTTAATTATTTATTAATGATTTACGTGTCTCTCAGGGCATGAGTGTAGCAGCAGAGACTAAAGCATTTCTCTAGTTAGGTAACCAGCCTTGGCATCAAACACTTTTAGGGCAGAGGAACAAGTGATTACAAAACAGCTTCTGTGACACACTCCCAGGGCAGGGACAGTTAGATACAGAGTGAAGCTCCCTCCACACTGTCCCATCACACACTCCCAGGGCAGGGACAGTTAGATACAGAGTGAAGCTCCCTTCACACTGTCCCATCACACACTCCCAGGGCAGGGACAGTTAGATACAGAGTGAAGCTCCCTCTACGCTGTCCCGTCGCATATATGGTCATCCAGTAAGGAAGGGGGCATGGAGGGATGAGGATGTCCTAGTCAACTTGCTCCTGGGGCTGGCGAAATCCGCCATCCGTGGGTCTTGGAAACGGGTGGCGGGAGGATCTCCCGGGGCAGACTGCCTGGCGATGTTTAGGGGGTATGTTCGTGCCCGGGTAACTATTGAAAAGGAACACGCGCAGTCCACAGCGGCCTTGGAGGAGTTTCGAGACCGTTGGGCTCCACGGGGTGTAAATGCCATCGTGGATAGGGATGGCAACATTC
Source organism: Hypanus sabinus (assembly GCF_030144855.1). Taxonomy (NCBI): domain Eukaryota; kingdom Metazoa; phylum Chordata; class Chondrichthyes; order Myliobatiformes; family Dasyatidae; genus Hypanus; species Hypanus sabinus. The sequence continues at coordinate 183,148,124 of NC_082709.1, read as the reverse complement.
TGGTGTAATGTCTATTGTCTATTTGTAGTGCAGTAATTGTGTTTGCCACTGTTTTGTATATATTGTATAGCACCGATATTTGTAATAAAGGATTTTGTAATTTAAAAAAAAAGGTCAGGGACAGTTAGATACAGAGTGAAACTCCCTCTACACTGTCCCATCACACACTCCAGGGCAGGGACAGTTAGATACAGAGTGAAGCTCCCTCTACACTGTCCCATCACACACTCCCAGGACAGGGACAGTTAGATACAGAGTGAAGCTCCCTCTACCCTGTCCCATCACACACTCCCAGGACAGGGACAGTCAGATACAGAGTGAAGCTCCCTCTACACTGTCCCATCACACACTCCCAGGGCAGGCACAGTTAGATACAGAGTGGAGCTCCCTTTACACTGTCCCATTACATATTCCTGGGGCATGGATAGTTCGATAAAGAGTGAAGCTCCTTCTATACTGTTCCATCTCACTCTCCTTATAGTGGGGGAGTCTATGACCAGAGGGCACAGCCTTAGAATAAAAACCATATCTCTTTGGAATAGAGATGAGGAAGCATTTCTTTAGCCAGAAGGTGGTGAAACTTTGCCACAAGTGGCTGTGGAGTTCATGTCATTGTGTGTATTTAAAGTGGAGGTTGATAGATTCTTGATTTGTCAAGGAATCAAAGGTTATAGGGAGAAGGCAGGAGAATGAGGTTGAGAGAAATAACAAATCAGCATGATGGAAAGGCAGAGAAATCTTGATGGACCAAATAGCCTAATTCTGCTTCTATGTCTTGTGGTCTAAAATAGTGAACCAGTGTCCATAGATTCATTGTTCATTCAGATATCTGATGGCAGTGTGCAGGAAGCTTTTCCTAAAACATTGAATGTATGCCTTCAGGGTCCTGTACATTCTCCTTGATGGTAGCAATAACAGGGAATGTGCTGGTAGATGTGGATCCTTAATGCTGGATCGCATTTAGAAGGGTCCTTGGTGCTGGGGAGGCTCGTGTTCATGATGAAGTTGGTTGAGTTTACAACTTTCTGCAGCTTTTTTTGATCCTGTGCAGTGGCATCCCCATATGAGATGGAAACCTCCAGACAGAATGCTCTCCATGGTACATCTGTAGAAATTTGCAGAATTCTGCAGAATTACGGACTGGGTGAGTGTAGTAGAGGGAGAGGAAGGGTGCAGAAGAGGAGCAGTTACTGCAAATTGGATAATTCAATATTCATATTGTTATCTTGTAGACCAGCCATGGAGAGTAGGAGGTGCGGTCCCTATTGTTTGCATTTAACTTCAATTTGGATTGGGGGAATCTGTGGACAGACATTTCAGTGTGTGAATGAGGTGGGAAGTGGGATTAGATTAGATTAGATTTATTTTTCACACGTTTATCAAAGCATACAGTGAAATGGGTCATTTCATTACCATTTTGCGATTTGCGGGGCGCAGCCCACAAGTGTCACTGAGTTTCTGGCACCAACATAGCATGCCCACAATTTCCTAACCTCAACCTGTTGGGGGAAAACGTACAAATCTCTTTCAGACAACAGCAGGAATTTGCCTTCCATTGTCCAATCACTGGTGCTGTAAAACATTACGCTAACTGATTGAAAATAGTTGGCACCTGGTTACATGTCTCCAATGTAAATTACAGACAGAGACTTTCTTAGTAATAGAATATAATTTTGTAAGTATTAACAGGTAATGGACATCTTGGCAGAACTGACAGAATTCTCACTGAGAGGTCCCACACTTAGCATGGGAAACCAATTGAATATTGAAAGGTCTAGATAGTGTGGATGTGCAGAGAATGTTTCCTACAATGGAGGAGGCTAGAACCAGAGGGAATAGCCACAGAATAGAAGTATGTCCCTTTAGAACAGAGATGAGGAGCAATTTCTTTAGCCAGAGGGCAGTGAATCTGTGGATTTCATTGCCATAGACAGCTGTGGAGGCCAATCATTGGGTATGTTTAAAACAGTGGTTTGTAGGTTCTTGATTAGTCAGGGTAGCAAAGGTTACTGGGAGAAGGCAGGAGATTGGGATGGAAAGGGATAGCAAATCAGCCATGGTGGGCCAAATGGCCTGATTCTCATCCTTTGTCTTTTGGTATATGGCCTTATGGATTTCGTCACTGTCCTTAGAGCCTCACTGGTCATATTATGCTTGATTGATTCGATCATTTACAGTCTGCAACATGGAAAAGAAGGTTAAAATTTAAAGATGGACGAAGTAAAATATATCTGAGCTTTAATTTCATATCTTTCTCCTTTGCTCTGTTGCTCACTGTCTCTGGGAGAGGGCAGGCTGGGGAGAAATGTCCAGCACAGTTCCTGACCTGGCTTTGTGGACCACATTGGTCATTACTACGTGAGTGAGTGATTTTCAACATGAAGTACTTACAGTCAGTGGCCACTTTATTAGGTACACCTGTACCCTTGCTCATTAATGCAAATGTCTAATCAGCCAATCATATGGCAGCAGCTCAATGCATAAAAACACATAGATACAGTCAAGAGATTCAGTTATTGTTTAGACCAAACACCGGAGTGGGGTAGAAATGTGATCTAAGTAACTTTGATTGTAGAATGATTGTTGGTGCCAGACAGGGTGGTTTGAGTATCTCAGAAATTGCTGATAAGACCATAAGATACAGGAGCAGAATTAGGCCATTTGGCCCATCAAGTCTGCTTTGCCATTTCATCATGGGTGATCCACTTTTTGTCTCAGTCCCAGTCTTCTGCCTTCTCTTCATATCCCTTCATGCCCTGAATAATCAAGAATCTATCAAATTCTGCTTTAAATATATATAAAGATGGTTTCCACAGCTGCCTGTGGCAATGAATTCTGCAGATTCAGCAGTCCCTGGCTAAAGAAATTTCTCCTCATCTCCATTCTAAAAGGACACCCCTCCATTCTGAGACTGTCCTTTGCCCCTGGACTCTCCCACAATAGGAAGCATTGTCTCCACAGCCACTCTACAAGGCCTTTCATCATTTGATATATTTCAAAGAGGTCACCCCTCATTCTTCTGAATTCTAGTGCATACAGGCCCAGAGCCAAGAAACACTCTTCATATGACTAGCCATTCAAACATGGAATAATTTTCATGAAGCTCCTTTGTGTCTCCAAGTACACTGAGACCTCATCCTTAATAATCAACTCCAACATCTTCTCAACCATTGAGTCTGAATGGTTTCTCCCCCTTCTTAAAGACTGGAGTGACATTTGCAATTTTCCAGTCTTCTGGAACCATTCCAGAATCTTGTGATTCTTGAAAGATCATTACTAATGCTTCCACAATCTCTTCAGCCTCATCTTTCAGAACCCTGGGCTGTTCACCATCTGATCGAGATGACTTATTTACCTTCAGACCTTTCAGTTTCCCAAGAACCTACCCTCTAGTAATGGTGACTTCAAACTCCTCATGACCCCTGACACCTAGATCTTCCATCAAACTGCTAGTGTCTTCCACAGTGAAGACTGATGCAAAACACTTATTCAGTTCAACCACCATTTCCTTGTCCCACATTACTACCTCTCCAGTACCATTTCCCATGGTCTAATGTCCACTCTCTACTCTCTTTTATACTTTATGTATCTGAAGAAACTTTTTGTATCTTTAATATATTGGCTTGCTTAATTTCGTATTCCATCCTCACATTCTTAGTGACTTTTTCAGTTGCAACCTGTTGGTTTTTCAAAGCTTTCCAGTCCTCTAACTTCTCACTAATTTTTGTCCTATTTGGCTTTTATGTTGGCTTTGACCTCTCTTGTTATGCACAGCTCTATCATCTCGCCTTTAGAGTAATTCTTCCTCTTTGGGATGTATATATCCTGTGCCTTCCAAATTCTCTCCAGAAATTCCAGCCATTACTGCTCAGCTGTCATCCCTGCCAGTGTTCTTTTCTAACCAATTCTGGCCAACTCCTCTCTCACGCCTCTGTAATTCACTTTACTCCACTGTGATACTGATACATCTGACTTTAGCTTCTCCTTCTCAAACTTCAGGGTGAAATTTGATCATATTATGATTACGTTCCCAGAGGGTTCTTTTACCTTAAGCTCTCTAATCAAAGCTGGTTCATTGCACAACACCCAATGCAGAATAACTGATCCCTCAGTGGGCTCAACCACAAGTTGCTCTAAAAAGCCATCTTGTAGACACGCTAGACATTCTCCTTCCTGTAATCCAGCATCGACCTGATTTTCCCAATCTACCTGCATATTGAAATCCCCCGTGACTATTGTTACATTGACCTTTTAGCATGCATTTTCTATCTCTCACTGTAATTTGTAGGCCACAGCCTTACTAGTGTTTGGGGGTCTATATGCAACTCCCATCGGGAGCAGCACCATTCCTTAATGATTCAACATCTTCTGACCCTTTGTCACCTCTTTCTAATGATTTGATTTCATTTTTATTTGACAACAGAGCAGCTCAGCTCCCTCTGATTTCCTGTGTGCCCTTTCATTACAATGTGTATCCTTAGACATTAAGCTCCCAGGTATAATCTTCTTTCAGCCATGATTCAGTGATGCTGACAACATCATACATGCCAATCTGTAACTGTGCTACGAGTTCATCTACCTTATTCTGTATACTGCACACATTCAAATATAACACCTTCAGTCCGGTATTCACCTTTTTCAATTTTGTCCGCCTTTTACATTGCACCTCATCTTGGTCACTGCAATTTTGCCCTATCAACAGCCTCTCCTCACTACATATTGCCTCTGTTTGTAAACCAGCAACCTCATCTTCAGCACTATCATTCTGGTTGTCATCCCCCTGCCAAGTTAGTTTAAACCCTCCTGAACAACTCTAGCCAACCCCCCCCCCCACCCGGATCCTCTCTGATTCAGGTGTAACCTGTCCCTTGTCAAAGTGGAGCAAAGAGTGAGTATATAAATCTGGCGGGAACAAAGGAGAATGGGAGGGGTGTGGGACAGGTGGCAGAGAAGGAGTGCCCGGGCAGGGTGTGGCACAGAGACAGTCACACCCAGCCCTGAGACACCAGGCAAGGTCATTTGATTCCAAACAATGGGTTTATTGGTTGTTACAGAATGTCAAGTCAAGTCGTCACTTTTATTGTCACTTTGACCATAACTGCTAATACAGTACATAGTAAAAATGAGACATTGTTTTTTCAGGACCATGGTGTTACATGACACAGTACAAAAACTAGACTGAGCTACGTAAAAAAAAAACAGAGAAGAAAAACTACTACACTAGACTACAGACCTACCCAGGACTGTATAAAGTGCACAAAACAGTGCAGACATTACAATAAATAATAAACAGGACAATAGGGCAGTAAGGTGTCAGTCCAGGCTCTGGGTATTGAGGAGTCTGATAGCTTGGGGGAAGAAACTGTTATATAGTCTGGTGCCTTTTCCCAGATGGCAGGAGGGAGAAGAGTTTGTATGAAGGGTGCGTGGAGTCCTTTATAATGCTGTTTGCTTTGCCGATGCAGTGTGTAGTGTAAATGTCCATAATGTGGGAAGAGAGACCCCAATGATCTTCTCAGCTGACCCCACTATTTGCTGCAGAGTCTTGCGGTCTGTGATGGTGCAATTTCCAAACCAGGCAGTAATGCAGCTGCTCAGGATGCTCTCAATACAACCCCTGTAGAATGTGGTGAGGATGGGGGGGGGGGGGGAGATGGACTTTCCTCAGCCTTTGCAGAAAGTAGAGACTCTGCTGGGCTTTCTTTACTATGGAGCTGGTGTTGAGGGATCAGGTGAGATTCTCCGCTAGGTGAACACCAAGAATTTTGGTGCTCTTAATGATCTCTACCGAGGAGCCATTGATGTTCAGCGGGGAGTGGTCGCTCCACGCCCTCCTGAAGTCAACAACCTCTCTTTTGTTTTGTTCACATTCAGAGACAAGTTGTTGGCTCTGCACCAGTCTGTTAGCCGCTGCACCTCCTCTCTGTAAGCTGACTCTTCATTCTTGCTGATGAGACCCACCATGGTCGTGATCACTGGGGCTTCCCACTTCCTACTCTCTCCCTGCCCCCTTCCTGTTCTCAGTCCCCAACTGAGACCCATATCAGAATCAGGTTTATCATCACTCACGTATGTCATGAAATTTGATTTTTTTTGTGGCTGCAGTGCAGTGCAATACATATAATTACTACAGCACAGCAATATATATATATATGAAGGACTTAGATATAGACAGACTTAGCAGCACAGTACTGTACTTGGCAAGGTGCTGAAGAGCTGTGCTGCTCAGCTGGCTGGAGTTTTCAAGGACATATTCAGACTCTCACTGCTGCATTCAGAGGTGTCCACCTACTCCAAAAGGTCATCAATCATGCTGGTACTCAAGAAGAACAGGATATGATGCCCAAATGACTATTGCATGGCAGCACTCAGAGCTACAGTACTGTCATGAAATGCTTTGAAGAGGTTGGTCATGGCTAGAATTAAGCAAGGACCTAGACCTGCTACAATTTGCCTTCCACGACAATAGGTCTACAGCAGATGCAATCTCACTTACTCTCCCCTTGGCTCTGGAGCATCTAGACAACAGGAATCCACATACCAGGCTGCAGTTTCATTGATTATTGAAAGCTCAGCATTCAACACCATCATCCGCTCAATACTAAGCAATAAGTTTCAAAGCTGGTTCCTTGATTTCCTCATCAGGTATTAGGACCAATGGGAAATAACATCTCCTCCTCACTGACAATCAATACAGGTGCACCTCAAGAATACTTGTCTACCCTGACTAACTAATCCTAACCTGTGTATCACTGGAATGTGGGAGGAAATGGAGAATGCATAAACTCGTTAGAGACAGCAATAGGAATTGACCCCAATCTTCCAATCGCCTCTGATCTAAAACATTATGCTAACTTCTCTGCCACAGTACCACCCTGGTTTTGGGTAGAATTGGTGTAAAAATGGGTCCACTTTGGTCAACGGGCAGATGGGCCATTCTTTGGATTGCGTGCCACTACCATTCTAAACCAACACCACTTTCTGACCACAAGGATAAAAGAAGACGTTGCCTCATAGCTTCAGAATGACTCAATTGACTTCCCAGTAACGTGTCATCAGATTCCAGGGACCTTGGCCAATTTACATAGCAAGTCACATACAGCAAAGTGTTAAAACTTGATCAACGGGTTTCTGCTAGACTCAATTTCAAGTACTCTTTACAACTCATGTTTTCAGTATTATTTGTACATGCAAGAGGCTTCTCTTGCATGTTGGTGTTTGTCGGTTTATATATAGTTCTTTGTGAAATTCTACTGTATTCCTATTTTTCTTGTAAATGACTGCTAGAAATTGAGTCTCAATGTAGTCTCAATTGAGTCTCAAGGTGGAAAGAGGGTGACCCCTATTTCCATCCAAGGGGTCAGTGTGGACATGGTGGAGGATTACAAATACCTGGGGATACGAATGGACAATAAACTGGACTGGTCAAAGAACACTGAGGCTGTCTACAAGAAGGGTCAGAGCCGTCTCTAGAGACTGAGGTACTTTAACATCTGCCGGACAATGCTGAGGATGTTCTATGAGTCTGTGGTGGCCAGTGCTATCATGTTTGCTGTTGTGTGCTGGGACAGCAGGCTGAGGGTAGCAGACACCAACAGAATCAACAAACTCATTTGTAAGGCCAGTGATGTTGTGGGGGTGGAACTGGACTCTCCGACGGTGGTGTCTGAAAAGAGGATGCTGTCCAAGTTGCATGCCATCTTGGACAATGTCTCCCGTCCACTCCGTAATGTACTGGTTAGGCACAGGAGTACAATCAGCCAGAGACTCATTCCACCGAGATGTAACACTGAGCGTCATAGGAAATCATTCCTACCTGTGGCCATCAAACTTTACAACTCCTCCCTCGGAGTGTCAGACACCCTGAGCTAATAGGCTGGTCCTGGACTTATTTCCACTTGGCATGATTAACATTATTATTTAATTATTTATGGTTTTATATTGCTATATTTCTTCACTATTCTTGGTGCGGCTGTAATGAAACCCAATTTCTCTCGGGATCAATAAAGTATGTCTGTCAGTCAGTCTGTACTTTGAACTTTTATGGGTGGTGGGTAAATATTGACCTGGTACCCTGGGGAGAATCTCTTGCTTCTCTTTGCAATCTCTTATGGGAGCTTTTATGTCCACCTGAGAGAAGAAACTGAGAAGGGATTGAAAAGCTTGGGTCTGTACTCACTGGAATTCAGAAGAATTAATGGTGACCTCATTGAAACCTATCGAATGGTGAAAGGCCTTGATAGAGTGGGTGTGGGGAGGATGCTCCTTATGGTGGGAGAGTCTAAGACCAGAGGACAGAGCCTCAGAATAGAAGGGCATCTTTTTAGAATGGGGATGAGGAGGAAGTTCTTTAGCTGGAGAGCAGTGAATCAGTGGAATTTTATAAAAAAAAATACTATACATAAACAGATAATGACTGACAAAAACAAATATGGAATTCATTGCCATAGGCAGATGTGGAGGCGAAGTCTTTAGGTATTCTTAAGGCAGATATTGATAGATTCTTGATTAGTCAGGGCATGAAAGGTTACGGGGAGAAGCCAGGAACTTGGGACTGAGAGCAAGAATGGCAAGCCATGATGAAATAGCAGAGCAGACTTGATGGGCCAAATGACCTAATTTGGTTCATATATCTTATGGTCTTATTGAAATATGAAGTTGGTAAATTGGTTTATTATTGTCATGTGTTGTGAGCGACGATGAAAATCTTCATTTTGCATACCATCCATAAGATCGCATCAGTGCATTGAGGTGGTGTGGTGAACCACATATACCTGTCTGGACACGCCCCCTGCTGACTGCTCCTGTGGCTCCTCCCACAGACCCCGGTATAAAGGCGATCGAGGCCTGAGCCTGGCCTCTCTGTCTCCTGGATGTAGCATGGTGGTCAACCACTGCTTGTTCCTTCTTCCAGTCAATAAAAGCTGATATCTCGCCTTTAGGTCTCAGAGTGAGTTATTGATGGTGCATCAGGTGGTACTGGTTAAAAGACTAAAAGAATGCAGAATAAAGTGTTACAGTTACAGAGACAGTGCAGTGCAGGAAGACAACAAGGTGCAAGGGGCATCTCATTGTACTTGGGAAACATTCAATAGTCTTATAACGGTGTTTTTGAAGCCATCTTTGAGCCTGGTGATACATTCTTTTAGGCTTTTGCATCGTCTGCCCAATAAGAAGGGAGAGAAGAGAGAATGTCTGAGGTGGGAGAGGCACCAGCTGCTTTCCCGGCGGGGAGCTGGTTTTATGGGGATGAATATGTACTGGCAGGAAGGCATTTCCTCAGAGTATGAGAGAGTTCCAAACCTGTTTCCATGTCTCAAATAGTGGACCATTCAAGAACTCTTTACAACTCATAGTCTCTGTATTACCTGTATGTGCACAGTTTGTCTTGATTTGCACATTTGTTTTTGTCAGTCATTATCTGTTTACGTATTTTTTAAATAAAATTCTATTGTATTTCTTTTGTTTACCTGTAAGTGCCTGTAAGAAAATGAACCTCGAAGTAGTATAGAGTAACATACTCGTTCTTTGAAAATACTATGTTCAATTTGAACATTGAACTTTTTCCTAGGGCAGAAATGGCTCATACGAGGGAGATAATTTTTTTGGTAATTAGAGGAAAGTTTGTTTCGCATATTGCAGATCGCTAAACCTGGGGGAGAAAACTATCTAAGTGGACAGTAATCCATACATTTCCATATTAACATCCTAATAAAATAAAATTTAACATATCTGTTCTGGACAATGGAAGAGATATCGTTTCACTGGTTATCTCACTGATCTGTTTACCGATGTGTTGTGACATAGCATCCACGGCAGGAACACCAGACTCAAAAACAGTGACTTTTCCCAAGCAGCAAGGCTGACCAACACCTCCACCTACGAACCCACCCCTCCACTTTTGCACAGTACTGTATGTATCGTAGTTTTTCAATTATTGTGTTCTTTATCTTATTGTGTTTTTGTTTGTGCCGTATTGGATCCTGGGTAACAACTATTTCATTCTCCTTTACACTTGTGTATTGGAAATGACATTAACCAATCGTGCATCTTGAAATGGTAACAAACAGTAATACGTTTCACGGTTATCCAGACCCCACAGATGGACAGGTCAACCAGTACAGTGTTTTTTTCAGAGCTTGGGCTCCTATTTAAAGCATTTCCTCCCCACCAAACCAGAGGACATAGCACAAATAAAAATTCATTGCAGCATCACTCGGCAGTTCTGCTTTCCTTAGTTTACTTTGAAGCAAAACTTGTGCAATAGCATTTGCAGAACTTTCTGTTTGACCTTAGATCCCATGTTTGGAAGGAAGGGAGTTTTACAGAATCAGGCCCAATGCCGGGAGCAGCTGGTATTCTGATCTCTGTACTCTCTTTGGGAAGATGATGTCTGTACTCTTCTTTTCTCACTCTCACTCTGGGTGTATGGTATCTGTTCTCTCTCTCTCTCTCTCTCTCTCTCTCTCCCTCTCCCTCTCTTTTGATCTATCTGTCTCTCCCTGTCTCGGAGTGTTTACACACACACACACTCTCTCTCTCTCACCCCTTCTGGTCTGTGATGTTTTGTACTCTCTCTCTCTCCTCTCTCTGTCTGTCTGTCTGTCTGTCTTGGAATATATTGTCTGCACACACTCTCTATCTGGAGTGGGATAGTTTCACTTCTGTAGGGACCCTACAGGGAGCAGAACTCACTCTCTCTGCTGAAGCAGTGTTGAGAGTGGGATGTCTGCACTCCCTGATGGGACAGCGCTGGTACAGAATTCTCTCACTACCTCTGCTGGGACAGTTTTACAAATAGGATGCTTGTACCTTTCCTGTTGTGCATGGTGAATTACCAGCAGTCTCTCTGCTGGGACAACGTGAGGTATATCGAGACAACACCAGAGATGAAGTGCTTTTTGATCGAAAATCCTGCTCCTTTCTCTTTATGGTCCTATGAATGTTAAAAGGCCTGAACAGATTAGATATGGCAACGTTATTTCCCATGGTAGGGGAGTCCAGGACCAGAGGGCACGACTTCAGGATTGAAGGAAAATCATTTAGAACAGAGATGTGGAGAAATAACTTTAGTCAGAGGGTGGTAAGTCTGTGGAATTTGTTGCCATGAGTGGCTGTGGAGGCCAAGACATTGGCTGCATTTATGGCAGAGATAGATAGGTTATTGATTAGCCAGGGCATTAAAGGGTATGGGGAGAAGGTAGGGGAGTGGGAATGACTGGAAGAGTTGGATCAGCCCATGATTGAGTGGTGGAGCAGACTCGATGGGCCGAATGGCCTACTTCTGTTCCTATATCTTATGGTCTTATGAAGGCAGGAAAATGGGGTGGATGCCCATAATAAGTTAGCTGTGACAGAATGGTGGAGCAGACTTGATGGGCCAAAAGGCCTAATACTACTCCTGTGTCTTATGGTTTTATGGTCTTAAAATAGGACAGATAAAGAGAAGCTCTATGAATTTAAAGCAGTTCTTTTACTGGCAGTGTGATAAACTGAGATTGCTCATCAAAAATAAAATTAAAAGTAACCAATGATATTATTCTAACATTACTGGTAGGGTAAATACCACGGGCTGTTATTAAATAGTATAGGTAAAATAGTAGAAAGTTTTAATGAGGAAATCAACATGGATTTTTTGAAGGAAAATCATGCCTAAATATATTTATTATATTTATTTAGTTAGAGATGCAACATGGAACAAGCCCCTCCCAGCTCAGCGAGACACACTGTCAACATCCTACCTATTTAATCCGAACCTAATCACTGGACAATTTGTAATGACCAATTAACCTACTAACCAGTGCGTCCTCAGGCTGTGGGAGGTAACCAAAGTACCTGGAGGAAACCCATGCAATCACATGGGGAACATACAAATTCCTTTCAGACAGTGCTGGAATTGAACTCCAATGCCCCTATCTATGACAGTGTTGAGCTAACTGCTACCTGATCTTGTTAACCCTCCATCAGGACTGGACAGACAGAGAGAAAATGACCAGTATAAAATGGTGGAGGGAAGAGGTTGAACAAGAGCTGGTGGGTGACAGGCGGATCCAGGTAACAGGGGTGACAGGTAGGTGGGGGAAGGAGATTAGCAATGATGTAAGAAGCTGGCAGGCGATTGGTGGAGGTGACAATGGGCTGAAATGGTGGAATCTGATAGGAGAGGACAGCAGACCTTGGGATAAAGGGAAGGAAGTGAGAAGTGAACCAAGGGGTGGGAAATGTGGATGATAAACAGATCAAAAGAGTTGGGAGGGAAAAGAAATGAGATAATAGGAGGTTGATGGGATAAAGAAAAAAAGGGGAAAAAGGTGAGCATATACTGCAAGCTAGAGAAACTGCTATACATGCCATCAGGTTAAAGACTGCCCAGGTGGAATATGAACTGCAGTTTCTCTCAGCTGCAACTAGCCTCAGCTTCTATTTTGTACCTCCAGAAGCCACACTCAAACTTCTTGAGGCTATGATGAGCAAATAGAGGAGAAGCAATACTGAGTTTGGACCAAGTAAAGGCCTTAGACTGTGTTCTACATAAGAGATTAATCCACGTGTCTTGGGTTCCACCGTAGTGTAGCGGTTAGCATGATGTTATTACAGCTCAGGGCATCAGAGTTTGGAGTTCAATTCTGACATCATCTGTACGGGGTCGGTATGTACGAGCTCCTGTGAAATGCGTGGGTTTTCTCCGGGTGCTCCAGTTTCCTCCCAGTCCAAGGACCTACCGGTTAGTAGGCTAACTGGTCATTGCAAATTGTCCTGTGATTAGGCTAGGGTTAAACACATGGGTTGCTGGGTGGTGCAACTCGAAGTTCTGGAAGGACCTGTTCTGTACTGTATCTCAATTAATTAATACACAAAGCTAAAGTACATAGGATTATAACAAACATGCTGACATTGGGGGATTGAGTTCAAGAGCTACGAGGCAATGCTGCAGCTCCTGGTTAGACCACATTCAGAATGCTGTGCCCAGTTCTGGTTGCCTCATTGTACTGGTGGAGGGACATGGATACTTCAGAGAGGGAGAGGAGGAGAGTTACCAGTGTGCTGTCTGGATTAGAGAACTTGTCTTATGAAGACAGGTTGAGCAAGCTACTCCTTTTCTCTTTGGAACCATAAATTGAGAGGATAGCCAGAGACTTTTTCCAAGGCGCAAATGCCTAATACGAGTGATCATAATTTTAAGGTGATTGGAGGAAAGTATAGGGGGGAGGTCAGAGGTAATTTACTATATACAGATTGGTGAGTGTGTGGAAATTCCTGCCAGGGGCGGTAGTATAGGTAGATGCATTATGGATATCTAAAGTACTCTGAGATAGGCACATGGACGGGAGATAAGTGGAGAGCTATGAGGAGGAAAGGGTGGTATTAATCGCAGAGTAAGTTAAAAGGTCGGTACAACATCATGGCCCGGAGGGCTCGTACTGAGCTGTAATGTTCAACCTTCCATGTTTGAAATGATTAACAGATGGGCAACAAGAGTCACAAGAAATGGGATTCTATCCACGTTGCAGGCAGTGATTAAAGAGTGATGTAGAGTACAGTTCATAATGGTTTGGATAATGAACTAGGTGCAATATCTATGTGTCCAGGTGAAGGGCCTCAGCCCAAAGAGTTGACTATACATATCCTCCAGAGATGCTGCCTGATCACAGAGTCCTGTGCTGTCTGCTCTTGGTTTCCTAACTCTAGGAAGAAGACTGTCCACATTCTCTCTGTCTCTGCCCCCTCATGATTCAATACGCCTTTATAAATTCACCACTCATTTTCCTACACTCCAATCAATAAAGTCCCCAGCCTGGTCAACCTGTCTCCATAACTCAGTCCCATGAGTCCCGGTTACCTCCTGGTAAATCTCTTCTGCACTCTTTCCAGCTTAATGGCATCTCTCCAGTAGGGAGACCAAAACCGAACATGATATTGCAAACACAGCCTCACCGGCATCTTGTGCAAGTGCAACATCTTAGGAACTGTTGAAGAAGAGCAGAGAGGTGTAACAATGCCGAGATGTCATTGTAACTCTGAAAGGAAGCTTTTAGTTCCAGTGAGCAGTTAGGGATTAAAATGACTTTCATTGCAAGAGGATTTGAGTCCAGGAGCAAAGGCATCTTGCTGCTATTGATCAGACACCACCAGGAGTTCGGTGTGCAATTTCTCATTATCTGTGTAAGGATGTTCTTACCCTGGAGAGATTGCAAAGAAAGTTTGCTAAACCGGTGCCTTTGATGGCAGACAAAGGAGACTGCAGATGCAGGAATCTCAGAATCAGAATCAGATCTATTATCACTGACTTATATGAGATGAATTTTGTTTTTTTTATTGCAATGAAAGGACATAAAATTACAAAAATAACCAAATACTTCATAAAGATAGAACAATGAAGCAGTGTTCATGGTTCCAAGGACCATTCAGAAATATGACAGCAGAGGGGAAGAAACTGTTTTTAAAACATTGAGCATGGGCCTTCAGGCTCCTGATGGCAGTAATGAGAGGAGGCATGTCCTGGGTGGTGGGGCTCCTTAAGGATGGATACTGTTTACTTCAGCCACACATTTATAAGAACATAAGAAATAGGAGCAGGAGTAGGCCATCTGGCCCATTGAACCTGTCTGCAATTAAATAAGATCATGGCTGATCCGGCCATGGACTCATCTCCACCTACCTGCCTTTTCCCCATAACCCTTACTTCCCCTACTATGCAAAAATCTATCCAACCTTGTCTTAAATATATTTACTGAGGCAGCCTCCACTGCTTCATTGGGCAGAGAATTCCACAGATTCACTACTCTCTGGGAAAAGCAGTTCTTCCTTATCACTCTCCTAAATATACTCCCCCCGAATCCTGAGGCTATGTCCACTAGTTCTAGTCTCACCTACCAGTGGAAACAAACTTCCTGTCTCTATCTCATTTATCCCTTTTGTAACTTCAAAATTCATCTGCCATCTTATCCTATTCTTACCCTCACTGGTGCAGAGCACAAACAACATAGAGATTGCTACCCTTCAGGTCCTGCCTTTCATTCCTACCTCCCTATATTCTCTCTTCATATATTCAGAGATGTCGACACCAAGAACTCGAAGTTGCTCACCCTTTGCTTTGCTGACCTTTCAATGGTCTCCTTTCTTCCCCTCCCCAAAGTCCACCATCAGCTCCTTAGTTCTGCAGAAGCTGAGTGCAAGATTGTTGTAATGACACCACTCAACCAACCAATTGAGTATCTCACACCAGTACGCCTCTTCACCAACTTAAACACGTAAACTCCATTTCCTGTTTCCCCAGCCCTGTGTGCACTGACCCATTAAATACACATACACCACAGTCGACTTACAATTGCCAACACAAAGCACTGAAGGGTGTCCTGGACATCCGAGACATGAACCTGATTATTTAACTATACTCGCTCTCTCTCTCTCTCTCTCTCTCTCTCTGTCTTCTGCTCTCTTGCGCTCTCTCTCACGCTCTCTCTTTCTCTCTCTCTCTCTCTCTTTTACAGGAACTGACACCTTGCTCGTCTGCGCTGAGCTCCTTTTCAGACTAATTCACACCATAAACTCATGAAACACAAGCACCAAAGAAGACTCTTTCAGTGGAGAAATAGCTGAAAAGAAATTGCATTTATTATAACAGCCCACTTAAATATTTTTCCACTTAGTGCTTTTGAATCAGAACGGTTATTTCTCTGTCCATGAAATGTTTGATGGGATGGTTTAGAGAGATCCTTACTCTATGTCTGTCCCTTGCTGTTCCTACCCAAGAAGTGACTGATGTGATGATAAAGAACAAGTGTCGAAGACACTTTTACCCAGACAATGACAAAGCTGTAGAATGCTCATCCACAGTCTGTGGTGGAGGCCAAGTCCATGGGTATATTTAAGGCTGAAGTTCATCACTTTCTGATTGGCCAGGGCATCAAAGGGTATGGCGAGAAGGCGGGTGTATGGGGTCGAGTGGGATCCAGGATAGGCCATGATGGAATAGCAGAGCAGACTTGATGAGCTGAATGGCCTTATACTTTTCCTATGTCTTATGGTGTGATGGTACAGTGTAGAGGGAGCTTCACTCTGTATCTAACTGTCCCTCTCCTGGGAGTGTGTGATGGGACAGTGTAGAGGGAGCTTCACTCTGTATCTAACTGGCCCTGGGAGTGTGTGATGGGACAGTGTAGAGGGAGCTTCACTCTGTATCTAACTGTCCCTGCCCTGGGAGTGTGTGATGGGACAGTGTAGAGGGAGCTTCACTCTGTATCTGACTGTCCCTGTCCTGGGAGTGTGTGATGGGACAGTGTAGAGGGAGCTTCACTCTGTATCTCACTGTCCCTGCCCTGGGGGTGTGTGATGGGACACCTGGACCATAGCACTCCATACCCCTCCCATTCATGTGCCTATACAAATTTCTCTTATGTGTTGCTATCCAATTTGCATGGTTCCACTGGCAGCTCATTCAACACTCTCACTACTCTCTGAGTGAAGAAGTTGCCCCTCACGTTCCCCTCAAAATTGAACTTTTCATCCTTTCCCAATGGCCTCTAGTTCAAGTCTCACCCAAATAGCAAGCTCAGAACTTAATAACTTTGGAATGTGGGAGGAAACCGGAGCACTCAGGGGAAACTGTTGTGGTCACACAAGAGAACATACAAACTCCTTGCAGGCAGTGACAGGAACTGAGCTCTGATTGCTGGCTGATGCACCATCAATAACTCACACTGAGACGTAGGCGAGATATCGGCTTTTATTGACTGGAAGAAGGAACCAGGAGTGAGTGTCTATCATACAAGGTCCTGGAGACTGAGGCCGATCTTCAGGCCGCAGGTCTCCTTTATACAGGGGCCTGTGGGAGGAGCCACAGGAGCAGTCAGCAGGGGCGTGTCCCGACAGGCACATAGTTCACCACATTCACCCCCCCTTCGTTTGAAAAAGTCCTCATGTAGCGAAGGTTCTTACAAGTCAAGCCGATCAGGCGGTCGAATCTGTCGCTGCGATCTACGTAGCACCGGCTGTGACCGCATAGGTGCCGGCAACATTGGCGATTGCACAGGGGACGGGGGTTGCGCGTGTCCTTGCCCACTAGGCGCCGGTGATCCCTCATGCATGTGCGAGGCGCCTGGTATAAATGCGTACGAAACGCCCGGTATACAAGTGTCGTGAGGAGTCTGTGTAGGGCCTGGTGAGTACGGTGTCACCTCTGGTGCAGGGTTCACAGTTACCGGAGAGCCTTCAGGGTAGTGGTCTGCTGTACCTGCGGGTGCCAGGTCGCGGATGGAGACCGTGTCCTCCCGCCCATCAGGTAAGACCACGTAAGCATACTGGGGGTTCGCATGGAGAAGGTGAACCCTCTCCACCAGCGGGGAGTATTTATTGCTCCTCACATGTTTCCGGAGCAGCACTGGCCCCGGGGACGTCAGCCAAACTGGTAGGGTGGTCCCAGTGACAGACTTCCTGGGAAAAGAGAATAGGCGTTCGTGAGGGGTGGCATTGGTGGACGTACATAACAGAGAGCGGATAGAGTGCAGTGCCTCAGGGAGGACCTCCTGCCATCGAGAGACCGGCAACCCTTTGGACTTGAGGGCTAAAAGTGTGGCCTTCCACACTGTGGCATTCTCCCGCTCTACCTGGCCATTACCCCGGGGATTATAACTCGTGGTCCGACTGGTAGCAATGCCCCTAGCTAGCAAGTACTGGCGCAGCTCTTCATTCATAAAGGAGGACCCTCTATCACTGTGGATATAGCAGGGATACCCGAACAGAGTGAAGAGCTGGCGCAGGGCTTTTATGACGGACGTGGCAGTGGTGTCGGGGCAGGGGATGGCAAAGGGGAACCGTGAGAACTCGTCAATAACACTGAGAAAATAGACATTGCGGTCAGTGGAGGGAAGGGGGCCCTTAAAGTCAACACTCAGGCGTTCAAAAGGGCGGGTGGCCTTGACAAGTTGTGCCGTGTCAGGACAGTAGAAGTGCGGTTTGCACTCGGCACAAATTTGGCAGTCCCTGGTCATCGTCCTGATGTCCTCCAGGGAGTATGGCAGGTTCCGAGCTTTCACAAAATGGTAAAATCGGGTGACCCCCGGATGGCAAAGTTGTGCATGAAGGGCGTACAGCTGGTCGAGCTGTGTGCTAGCACATGTTCCCCGGGATAGGGCATCAGGGGGCTCATTGAGTCTGCCAGGCCGGTACAGGATATCATAGGTGTAGGTGGAGAGTTCTATCCTCCACCGCAAAATCTTATCATTTTTGATCTTGCCCCGCTGTTGGTTGCTGAACAGGAACGCAACCGAGCGCTGGTCGGTCAGCACAGTGAATCTTTTGCCAGCAAGATAGTGCCTCCAGTGCCTAACAGCCTCCACTATGGCCTGGGCTTCTTTCTCCACCGCGGAGTGCCGAATTTCAGAGCCTTGGAGGGTGCGAGAAAAGAATGCTACTGGTCTGCCTTCCTGATTAAGGGTAGCAGCCAGAGCGAAATCGGAGGCATCACACTCCACTTGGAAGGGAGCGGTCTCGTCCACTGCATGCATCGTAGCTTTGGCAATGTCCGCTTTAATGCAGTTGAAGGCCGCGCAGGCCTCAGCAGAGAGGGGAAACGAGGTAGACTTGACCAGGGGGCGAGCCTTGTCTGCGTAATGGGGGACCCATTGGGCGTAATAGGAAAAAAAACCCAGGCACCGTCTGAGTGCCTTGAGAGTGGTGGGAAGAGGGAGCTCTAACAGGGGGCGCATACGTTCGGGATCAGGCCCAATAACCCCGTTTTCCACGACATACCCAAGTATAGCAAGGCGGGTGGTACCAAAAACACACTTGTCCCTGTTATAAGTAAGGTTCAGAGCTGCGGCCACTTGGAGAAACCGTTGGAGGTTGGCGTTGTGATCTGGCCTGTCATGACCACAGATGGTGATGTTATCCAGATAGGGAAATGTGGCCTGCAGTTGGTACTGGTCCACCATCCGGTCCATTTCCCTCTGGAAGACAGAGACACCATTCGTGACACCGAAAGGGACGCGCAGGAAGTGATAGAGCCGGCCGCCCGCCTCGAAGGCGGTGTAGGGGCGGTCCTCTGGGCAGATGGGGAGCTGGTGATAAGCGGATTTCAGATCTATTGTCGAGTACACCTTATACTGAGCAATCTGGTTGACCATATCCGCGATGCGGGGTAGGGGGTATGCGTCAAGCTGCGTAAACCTATTGATGGTTTGACTATAGTCCACCACCATCCTATTTTTCTGCCCAGTCCGAACAACAACCACCTGGGCCCTCCAAGGGCTTGTGCTCGGCTCAATGATCCCCTCCCTGAGCAGCCGCTGCACCTCCGACTGAATGAAGGCCCGGTCCCCCGCGCTGTACCTCCTGCTTTTGGTTGTCACAGGTTTACAGTCGGGGGTCAGGTTGGCGAACAGCGGTGGGGGAGGGATCTTGAGAGTGGAGAGGCTGCAAGTGTCGGTAGCGCAGCTGTTGGCCTGGTTCTGGATGGGATGTGTGTGTCCGTGTGTGTGTGTGGTCAGTAGCGGGGTATGTGAAGAAGTCCCACAAAACTGAGGATTCTTGACAGTGAGTGGTGGGAGGGGCCCGTCGTATACCATAGTCACACTTTCGAGATGGCTCTGGAAGTCCAGCCCCAATAGCACAGGTGCACACAGATTAGGCATGACCAGCAGTTCAAAGTCCCGATATACTGTGCCTTGCACCACCAAAGTCGCTACACAACCCGCCCGGATGTCTGCGGACTGCGACCCAGAGGCCAAATGGAACCTCCGACTGACCGGCCGCGTTGCAAGTCCGCAGCGTTGCACTGTGTCCGGGTGAATAAAACTCCCAGTGCTGCCCGTGTCAAACAGGCATCCAGTCCAATGCCCCTCCACCTGGATGTCCATCATGGATCTTGCAAGCTGGTGTGGGGCGCTTTGGTCGAGAGTCACAGTGGCCAGAGTTGGATCGCCGTCGGGGTACCCGGTCAGCATCGGAGGGTCGGGGGCGGGGCATGCTGACGCCGACAAAGATGGCCGCTCACATCCGGGGTACCCAGTCAGCATCCGAGGATCGGGGGCGGGGCGTGCTGACGTCGACAAAGATGGCCGCCCACATCCCGGCATGCAAGATGGCGGCCCCCACGTTTCACCCGCAGCGCTGCACTCCGCTCGAGGTTGAGACTTACAGACCTTGGCGAAGTGGCCCCGCTTTCCGCAGCTGGAGCAGGTCGCTTCTCGCGCTGGACAGCGTTGTCGAGGATGTTTCTTTTGGCCACAGAAATAACAAAGCACGAGTTTCTTACGGGCCACAGCCGTGGTCTGGGTCGGGGAGCTCGTGGAATGGCGACTGGCGGCGGCGTTGGCGAATTCGCTCCCGGGAGCCGGCGGTGGCGGGGTCTGAGGCGTCCACGAAACCGGCGGGGAATCGCGCGACTGGACAGCGTCGGCGTTATGCCGCGCAGCTTCTAGAGCGTTGGCCTTCTCTATCGCCGAGCTTAAGGTAAGATCCGAGTTCTCCAGCAGCCGCTGGCGCATGTACACTGACCTCAGTCCCGTCACAAAGGCGTCTCGCACCAGCAGCTCCGCATGCTGTTCTGCCGTGAGCGTCTTGCAGTCGCAAGCTCGGACGAGTGTCTGTAGTGCTCGGAGAAACTCAGCGCACGATTCGCCAGGCCGCTGTTGCCGGGTAGCTAAGCGATGTCTTGCGTAGACGGTGTTCACCGGCCGCAGGTACTGTCGTTTGAGGGCGTCCAGTGCCCCATCGTAGGTCGGCAGATCCCGGATAATGGAGTAAACTTTGGAGGAGACCCTCGAGAGTAGGATTCTGTGCATAACGGCGGGTTCAGTCGCACGAAGCTCCGCCAAGTACGATTGGAAGCATGCAAGCCAGTGTTCAAAAGCGAGAGCTGCGTCAGGGTCTTGAGGGTCCAAATCCAACCGGTCCGGACGCAAAACGGGTTCCATGTTTTAAAACTTCCAGTCAATAAAATTGATGCACCATCAATAACTCACACTGAGACGTAGGCGAGATATCGGCTTTTATTGACTGGAAGAAGGAACCAGGAGTGAGTGTCTATCATACAAGGTCCTGGAGACTGAGGCCGATCTTCAGGCCGCAGGTCTCCTTTATACAGGGGCCTGTGGGAGGAGCCACAGGAGCAGTCAGCAGGGGCGTGTCCCGACAGGCACATAGTTCACCACACTGGCAATGTAAAGCAATTTGCTAACGGTGATACCCGAGGCCTTCTTTCTCCCCTACTGCCTTGTGTTTCTCTCTCTGACATGCACAATTTATGTATAGTTTATGTTTTGTGTGGAAATGTCTGAACTCATGCAGTAAGCTTTTCTTTGTACCTGTATTTGCGCAGTTGTCTGATTCTGCAGCTGTGCTCTGCAATTATCAGCATTTGACTCAGTGCTGTACTGGTTCTGCGGCCATGGCCTCTTCGCTCTCCTTAGCACTGAACCAGCTCCGTGGCTGGGGACTGTCTCTAGGTGACTCTGTGGTTCATGCTCTGTGCGGTATTTGTTTACATTTTCATTGTTTGCATGACCCGTCTCAGTATGACAATGTTTCAGTATGACCATAAGAATGAGGCTATTTGGCTCATCACGTCTGCTCTGACACTCCATCATGGCTGATTTATTATCCCTCTCAACCCCATTCTTCTGTCTTCTCTCCATAGCCTTTGACACCCTGACTAATCAAGAACCCATCAACCTCTGCTTTAAATACACCCAATGACTGGGCCTCCACATCCGTACGTGGTAATGAGTTACACAGATTGACCACTGTCTGAATTAGGCCATTCAGCCCATTGAGTCTGCTCACCATTCTATCATGGCTGATTTATTATCCCTCTCAACGCCGTTCTCCTGCCTTCTCCCTGTAACCTGTGACATCCTTACTACCAAGAACCTATCAACCTCCGCTTTAAATATACTGAGTGACTTGGTCTCCATAGCCTTTTGTGACAATGAATACCACAGATTCACCACCTTCCGGATAAAGGGATTTCCTCCTCATCTCTGCTCCAAAGTAATGACTTTCTATTCTCAGGTTGTGTCCTCTGCTCCTAGAATCACCCGCTATAGGAAACTCCCTCTAATCACTAATCAGATACTTCACTTTAGAATATTGTTTGAGGGATGTAGGGGCTAGCTTCTTCACAATTCTATCACTTTAAACTCATCAGACAAAACAAGACTGTACAGTCTAAAGCTTCGCCCTCAGAACATAAAATTCGGAGGAGCTCGGTAGGGTCCAATGATGCTTCCTGTTTTCACCTCACTGAGAAGAAAAGAAGATATCTAATTTGTTTTGCCCTTTTTCTGATATCAAATTATTTTCATGGTGATGTCAAGGATGCAGAAGGGGCTGATCAGTAAAAATAAAACAATGGCTAATCTATTGCAGGGGGCAACATCTTTGAGTGGAGGTTGGAAGACATTTTTGCTCTGTGGAAGAATGGTTTGGGAAACAAAATAAAAATTGGGAGACAAGAATTGCTGCAGATGGTGAACATCTTCAGCAACGCACACAAAATAATGAAGGGTTTGGCCCAAAAGACTGTTTATAGATAGTGCCATAGATACTGCCCAACTTGCTGAGATTCTCCTGTAGTTTGTGTCTGTTGCATAAGACTTACCCATGTCTGGGGAGCCCATTGATAACTGAGTTTCTCTGGGAAAGTATGTCCAGTTTTAACTGTTGAGTGTGAACTTTTCAGATCTGTTCTCAGACTATGTTTGTCTCTGACAATATCGATTCCTGCCTCATCTTCTGAGAGCTTTGTTTTCGGAGAGAAAAGATGAATGTTTTGATACTTTAATGTGTATTTCAGCTTGTTTTCTGAGAGTATATTGCAGCTTTGGTCTTTCAGAATGATTTTATCAGTTCTGTTAGCTGCAAGTACGTGTGTCCACTTCCTCTCACAGATTTTCAGTTTTCGTCTCTGAGCGTGTCCCAATTCACCCTCTGTAAATGTACAGTCCAGCTGGGTTCTCTGCATTCAACATCTTAGCATTTTGCCCTGCAGCAAAAAATAAATGAGACCACAAGAACATGAGATCTTAAGACATAGGAGCAGTATTAGCCCATTCAGCCCATCAAGTGTCTCTCAATATTCTATCATGCCTGATTAACTTTTCTCCCTCTCAACCTTAGATGCTGCCAGAGTGTGTTCTTTGAGATTTCTGGCTGGCATCTGCTTTTTGTTTGAGGTTCACTTACGCTGGATTTTTCTTTGACTATTTTCCATCTTACACCTCGAGCAAATATACAAGGTATACTTACTTGTAGATATACCTTGTGCAGGACCATAAGACACAGGAGCAGAATTTGGCAATTCAGCCCATTCAGTCTGCTCACTATTGCTGATTTATTATACACTGCCTGACCTGCTGAGTTCTTCCAGTATCCTGTGTGTTGCTCCTGATTCCGGTATCCACAGTCTCAATTTTTAAATTCGTTCATTGAGAATGTTATGTCCCCAACAAGTGTATAGACCAGGTATGTTCTCTGATGTTTTATGCATTACTAACTTGTCTCCTCTTACTTTACAGCGTTCCAGCAGCTTTGGGAGTTTTGACCGGTTCAGACACCATGGACACTCGGCCAAGCCAGAGGACAAAGCTGAGGACAATGTAAGTCCCCTCGATGGTGGGCTACAATCTCGTAGCGCTAGTGGAATGAGCTGTCTGTAACATCAGAGGCAGAAGGACACCGACAATCTCCTTCACCAGCCCTCTACCTTTCACACCTGCCACACTACACCTCTATGTATTGAACCGAGCTGAGGAGAATCTTCTTCAGCCAGGGGAATTAGTTACCACAGAAGGCTGTGTCGTTCACATTTTATTGAGTAACCACAGAATTGTTTTCGTTTTATAATCCTGCTCGAGCACTCAGGTCTTCTTCTGCCAGTCTTTTAAATTTAAACAATCAAAAGATAATAGTCAGCTCAGTTTTTTTTTAACTATGCCTCTAAAGTGTGGAACTCAATACCTAAAACTATAAGGGATGCAGAATGAGTTGATGCTTTTAAACTCCATCTCAAAACCTGTTTATTTAACCTTGCCTTTAACTAGCATCTTTTAGACTTTTATTTTCATGTTGATTTTTATATTTTATTTTTATGTCTGCACAGAATCCTATTGTTTGTATGATAAGTGCTCTGTTAATAAGTTATTACTATTATTAAGGTAGAGATTGATAGGTTCTTGATTGTTATGACAATTAAGAGTTCAGTGAGAAGGTGGGAGAATGTGGTTGAGTAAAAATAAATCAGCCATGATTGAATAGCAGAGCAGACTCAATGGGCTGAATGGCCTAATACTGACCCTATAGCTTCTGGTCTCATGACCTTATTTCAAGAGGTTTTGATTATGGGAGTAAAGCAAGAAATATATAGTGGTGTGGTGAGACTGTTTGGAACGCATCTACTCCTCATCTACTTTTTTCCAGTCCTGTTGAAGGGTCTCGGCCTGAAACATCAACTGTTTACTCTTTTCCATAGATGTTGCCTGCCTGGCCTGCTGAGTTTTGTGTGTGTTGCTTGGATTTCCAGCGTTGGCAGATTTTCTCTTGTTTGTGTACAGAGTGTTAGGAACAGTTCTGACTTTCATTTCTAAGAAAAGACATAGTTGTCGTGTCCTTCATCTGGTTTCGGTGAGGAAAGATTGGGTAAACCAAGACTTTAGAGTATTCAGATTCATTTATCACATTGAAACACAGTGTGAAATGCATCGTTGGCCTTAACGACCAACGCTACCTAAGGAACTGATGAGGGCAGCCTGCGAGGATGAGGGAGGGGTAGGACCAGGGAAATTTTTCTGGCATTGTGAGGAAGCTCTGCTCCACTATCAGTCAGCTCTGGAAATGTCGGGTCAGAATATGGACTGCAGACATTGGAACTCTGGAGTAGCACACACACAAACTGCCAAAGGAGCTCAGCAGGGTCGTTGTTTTTGGGTCGAGTCCAGATGTAGGGTCCATTCGTGACCTGCTGTTCCTCCAGTGTTGACTGTTATTTATGATAGAATAGGAGCCCATCTCACTTGAGAAAGAATAAAACTCGCTATGAGGCAGCATGTTATTGTTCTTGAAGAAGCCTCCACCCCACCCTTTGGGAAGAACTGTAATCCCGTAGGTCTGGGGTGAGTGGGTGTGGAGACTCAGCCACACTGTGCCCGGAGCTCCACCTGCTGGAGAGGTACGGGAGGTGCAGCTGCAGACTGGATGAGGTCAGGTTAGTGCACACAAAATTCTGGAGGGACTCCGCAGGGCAGGCAGAGGAGAGCCGGGGTTTCGGGCCGGGACCTTTCACTTGACCTGGAACATCAATTGTCAATTTTACACTACGATCCGCTGAGCTTCTCCAACTTTTTAGTGTGTTGCTCTGGATTTCCATCATTTGCAGAATCTCTTTGTTTAGATTAGGTTAGTTTTATTTGTCACATGTACACTCAGAGGCCGCTTTAAGTACTTCCTGTCCCAAGTAAAGTGGCCGCTGAATGAGTGTTTATGATCTTCTGCTGCTGCAGCCCATCTACTTCAAAGTTCAAAGTGATGTGCTTTCAGAAATGCTCTTCTTCACACCTCTGTTGTAACGCGTGGTTCTTTGTGTTATTGTCACCTTCCTGAGCTTGAACTGGCCTGGCCATTCTCTTCTGAGCTTTCTCATTAACAAGCCCAGTTCACCCACAGCACTGCTGCTCACCAGAGGTCCTTGTTTTGTTTTTCACTCCATTCTCTGCAAACTCTGTTGTGCATGAAAATCCCGGGAGACCAGTAATCTCTGAGCTACTCCCCATTGACACCAACAATTACTCCACCATCAAGGTCGCTTAGATCAAATTTCTTCCTCATTCTGAACCTCTTCACCACGTCTGCATGCTTCTATGCATTGAGTTGGAAGAGGACCACAAGCTTGTTGTGGAGTTTGGAGGTTTGTGTGCCTCAATGATCCAGAGAGCCATGTTGGTTGGAGTCAGGGACTTTGAGCTTTGGCTCTTGGTAGGGTCTCCTACGCCCAACAGGTCATATAGTAGAGGCCAGACTTAAGGCTGATTTATACTTCTGCATACAGGCTACACCACAGCCTATGCCGTAACCCTGATTTCCACTTCTGCATCGCTCTACGCCATAGTGCGTATGCGTTGGTGTACGCCTAAACGCTAGCTGGCGGTGGGGTTTCTATGCCACCGTGTTGAGTTTCTTTGTGAGAGGCATGGACGAGGAAATGCATTTCAAACATTCTTGCATGTCGGCAGGTAGGTTTGACAATTTGATTCATTATTTCCCATCGGTGTACGCACAGCCTACAGACATGGCGGAGAAGAAGCAACCGGAAATATGATGCTACCAAGCGGACCAATCACAGTTGTTGCAGTCTGCGTCGCCGTGACGCGCAAGACTTTTCTCGGGAGGTGCACCCCACCCCACGGCGTAGGGTGTGGCATAGGGTACGCAATACCTATGGCGTAGATACTACGCACAAGTATAAATCAGCCTTTAGAGTCCACTGATCCTCCAGGTTTGGGGGTTCAGCTCAGGTCTAACAACCCTGACTGGTCAAAACAATTGTTACAGAAACAGCAATGAAGAATCCTTTATCTGTGTGGAGCAGTGTGACAGGCAGAGATGGAGGATCTTCATTGCTGCTCTAAATGCCAGGGGCACAATTGACATTAAGAAAAGGTTCTGTTACAGAATTGGGTGATTGAATATTTGTGTTAATAAGCAGGTGTACAGGTGTTTGGTTCCTTAAGTTTGCCATAGCCAGGAGTGGTAATGGTGATAAGCTCCTAATACATATTAAAAGCTCCTAATGGCATGCATCTCAAATAGCTTCTGAAAACCAAGTCCAGCTCCTGGCCTTAACACGTGGTTAGCTTCTTAGCCCAGTGGAGCCATTTCTACTGATAGGAGAAGGGACAAAGATGGGCTACTGGCACCTTAAAACCAATCGCTCCAGGCAGATGAGGCTCGTCAGCCGCGATTGTCAGCTCATGTAGGAGAAGAGAAATTCTGATCTCGGACCTCCACTACTTTGTGGCTGTATCAACTCATGGGGAAGGCTTCAGAGGGAAACCTGAGGAACATTATGAAGTTGGAGTCCCTAAGGCAACCCTACCTTGAGTTAACCTCACAAAGAAGAGAAAATCTGCAGATGTTGGAAATACGAGCAACACACACAAAATGCTGGAGGAACTCAGCGGGCCTGGCAGCATCTGTGGAAAAAGTACAGTCGACATTTCAGGCCAAAACCCTTCAGAAGGAAGAAACCCTCTTGGCGAAGGGTTTCAGTGTGAAACGTCAACTGTACTTTTTTTTTCACAGACGCTGCCTTGCCTGCTGAGTTCCTTCAGCATTTTGTGTGTATTGCTTGAATTTAATGCTGACTGGCAATTCCTGCAACAATGCTGGTGCCAAATTGTATCGGTTTTTGCCATTCCTTTGGATTCATCATCTGCATGGAGAGGGGGAACCTGATACAAGGGCAATAGCTTGCTCTCCATTTGTATTGCCCTGGGTTGAGTATCACATGGACAGTTGGGACGCAACATCCATGGCCGACCCTGGCCTACAAAGGGTCTCAGTACAGGTGTCTCTAATAAAGTTTCCAGAGTGTACAATGTGTGGAATGCGTCGTTTGCATTAATGACCAACGCAGTGCACGTACGTGTTGAGAGCAGCCCGCTAGTGCTGCCACACTTCCAGTGCCAATACGGAATGCCTACAACTCACTAACACTAACACAGACATCTTTGGACTGTGGGAGGAAACCGGAGCACCCAAGGGAAACTCGGGCAGCCTTGGGGAGAGTGCACAATTCCTTACAGACAGTGGTGGCAATCGAACACCGATCGCTGGTGCTGTGAAGCGTTATGCTAACCGCTACGCTCCCTCTTCGTAGTGCAGTGCCACAGTGGTTAGGAAGGCAAATGGCACATTGGCATTTATTACAGGGGAGCGTAGAGATAGGGAAGTGTTACAGGATTGTGGTGGGGCCTACCTGGAGTGCTATGGAGTAGATGGGGAGTCTAGGAGCACAGAACACAGCCTCAGGATAGAGAGCATCTTTTCAGAGCAGAGATAAGGAGGAATTTCTTTAACCAGAGGGTGGTGATTCAATGCCATAGACAGTTGTGGAGGCCAGGTCATTGTGTATATTTAAAGCAGATGTTGATAGGTTCTTGATTAGTAAGGGTGCCAAAGGTTGAAGGGAAAAGGCAGGAGAATGGAATTGAGAGGGATAATCAGCCATGATGGAAAGACAGCAGACTCGATGATCTGAATGGACTAATCCTGTTCCAATGATTTACGATCTTATGGTTACACGTCTGGTCAGCAATGCTCTGAGCTGTGGCTGAACAGATCACAACCTATTGCAAAGTCCAGCCTGACCTTTCAAGTGCAGCTCCAAGGCACTTATGTGACCACTGACACCAGGCAGACAATCTTTGAAGAGTATTGATAATGGCTGGGATCACCTGTCCTGTAAGGCACTGCCCAGAAGAAGGCAATGGCAAACCACTTCTGTAGAAAAATTTGCCAAGAACAACCATGTCATTGAAAGACAAGGTTCGTCCACATCATACAACATGAATCTTAAACCTCTCTGACCTTAAACCTCTGCCCTCTTGTTTCTGGTACCCATTCCATGGGGAAAAATATAATGTGCTTTCACCCAGTCTATGTCCCTCATGTTCTTGAATATCTCTATCAGGTCACCCATCAATTTCTGAAATTCCAGTCATGGAGTCATACAGCCTAGAAACCGGCTTGTCAACCCAGCTTGTGTATTGTGACGTTCTCGGCCAGCAAGCTGGTCCCACCTGCCCGCCTTGGCCCATAGACTTCCAAACAAACTATTGTCAAACTGAAGCTTGTTGAATATTGAAAGGCCTAGATAGAGTGGATTAGTAACAGGTTAAAGGTTACGGGAAGAATGCAAGCAAATGGAGTTGAGTGGGACAATCAGCCATGATGGAACGGTGGGTCAGATTTGGTGGGCCAAATGTCCAAAATCTGCTCCTATATCACATGGTCTTGTGAAGCCTCACTGGTACTTGGAGGTAGTTGTGACAAATTCTCTGACACTAAATTCAGTTAATAATCTGATATTAATTTAAATAATCTGGTTATTAGTAATAGTGACCTCAGATCTGCTGGGGTCCTGTAAAACCCTCTGACTTATTGACATTCCTTGAGGGAGGAATCCGCCTTTCTCTATGCGGATGTCATTGACTGTGCAACAGCAGTGGGCAATGACTTCAGCCTTGCCCTGACAAACAGAACTCCAATCAGTAATATAGAAAATTCCCCCCACCCCCTTTCTCTATCCCTGAGTCTGACCTTTTACTTCTCACCAGTCTATAACATCCCCCCGATTCCCTTCCTCCTTTCATTTCTCTTATTGTCCACTCTCCTCTGCTGTCAGATGCTTTCTTCTCCAACCCTTGACCTTTCCCACCCACTTGGCTTCACCTATCACCTTCCAACTAGCCTACTTCCCCTCCCCCCACCTGCATCTCCCCCTTTTGTCTCACTCCTGAGGAGGGGTTCCAGCCCGAAACAGCAACTGCCCGCTCTCTTCCATTGACGCTGCCCGGCCTGCTGAGTTGCTCCAGAGTAACGTGTGGTGCTTTGGATTTCCAGCGTCTGCAGACTTCCTTGTGTTTGTAACTGACCATTGTGAATTGTCCTGTGATTAGGCTGAGGTCATATGGTTGGGTTGCTGGGCATTGTGGCTGGATAGGCAGGAACGGTCTGTCCTGTGTCATATCTCTAAAAAAGATAAATAAAAATGTGTATTTCCAACCCATCCACAGTGTTTTGTTTCTGTATGAATCATTTTGTTGCTCACCAAATCAGAGAGGAAATCACGAAGCGGATTGCTAAATCGATTTATGATTGTCAAAGACAGCGAAATCCTTTGTTTTACATGCCACGCAAACAGGTCATTTCATCATATCAGTACAACGAGGCAGGACAAAGGGGAAGAGCAACAACAGAATGCAGAATGGGGTGTTCCAGTCACAGATGAGAGAGTTAGTGAGGTCAAGACTTATTGTACAAAGTGTCATTCAGTATGGCAGGATAGAACATAGAACAGTACAGCACAGTATAGCTCTTTGGCCCACAATATCGTTTGACCTCGCTTCTAAATGCGATTTGTTCTTTTTCTTTGCACATTGAGTGTTTGATTTTTTTTAACAGGTTCCATGGTTTTCTTTGTTTTTGTGGCTGTTTATGGGAAAGCAAATCTCAGAGTTGTCTACTGCATACATACTTTGATAATAAATGTCCTTAGAATATTTGAATCGTTTGAATTTTAACTGGGCAATAAGAAAGAATGTATAAGAACCTCACGTTAACCTCCACTCACTGCCTCTTCTTCTTCCTGATGAAGCCACTTGACCAAAAACCTCAGCTGTACCCCACTCTAACCCTGACCACTCCAACAATGGCCACTCCTCTTGACCCTAACGCCATTTTATTGGCTGCTGCCAGTTAATTATTTAACCAATCAATTATCGGCTAACAAATTCACCGCTGTATCTCTTTTACTGCCCCGCTACCTGGAAATGAACAGAAAGTCACAAAACTGACTGCTTTAAAATCTCCCACTTCCACCTCTAAGTCTCAGCTCTTGCTGCCTGGTTGGTAGCCCTGATGCTGAAATTTCTGCTTCTCTGCACAGGTACCTGATTCTGAAGCCTCTGGGGAGAATCCCGCCAAGTCTGGGCAGAACGGTAGCGGTCTCGGGAAAACCATGCGGGCCATTTCCAAAACCATGAAGAAAAAAATGGCACGCAAATACATCAAAGCCTTGTCAGAGGAGGCGGTGAGTAAACACAGGGTTAAATATTACATTGGCAAATATGGACGGTTTGAGTATTGTAATCACCAAGGAACGTTGGAGCATATGCTGCTGAGGTGTTCAAGAAATAATCAAGAGAGAGGGGATGGTTGATTTTAAAGTTATTGCAGAATAAGATATAATTTACCATTAACAATATTTTGCTGAAAGGATTACAGGATTATTAAGTTTATAATGCATTTCCTTATGAATGCAGGTCCTTTATTATAGATTTTGATGCAATATACTAGATACACTAGAATTCAGAAATTGGAGGGGTGACCTCATTGAAACCTATTGAATGGTGAAAGGCCTTAATGGAATGGATGTGGAGAGGATATTTCCTACGGTCTCAGACCAGAGGACGCAGCCTCAGAATAGAGGGATTTTAGAATGGAGATGAGGAATTTCTTCAGCCGGAGAGTGGTGAATCTGTGGAATTCTTTGCCACAGGCAGCTGTGAAGACCAAGGCTTTATGTATATTTAAGGCAGAGGTTAATCGATTCTTGATTGGTCAGGGATACAGGGAGAAGGCAGGAGACTGGGGCTGAGAGGAAAATTCGATCTTGACGGGTCAAATGGCCTAATTCTATTCCTATATATTATGGTCTTATGGTTTTATGTAGGATTTAGATACCCTGACCCACACTTCAGTTCAGAAGGAGTCAGTAATGCACCTTAAAACTGTTTGCCAACCATTACAAAACCTCAGGAGAAGAAGACACAATGTGTTTTAGCTTCGTGACTCTGCCTGCTCCAAACTGTTGTTGGCTAACTGTTGAAGAACTTTGTTTTGCATGCCAACCATGCTGATCATTCAATTATATCATCAAGTGAGTCATAAGGAAAACCAATAACAGAATGCAGAATAAAGTGTAATACCTACAGAGAAAATTCATTGCAGGCAGATAGTAAGGTAAAAGGCCATGATGATGTCGATTGTGAGGTCAAGAATCCATCTTGTTTTATAAGAGAGCCATTCAACAGTCTTTTAACAGCAGGGCAGAAGCTGCCTTTGAGCCTGATGGGACGTCTTTTCAGGCTTTTGGATCTTCTGCATGGTGGGTGTAGGCGGAGAAGAAAGATTGTCCGAGGTAGGTGGAGTCTCTAATTATATTGGCTGCTTTACCAAGTCATTGAGAAGAGTAGGAAAGAGTCTTTGGTTTCTCTGATGTGGTGAGTTGTGTCCACAGCTCTTTGCAGTTTCTTGCAGTCTCGGGCAAAGCAGCTGCCATACTGTGATGTGATGCAAAGCTGTGATGCTTCTGGGTAGAAGGTATGAAAAACTTGTCTTGCATACTGTTCATACACAACAATTCATTACAACAGTGCTTTGAGACAGATTAAGCTAAATAATACCAGAGTGCAGAATAAAGTGTTACCACTATAGAGACAGTGTAGTGCAAGGCCATGATGAGCTTGAGCTAGATTGTGAGGACAACAGTTCATCTTATCAAACTAGGGGACTATTTAATAGTCTTATAACAGTGGGATAGAAGCTTTCTTTGAGCCTTTTGGTACAGTATGTGCTTTCAGGCTTTTGTGTCATATCAGCACTACTGATGCCACAACTTGAAGTGGTCATCTTTTAATACAGTTGCTATTTGTGTGCGAAAGATAGAGCTGTTCTACTTACTGGTCATGCCTTTTCAAGTTATCCCTTGCTTTTGTGTAGAGACAACAGTTCCCTGTATCTTCAGCACTACCACCGCCAGATGTCCTATCAGATTTCTTCTTCTTTACCCTTTACCTTTCCCACCAATCACCACCCAGCTTCTTACTTTATCACCCCTCCACCATCCAGCCAATTTCCCCCTCACCTGGTCTCACCTATCACCTGCTAGCTTCTATTTCTTCCCCTCCACTTCTTATTTTGGCTTCTGCCTCCTTTTTTTCCAGTTCTGATGAAGGGTCACAGTCCAAAAAGTCAACTATATTTTCCTCTGTAGAGGTACCTGATTTTTTTTTGGGGGGGGGGGTGGTGTGTGTGTGTGTGTCTCCCCCTCTGTGGTCTCTACTGCTCTTTGACTCTTAACCTGCCAGCCTGTACTTCTTCTCCACCATCTTATTCTGAACTCTGCCATCTTTCTTTCCAGCCCCAAAGAAGGATCTCAGCCTGAAACATTGACAGTTTATTCCCCTCCATAGATGCTACCTGACTTGCTGAGATCCTCTAATATTTTGTCTGTGTTGCTCACAGGTGCGTAGAATACAGCAGGCAGGACCTATTACCCGCAGTCCATGCTAACCATCACATAGCCACTTACATTTTATTATCCCCACAGTGCTAGCAACATATTAATCTCCATGCCATTGGGTTATGGGGAAACGGAAGAGCAGAAATATTCTCATTCAGCCCATCGAGCATGCTGCACCTTTAAATCACTGCTGATTTATTTTTCTTTCTGACCCCATTCTCCTGCTTTCTCCCTGTAGGACCCCGAAGGAAACCCACCTGGTCACAGGGAAAATGTGCAGACTCCACACCGACTCTGCACCGAGGTCAGAATTGAACTTGGGTCACCGTTGCTGAGGACACAGTCAGCACCAGTGACCCGGGCTCAGTCCTGCCAGGGAAAATGGCCGAGAGGGTTAGCATTGGAACATTTTAGAGGCATTTTGATAGATACGTGGAGGGGAAGGGCCTGAAGGGCCATGAGCCAAATGCAGGCGACCGATACTAGAAGGAAGGATTATGACTAGCCCAAAAAGTCAACTTTAAAGGCTGAACATTGAGGGCATGCAATGTTGGCACCAGAATATGTGTCAACACTTGAGGTCTGCCCCTGCACATCTTTAGACTGGATAGGTTGTTAACACAAATTATGCACTTCACTGTATCTTTCAAAGTTCACAGTACCTGAACCTGAATCTCAGAATCAGTTTTAATATCAATGACATGTGTCATTGAATTTGTTGTTTTGTGCCAGCACTACAGTGCAATACATAAGACCATTATAAATTACAAAAAGAATGAGATAAACATATTAAATTAAATAAGTGGTGCAAAAAGAGAACAAAAATAGTGAGGTAGGTTCATGGGTTCATTGTCCATTCAGAAATCTGATGGTGGAGGGGAAGAAGCTGCTCCTAAATATTGAGGGTGTGTCTTCAGGCTCCTGTACCTCCTCCCTGATGGTAGCAATGAAAAGAGGTCATGTCCTGGGTGATCATCATCATCATTATGTGCCGTGTCCTTTGACATGTGCAATCAGGGTCTCCTTGACCATGACTGTTCTTAGCAAACTTTTCTACAGAAATGGTTTGCCATTGCCTTCCTCTGGACAGTGTCTTTACAAGATGGGTGACCTCAGCCATTATCAATACTCTCCAGAGATTGTCTACCTGGTGTCAGTGGTCGCATAACCAGGACTTGTGATATGCACCAGCTGCTCATACGGCCATCCACCCCCTGCTCCCATGGCTTCGGGGACCCTGATCGGGGAGGAGGGGTGGGGTTAAGCAGGTGCTACACCTTGACTGAGGGTGACCTGCAGACTAGCAGAGGAAAGGATCTCCTTACACCTCCTTTGGTAGAGAGATATATCCACCCCGTCACCCTGTACTGGGTGATGGGAGTTCTTAGTCTGAATCTTATGATGTGGATAGCATGGACCAGTTGGGATGAGCTACCTATTTTCATGGTGTGAGCTGCACCACTGTGTGGTTCTCTAAGCTCTGATATTTTCTCTCTAAACCCATGAACCTCTCTATCTACAACACTTTCATCATCCTCCAGTACTTCCTCAACCGTCTCAGCTTCATTTAGAGTCCTCCTGTTAAACGCCCCAGGAATACATGAAGCAAAGTTGTGATTTATTTTCAAAAACGATTTTGTGTCTTTCAGAGTGAAGACAATGCAGAAGACCACCCAGAGCATGCTACTAGAGAGCATGAAGCAGAGGGAAGCTGCCTGAGACAGTGTGAATCCATGGAAAGTCTTCAGAGTTTGAACAGTGGCCAAGCTCCAGCCGGTAAGTCACTGGGAGGTTGGTGTGGGGCTCTCAGAGGAGATACCTAGCCGAAGCAGCAGGAAAAACCCCAAAATTCAAGCAGAAAATAGTCAGTGGGCCAAGAAGAATCTGTGGAGGGAGAGACAGGGCCAAAATTTCACAGTGCCAAATAGTCACATAGCTCTCTGTGGCCCAACTCATCTACACCAATCAAAACACCCATTTAAACCAGTCCCACTTGTTCACATTTGACCCGTATCCATCTAAACCAGGTGAAGCCCATCTGGGGCCCATGGCATTAAAAAAGGTTGGGAACCCCTGGTCTAGACCTTCCCTTTCCCTGTAGCTATCTAAACACAAGGGGTTCTGCAGATGTTGTAAATCCAGAATTACATACACAAAATGCTGAAGGAACACACCAGGTCAGCTGCACTTATGGAAATGAATAAATGATAGATGATGAAGGTCCTGATGGATAGTCTCAGCCCAAAATAGTCACCGTTTATTCCCTGCAATAAAATGCTATTTGATCTGTTGAGTTCCTCCAGCAATTTTTGTGTTTGTAGCTCTCTAAATATCTCTTAAATGTTGCTTTCAAGCAGGCCTCAACCACTTTCCTTTCCATCACAAGTTGAAGGTCAGAGGGCAAAAGTTTAGTATGAGCTTGAGGGGCAACTTTTAAACACACAGAGGTTGCTGAGTATATGGAATGAACTGCCACTGGAAGTGGTTGAGACAGGGAGACTGAAGCTTGGTGAAGTCTCCTCATCACTCTCAGGCAAAATAAATTCCTTCTCATCAGTCCTGTTTTTTAAAGAAATGTAATCAATTTTATTCCCCACTCGGATCCCTTACCTCTTCTCTACCTACCTATCACCACATCCTGGTGCCCCTCCTCCTTCCATTTCTCCCATGATCCTCTTTCCTCTCTTATCAGATTCCTCCCTCTCCGGGCCTTTACCTCTCCCATCCACCCGGCTTCACCTATCACCTTCTAGCTAGCCTCCTTTCCCTCCATTCACCTTTTTATTCTAGTGTCATCCCCTTTATTTCCAATGCAGAATTGTGGGCATACTCAATAAGTCCACAAGAACAATAATCATAATCATATAAGAACAATTATCATAATAGAATGAATGAAAGACTGCACCCAAACACGGGCATTCATAAGACCGTAAGATACACAGTAGGAGCAGAATTAGGCCATTTGGCCCATCATGTCTGCTGCTGCATTTTGTCATGGCTGATCCATTTTCCCTCTCAGCCCCAATCTTCTGCCTTCTCCCTCTATCCTTTCTTGCACTGACTATTCAAGAATCTGTCAACCTCAGTCTTAAATATACTCAGTGACTTGACCTCCAAAGTCGCCTATGCAACCAGTTCCATAGATTTACCACTTTCTCTTCAACTTTATCCTATTGTAAAGCACTTTGATCTGCTTTGACTGTATGAAATGTGCTCTATAAATAAGTTATTGCTATTATTAAATTAAAACCTCTAAAACATGCCTTGTTCCTCGCTCCCACTCATGCACATTCAGTCCTCTAACTCCACGAGAGTCTGTCTTCGATCTAGACCTCCGATCGGCTGTTTCCCTGATGCCTCCAGTAACTAGGGAGGTGGAGGGAGCTGCGCATCTGGTTGCTTTCAGGAGCCTAAATGCAGATTTATCTCTTAAACAGGTGCCTCGGATGGAACAAGCAACCGGGACAGTTTCAGGGTGGATGAGGAGGTGCCCTACACTGGCCCATTCTGTGGCCGAGCTCGGGTACACACAGACTTCACACCAAGTCCCTATGATACAGACTCACTGAAGCTCAAGGTAAAGAGATATTGATTGTTTCTTGGACATATGCTCTTCTCACTGCCACCATCCAGGAGGAGGTACAGGAGCCTGAAGACACACATTCAACGTTTTGGGAACAGCTTCTTCCCCTCTGCCATCAGATTTCTGAATGGTCCATGAACCCATGAATGCTACCTTGATACTCCTCTTCGACATTTCTGCATATTTCTCTTTGTTTATTTATTTACTTACTTACTCTAATTTTTATGTATGGCATTGTAGCGTAGTGGTTAGCGTAATGCTATCTACAGAGCCAGTGACCCAAGTTGAACCTCACCACTGTCTGTAAGGAGTTTGTACATTCTGCCTATGACTGTGTGGGTTTCCTCCAGGTGCTCCAGTTTCCTCCCACAGTCCAAAGACATACAAGTCAGTAGGTTAATTAGTCACATGGGTGTAATTGTGTGGCACAGGCTCGTTGGGCCAGAAGGGCCTGTTACTGTACTGTAACTCTAAATAAATAAAAACAATGGGATAGCACCAGTGAAGTGGGTTCATTTGGAACCACTAGTGCTGTCCGTGTGGAGTTTGCACGTTCTCCCTGTAACCAGGATGCTACCTGGAGAATGTGTTATAAGGAGAGGTTGGACAGACTTTAGTTGTTTTCTCTGGATTGACAGATGCTGAAGGAAAACCTGACAGAAATGTATAATATCATGAGGAACAGATAAGGAATATGAACAGTCATTTTCCCCCCAGGTAGATAACATACATTTGCAGGGGATGTAGGGCAAGTATTTTTACACAGAGAGTGATGGGTGCCAGAACAGACTGAAGGGGTAGTGTTGGAAGCAGATATGATAGAGGTGTTTAAGAGGCTCTTATATAGGTGTATGAACATGCAGGAAATGGAGGAATATGGAACAGGTACAGGCAGAAAAGATTAAGTTTAATTTAGCATCGCGTTCAGTACAGACACACAAGATGAAGGGTTGTTCCTGTCCTCTATTGTTCTGTGGCCTATTTTCTATGTTCTACGTTCTATTCTCTATGTTGTATTGTCTATGTCCTGTTCTATGTTCTATGTTCTGTGTTTTATGACTGTGAAGATTTCCTTTGGGTCATCATCATAATTATGTGCCATGTTGTATGATGTAGGTGATCATGAATGTTCTCTAGTGTTCATTATTT
Source organism: Hypanus sabinus (assembly GCF_030144855.1). Classification (NCBI taxonomy): domain Eukaryota; kingdom Metazoa; phylum Chordata; class Chondrichthyes; order Myliobatiformes; family Dasyatidae; genus Hypanus; species Hypanus sabinus. The sequence continues at coordinate 183,110,373 of NC_082709.1, read as the reverse complement.
TTATTCTTGGAAAAACACTGTCTATTCTATCTATGCCATCCATAATTTTATATATGCCATCATCATTATGATCCATGTTGAATGACACAGGCGATCATGGTCTCTGTGATCATGATTGTTCTTGACAATCCCTACCCTCTGCTTACCTGCCCCCTTTAGCTCGGCTTGTGTTGGCCTGTCTCAGAATTTGAGGCTCAAAGGTTAACTTATGCCAATTCCTTTCAGACGGGTGACATCATCAAGATAATCAACAAGTCAACCATGGGCACCTGGACAGGAATGCTCGATGGCAGAGTGGGAAACTTCAAATTCATTTACGTGGATGTCTTGCCCAATGAAGAGGACACAGCCAAGAAATTCCGACCGCACAGGAGGAGCACGCAGCCAGTCCCAGATTCTCTCCAGGAGTTGTTGGAGGGGATCCAGCTGAAGGTCAGTGTGCAGGGAAACCCTTTTTTTCCTTTGAGATCATTGAGCAGGGTATCGACTGTTCTGTCCCCATGCCAGTTGTCACACACCCATCTTTCTTTGCTCTACCTTTTCTTGGGATGTCATGATAGTGTAACAGTTAGTGTATCACTATTATAGTGCTAGTGACCCAGGTTTGATTCCCACCGCTATCTGAAAGGAGCTTGTACTTTCTTCCCGTGACCAGGAGGGTTTTGTTCAAGTTCTCCCACATCCTAAATACATATGCGTTAGTAGGTTAATCGGTCACATGGAAGTAATTGGGCGATGCAGGCTCATTGGGCAGAAGGGCCTGTTACTGTACTGTATATCTAAGTAAATAAAATAGTTAGTTTCTATTCTGATTATCTTCTCCTGAGTCCCTAATTCTCCTGGTACTTCTTATGCTGTCGACAGTTTACAGTGACAAATTAACCTCCTATTTCCTTAACCTAATTATCCATTCAACTTTGTCTCACAAAGTAGCTTGTATCATCAAAGTCCACCCCCATCCAGACATTCTCTCTTCTCCCCTCTCCCATCAGGCAGAAGATACATACGCCTGAAAGCACACACCACCAGGCTCAAGGACATCCCTAACCCCACTGTTATTAGACAATTGAATGGTTCCCTGGTACAGTAACATGGACTCCTGACTTCACCATCCAGCTCGTTATGATCCTGCACTTGGCTGTTACCCTGCCCTGCACTTTCTCCGTAGCTGTATTCCGCATTCTCTTATTATTTTACCATGCTCTATACCAATACACTGTTTGGGGGTGTGTGGGGAGTCCAGGGAAGGCTCACACCTCTGGTGAAGGGCTTGTCATGCCCTTCTTGGAAGCTCATGCACCTTTGGTCCACACCTGAGACTTAGCTCTCACCTGTGGCTCCAGGTAACCATTTACATGCGACAGTGGCCGCACCCAGTACACTGCTTCAACAGGTATCTCAGTACATGTGAGAATAAAGAACCAGTTCCAATTCCAGCCCTACCTAGTTCAATTTGCCCATCATCCTTTACTCTCCTGCTGCTTGTTGACCCTTCAAACACCTCTAGCCCCCATCTTACCACTTCCATCTTTGACTATACTGCATGGAAACATGCCCTTTGTCCCAACTCAGCCATGACGATCAAGTTCCCTTTTGCCATTTGCCTGCATTTTCCCTTCTTATTTGTCAGGGTATCAAAGGTTATGGACAGAAGGTAGGAGAATGGGACTGGGAGGGACAATAAATCAGCCATGATGGAATGGTAGAGCAGACTCGATGGGCCAAATGGCTGAATTCTGATCTATGTCTTATCCCCCTAAACCAGGGGTTCCCAACCTTTTTTATCCCATGGACCCCTACCATTAACAGTGGGTTCCTTATACAGGCTGGGAACCCCTGCACTAAACCTTTCCTATTCAGGTGTCTGTCCAAACGTTTTTTAAGTGTTTAAGTGATATCTTCATTTCATACTGGCTATCTCCCTTCTCCAGTCTTAATCCTAATGCAAGGTTTTTACTCAAAACATTGGCATTTACTCAAAACAATTCCTTCCCCCCCACCACCACAAGTGATACTGTGATACTGTTCAATGCATTGAGATTCTCTGGCAGATCATTTATTGCTGAAAACCCCAGTATCTGCACAGAACACACAACTCTGAACAGTCAGATTCATTCTCCTCCAGCCCTCTACCTTTCTAATCACCTGGCTTCACCTTTCACCTTCTACCTATCCTCCTTCCCCTCCCCCTCACCTTTTTATTCTGGTACTTTCCCCTTCCTTTCCAGTCCTGATGAAGGGCTTCACACTACCAGGACATTCACATATCTGATACCTTCCTCTATCCGTCCACTGTTTTCTTGTTAGGAGGCATTTTAGCCCTGTAGACATATGGTGAGGAGTTGGAACTGGAGATCACTGTGGAGATATATGCCAGGCTTTGCATTAAAATGATGATTTTGGCACCATCGAATGAGGAGATATTAGGAAGGTAGCCAAAACACTCAAGAGAAGATCTATGGGTGTTTAAGTTGGGTAGACTCTTTGTGTATAATGGTCTTTGCATGGAGGTGTAGTGGCTTGCATAAACACTTTACAGTGCCAACTATCAGTGATTGATTTTGCATTGTCTCCATGACCGTGAGAGTTTCCTCCAGGAGCTCCAGTTTCCTCCCACAATCTGAAAGCATATGCTATGTTGGGGTCAGATGCTTGACAATAGTCAGGAGCTGCCCCAGCACATCACTAACAACACAGCCACTACATTTCACTGCATGTTTTGATGTGGGTGTGGCAAATGACACTAATCTGTCTATCTCCAATTGTCTTGTGTAGGATCTTTATTCCACCTTCCTTCTGAATGGCTACCAGAGTCTGGAAGACCTCAAGGACCTCAAGGAGAGTCACCTCATTGAACTTAACATCACAGATGCAGAGCTTAGGTCGAAGATTCTGACCGCTGCCCAGCAGAACTATGACAGTAAGGATGGGATCGGAGACGGGGGAGTTTCTTGTTATTTCTGCTTAACTGTACATCTCTGTGAAGGATGAAGAATGAGTCTTCATACGCTATTTAGCACAGAGGTATCTTCATGATCCTCAGATGAGTAAAGGCTTGTGAATAAAATGAGGAAGCACAAGAGATTCAGCAGATAAAAAGGAATAACAAGGTAGTGTTTATGGGTTGATGGACCATAACCAATTATGGGTTTGCTGGAGTTTAGAAGAATAAAACGTGATCTCATTGAAACCTATCAAACATTGAAAGGCCTAGATCTGGGGTCCAAGGTCCCCTTATTAATTGTATTGGTCCATGGCATTAAAAAGGTTGGGAGCACCTGGCTTAGATTATTGAACATGGAGAGGATGTTTCCAAGAATGGGAGAGTCTAGCGCCAGAGGGCCCAGCCTCAGGATACAAAGATATCCCTTTAGAGCAGAGATGAGGAGGATTTTTTTAGCTAGAGGTTGCTGAATCTGTGGAATTTGTTGCCACAGATGGCTGTGGAGGCTGTCATTGGGTATATATAAAGCAGAAGTTGATAGGTTCTTGATTAGTAAGGGTGTCGATGGTATTCCTGAGAAGGTGGCGGTGATCTGCTCTCTAGATCTGCGGTTTGATTGTTGAACATGCCACTGAAAAGGCATTTGGCTGGGAATTTCAACATTTGGATTTTACTTTTTTATTTAGAGAATAGGCCCTCTTCGAGCCATACTAGCCTGCAACCCCTGGCAACCGTGATTTAATCCTAAGCTAATCACAGGACAATTTACAATAACCAATTATTCTAGCCAGTTAATATGTGAGGAAACTCGTGCATTTCACTGGAAGGATATACAGAGTCTCCTTACAGAGGATGCCTGGAATGAACTCTGAACGCTGATGCTCTGAGCTGGAATAGCTTTGTTGTTAGCCTCTAAGCTATTGTGGCAGTCTTGGATCCAGCAATAAACCAACAGATTCTGAAAACTAAAACAAAAGTGCAGATGCTGGATATCTGAGAAAGCAACAGAAAGTGTTGGAACTACTCAGCAGTCAATCTGCATCTGTGGGAAGAGAAACTGAGTTAACCGTCAGATTGAAGACCTTTTGTTGAAACTGGGAAGGAAAGAGGCTGCAGATGCTGGAAGTTTGGAGCAACATGGGCTGAGAGGAGACCGTAAGACATAGGAGCAGAATCAGGCCATTCAGCCCATCGAGTCTGCTCCGACATTTCGGCCTGGCTGTTCTATTTCTCTCTCAACCCCATTCTCCTGGCTTCTCTCCATAACCTATCACACCTTACTAATCTAGAACCCATCAACCTCCACCTTAAATAAACTAAATGACTTGTCCTCCACAGCCGCCTGTGGCAAGGAATTCCATAGATTCACCAACCTCTGGCTGAAGAAATTGGCAGAATTTATGAGAGTCATAGATCACCATAAGACCATAAAATATAGGAGCAGAATTAGGCCATTTAGCCCATCGAGTCTACTTTACCATTCCATCATGAGTAAGCTCTCGTCCCACTCAACCCCTTCTCGCCATTTGATACCCTGACCAATAAGGAAGCTGTCAACTTCCACTTTAAATATACCCACTGACTTGGCCTCCACCGCAGTCTGTGGCAGAGCATTCCACGGATTCATACTCTCTGGCCAAAAAAAATGTCCTCCTTACCTTTGATCTAAAAGATTGCCCCCTCAGTTTTGCGGCTAGGTCTGACTACGCCCACCACAGGAAACATCCTCTCCATATCCACCTCATCTACTCCTTTCAACATTCAGAAGATTTCATTCTTCTAAATACCAGTCAGTACAGGCCAAAAGCTACCAAATGTTCCTCATAGATTAACCCTTTCATTCCTGGAATCATCCCCGTAAACCTCCTCTGGACTCTCTCTGATGACAATACATCCTTTCTGAGATAAGGAGCCCAAAACTATTGACAATACTCCAAGGGCGGCCTGACTAGTGTCTTAAAAAGTCTCAGTATTATCTCCTTGCTTTTATATTCTAATCCCCTTGAAATAAATGGCAACATTGCATTTGCCTTCTTCACCACAGACTCAACCTGTAAACTAACCTTCTGGAAGTCTTGCACGAGGCTAAGTCTATGAGGCTAAGGGACTCCTAAGTCCTCTGCACCTCTGATGTTTGAACCTTCTCCCTATTTAGATAATAGTCTGCCTTATGTTCCTTTTACCAAATGCATTCTCGTACAGTTCCCAACACTGTATTCAATCTCTCACTTTTTTTGCCCATTCTTCAAATTTGTCTAAGTCCTGCAGCCATTGCATTGCTTCCTCAGCACCACCTATCGCTCCACCTATCTTCGAATCATCCACAAACTTTGCCACAAAGCCATCAATTCCATGATCTAAATCATTGCAAACAATGTAAAAAGTTGTGGTCCCAACACTGACCCTGAGGAACACCTTAACTTCTGTTTCTGTTAACTCCCTTAACTTCCCTTGTCAGCCATGGTTGCCTAGCCCTGCCATTTGAGAACGTCTTCTTCTGTGGGACATACCTAAAAGCTTCAGCCACCTCTGCTCAACCGTTGTTCTCTTCTGTATCCCCTCCAATCCACCTGGGCAAGCTCCTCTCTCATGCCTGTGTAATTCCCCTTATTCCATTGTGATACTGATACATGTGACCTATACTTCTCACTCACAAACTGTGATATGATTTCACTGCCCCTAAAAAAACAGCTCATAGACATTCAACAAATTTCCTCTCTTGCAATTCGACACCAACCCGATTTTCCGAACCCCATTGCATATTGCAGTCCCAATTACGATTATATTATTACCCCTATTACATACCTTTTCCAGATCCCTTTGCAATCTCAATCCCACATCTTGGCTTTTGGAGGCCTATATATGATTCCCATAATGGTTTTTTCACCTTTGCAGTTTCTTAACTCCACCCACAAAGATTCCACATTCTCTGACCTTATGTCACCTCTTTCTAAAGATGTAATTCCAGCTCTTACCAGCAGAGCCACACCACCGCCTATGTCTTCCTGCCTGTCCTTTCGATACAAAGTATACCCTTTGATGTTAACTAAGGCCTTCTTTCAGCCAGGACTCAGTGATGCCCACAATGTCATAGTGACTAATCTCTAATTGCGACACAAGTTTGTCCAACTTATTCCCAATGCTACCTGCATTTAAATACAGCACCTTCACTCCTGTGTTCTTTGCCCTTCTGAATTTTGCCTCTCTGGTACAATTTAACTCTTTGCTCTGTCTGCCTTTGTACCCAATCATTGGCCTGTCCTTCCTTGTACTCACATTTCACCTATCATCTACTTGTAAACCTGCTGGCTCATCCTCATCTCTATCATCCTGGTTCCCATTCCCCTGCCATATTAGATTAAACCGCTCCCAACAGCTTGAGTGAACCTGCTTGCAAGCATATTGGTCCCCCTCAGACTCAAGTGCAATCCGTCCCTGTTGTGCAGGTCAAACCTACGCAAGTCCCACTGATCCAGAAATCTAAATCCCTGCCCACTGCTCCAATTCTTTAGCCGCACATTTATCTGCCATCTCATTCTATTCCTATACTCACTGTAGCAAGGCACAAGCAGTAATCCCAAGATTACTACCTTTGAGGTCCTGTTTCTCAGCTTCCTTCCTAACTCCCTGTAGTCTGTTTTCTGAACCTCCTCCCTTTTTCTACCAACGTCATTGGTACCAATATGTACCATGACTACTGGCTGCTCACCTTCCCTTTTCAGAATATTGTGGATGCTAGCACCTGGGAGGCAATCTACCATCCGTGTTTCCTTTTCGCATCCACAGAATCACCTATCTGTCCCCTAACTACAGAGTCCCTATCACTGCTGCCATCCTCTTCAGTTACCCTTCTGCTACCCTTCTGGCCCACAGGGCCAGACTCAGTGCCAGAGGCACGGCTGTTACTTCCTCCAGGTAGGTGGTTTCCCCCCCCCCCACAGTACTGAAAATGGAGTACTTATAGGCACGGGGGTACTCTCCACTATCTGATATTCTCCCTTCTCTCTCCTGACAGTCGTCCAGTTATCTGTCTCCTCTAGACTTAGGGTGACTACTTCCCTGTGGTTCTTGTCTAACATCTCTTCACTTTCCCTAACAAGTGGAAGGTCATCTATCTGCAGCTCCAGTTCCTTAACACGTCTCTAAGGAGTTGCATCTCCATGCACGTCATGCAGATGTGGCCATTTGGGAGGCTGGTAGCTGCCCGGAAATCCCACACCTGAGATCCAGAACAGAACACTGGCTCTGTAGAATAGCCCCTATTCTCTCAAGATTTAAGGAAGAAAAATAGAAATAAGAAATAAGGAATGAACTTACCTACTTACATTGCCTCGGCCTGTTCTTGCCGAAGCCTGTTGAGCCAAAGCCTTACCACTTCTGACTCAGACCACTCCTACAACGACTGCCCCTCTTTTATGGAAACTGACTTTTTAAAGCTCTTCACTGGACCTGCACGGGAATGCTTCTACTGCCTCTGAGCAGTGCTCCAATCAAAGATCAGGTAGGTCGCCAGAGAATTTTTCCAGGGTAGAAATTTCCAGGACCAGAGGATATAGCTTTAAGGTGAGAGGGGGAAAATATAAAGAAGATGTGCATGCTAAGATTTTACAGAAACAGAAATGGTTGGCTGGTGGTGGTGGAAAGAGGCAATGGAATGGCATTGAGGAGGCACTTAGACAGGTAAGCAGTGAAAGGATCTGGACCATGGAAGGGAGATTAGTAGAGAAATAAGGGATGGTGTAGCAGTTAGTGTAACACTATTACAGTGGCAAGGATCACAGACTTGGATTCAGTTCTGCCGCTGTCTGTAAGGAATTAGTAAGTTCTCCCAGTGACCACTCGGAGTGTTCAGGTTTCCTCCCACATTCCAAAGATGTACAGGTTAGAGAGTTGTGAGTGTGTATGTTGGTGCTGGAAGGGTGACATCACCTACAGATTGCTCAGCACAAGCCTTGCTGATTTGATTTGACACAAACAACAAATTTCTCTGTATGTTTTAATGTACATGTGAATTTCTAATCTTTTAAAGCTAATATCCATTTTAATTTGACTCATGGCTGAATCTAATATCATGGGCCAAAGGGTCCTGTTCTTCTGTGCTCTACTATGTTCTACTGACAACAGGATGTTCTCATTAAGAAAGAACTGCTGATTCTGTGAAAGTAGCGGTAGACAGATAAGAGATATGTTATGGTTAGCATTGGCGATATGTTTGTATCTAACCCAACATCCTGTGGGGAACATAGACCAATCATCTCCTCTCAATACATGTTTAAAATTTAATAACACTGGTCTAGGTAGGCTTAGAAGCAGAAAAACTCTCTGCGGCTAAGACAAATTAGTTGAACTCAAACCTTTTAACTGAAGAGAGAGGAAATGGAGGTTTTGTGTTCATGAAAACTCCTTCCCAAGACTGACTGGATAATTAGATTGGTATAGTTGGGGGTATAAGGAGAATGTGAGGGGTGAATTCCAGGTGTGGGGTTAAGTTGAGATGGTGGGATTCGGGAATATGAAAAGAAAATGTGCAGAAGGTGGTGGTGTGGGATTGGGAGATATAAGATTGATGGAAATGGGGAGAGGTGAGGAGGTTAGAGATGATAATATCTAGGCATTTCCAGGTAGTGCTGTGGGCTAGTGAGGTTGTGGTTAACTTCTGATTCAAAGCACACTGAATGATGCAGGAACAAATAGATATTAGCAAACACTGGGCTTGGAATATTCAGTCAAGTGACTCTCAAGTCAAAATGGTATTTAACTTAAACTTTAACTTAACTTCAAAGTTTAAATTTCAAAGTAAGATTATTATCAAAGTCCATATATATCAACATATACTACCTCAAGGTTTATTTTCTTGTGGACATTTACATGAAAATAAAAAAAATAGACTTTATAAAAAAACTATATTTAACGAAGACTGACAATAACCAATAAGCAAAAGAGAAAAATAAATATTGAGAACATGAGTTCTTGAAAGTGTGGGATCAATTCAGAGTTGTGGTGAGTGAACACAAAGTACACTGCAGCTGCTGGGATCAAATCAACACGTACAAACAAGCTGGAGGAACTCAGCAGGTCGGGCAGCATCGGTTGAAATGAGCAGTCAAAGTTTTGGGCCAAGACGAAGGGTCCTGACGAAGGGTCTCGGCCCAAAACATTGACTGTTCATTTCAACCGATGCTGCCCGACCTGCTGAGTTCATCCAGCTTGTTCGTACGTGGTGAGTGAAGTTATCCACACTGATTCTGCAGCCTGATGCTTGAGGGGTGAAAACTAGATCTGATTCTGGTGTATGGAGTTTGTGCCCGATGATACTAGCAAGAAGACAGCATGGTCTGGATGGAGTGTTCTTGTGTCTGTGGTTTGTGTAAAATAGATCAAAGTGAATAAAGGGAATGATAATTTATACCTTTGTGTTGTTACAGTCCTAAGTGAAGAGGAGGACCAAAATGATCCCACAACTGAGAATCAACAGTCCAACCTCAAGAATGAGCAATCACAACAGAAGGATTGCCCCCGGGACTCTGGATGTTATGCCACTTCGGAAATCTCAGACAATGGGAAGGAGGATTTGGAAATGGAGCATGTGCCAGAGATGATCGAAGATGTCTCCCTTGACAACTGATTGCAATAGATAAAAACAAGTTGCACAAACCCTGTAACAATTCAATGGACAGCAGTGGATGTAGAGGGATTTTTTAAAGTCTTTTTTGTTCTTACTGTTAGCTCATTCGAATTAAACCTGGTCCCTTTTATTTAATGTGAACATATACAGGCATGGTTTAAGACTCACTATGCAATATCTGGAAAACACAGAAACTTGTTAACAGATTTGCTGATTTTTTTTTATAGAGGTACAGCACAGTGACAGGCCAGATGAAGCTGCACTGCCCAATTACGCCCACCTTTGGAATGTGGGAGGAAATTGGAAACCTGTAGGAAACCCACGCAGTTGCGGGGAAATACGCAAACACCTTACAGATGGCGGCAGGAATTGAACCCGTTGCTGGTGCTGTAATGGTGTTACGCTACCTGCTGCCCATGTACAAATTGTACTAATTGAACAGCCCAAAGAGTTATTTATTGGGGAACTCAGTGACTGCTCACAAGGATGAGGATTGGCCAAAGCCTTAATGGGTGTGCAAGTGGAAAAGCAAGGCTCTGCAGGGTGAAAATATTCTCTGCGACTTCGCTTGTAATGATGTTTGTCTGTCACATCAGACAATGACAGGAGAACGGTGCAGGAGAGCTTTTGAAGTAGAAAAGTCATTGCACTGGGGCAGTTCCCCCTCTCGCCCCAGAAGTTTGGGTATAGTGCTGTGAGTAGTCATCACAAACTGGGAGCTTTCACGTGTTCTGTGCCTTGTCCTGCCTGTCACTCCACAAAACGTTGCAAAACCCCTTCTTGGCCGTTGAATCTCACTGTTGATCTCATCCATCCAGTCCGCTGAAGCTGACTTCACATGCTAGGATAGGCACGTCCCTGTCTCACCGGGGTATGAGGCCGCCAGCTACCCTCACCTGCTTTAGCCCACCTTTCGAAGCGATGTACCATGGTGTGGCCGCTGTCGCATACAAGCATCTACTCGGAGTCATAAGTGAGAGCTGAGTGTCTGGTGGGGACCAAAGATGAGTGAGCTGCCCCAGAAGGACATGACAAGCCCTTTACCAGAATTGCTACCTGTCCCTGGACACGCCATACATGCCACTTACTTTGCAGCGGACAACAATTGGATCTGTACAACCTGTCTGGCACCTTGACATAACAAAACATGGTGACCATGTTTCCAAATTGAATTGCAAATCTCGTCCCCAGTTTGGATGCAGACCAGAACAGAGCACATAGAACAAATGAAACAGAATAGGAAAAGTCCTTCAGCCCACCATGTCTGCACCACCCATTATGCCAACGTATTTAACTCTATATGCTAGAAGGGGCAATTGGTGCAGTCTTGGAATGAGGAAGTTGATGATGGAGGAAAGGTTTCCAAAGCTTATAATTATGCCACATCGTTAACCTTCCTTTTAATAGGAAAACCATTGTAAAGTCAAAATACTCAATGTGCAATGATATGATTAATAATAGTTGTTGACATGACCAGAAGTTTGATGTTACTGTTCTCGCCCGCTCGCTAGTGGCCTGATGAGGCCGTTATGTAGATACCTCACTTTCACAGCCAGTTGGAAGGTGAAGACATGTTTCATTGTTTGATTGTCAGATTCTTGACTGTTAGTTTTTTCTTCCTAAAAAAACAAAGCTTTATCAACAAACAAATAAAAGTGTTCAGACGAAAAGATGAAAGTGTATAAACTTCTTCATTTTCTAATATCTTTTATTCCTGGATCTTGCTGGAAATGAATGTAAAGACAGTGGAATACCCTAAATGAAACAGAGATGGAGAAATGAACGTGTAAGATCATTCTAACCCTTCTTTCCTACATAAAATCATTCAAACTGGATGTTGCCAGGACTTGGGGACCTGAGTTAAAGGGAAAAATTGAATAGTTTAGGACTTTATTTCCTGGAGCGTAGGAGCATGAGGAGAGATTTGATAGAGACAAACAAAATTATAAGGGAAATAAATAGAGAGGGTAACTGCAAGCAGGCTTTTCCCACGGAGGTTTGGTTGAAACTAAAGGCAGAGGTCATGGCTTAAGGCTGAAAGGTGAAATGCTTAAGGGGACCATGAGGGGGAACATCGTCACAGAGGGTGGTGAGAGTGTGGAACGAGCTACCAGTACAAGTAGTGGATGCAGGCTTGATTTCAACATTTAAGAGAAAATTGGCGAGATACATGGATGGGAGGAGTATAGAGGACTATAGCCTGGGTGCAGGTCGATAGGACCAGGAAACAATATTTTAGCATGGCATGAAAGGCCTGTTTCTATGATGTAGTGCTCTATGACTCAATAACTCTATAATCCTCCCCTCCTGCACAAACATTCCTTCCACATAAATAAACGGGTAACATTTTCACAATATTTTTTAGGAATTCATGACTTTCTGCAGCCATGGAAATGGACCTTCCACCAAAGGTAGGAAGGAAGTGTGTAGAACCTGACATAAATGGATTGTATAAGTTGGGTATGCCTCTGTGAACAGCTGTGCAAGAGACAGATGTGTTGGACCTGGATACACCTCTGGGAAAAGGAGTGTAAGAGGCAGGTGGGTTAGGCCTCATCAAAGAGAGGAGATTGTTAGTACTTCATTGTTTTTTTCATAAGCTCTTAAATGTCATATGCAAAACAATTGTGCATGCATGGATTTTACTTTGTGGGAGATCCTTATTCCTCTGTACAGTTTCAGTGATCAATGACTTAAGAAAACATGTCTTAGACTAAGATTGAACATCTTAGGAATAATATTTATTTGACTTTTCTGCTTTTAACTTGTAGATTGGCGTGATTGTATGATAAACATTTCTTGAACTGTTGCTGTATTTCATATTTTCAATCTTTAATCCGTTGTGATATTTTATATTCTTTGAATAAAGTTCAGTGAAAACATGGTAAGGTTTTAATTACTAACAGAGTTTTGAATGTACAAAGTTTACTAATAAGATTGTCTACCAAAGAGCAATCATGCTGTAAAATGTGGAGGGAAATGTTATAGTACTGTATACAGTATTGTACAGTAAAGAAACAGTCCCTTTGCCCCAACTCTTCTATACCAAACAAAATGCCTATCCAAGCTAGCTCTATATGCCTGCAAATGGCCAATATCCATCTTAACCAGGGGTTCTCAACCTGGGGTGCACGGAGCCCTTGGTCTTGACATAAAAAAAGTAGGGAAGCCCTGATCTAAATCTTCGCTATACATTTAGCTGTTGAAATGTCATTTCAATTGTAATTGCATCCGGCCCTGCAGTTTCTTCTGACAGCTGGTACTATATACCAAACACATTGTCAGAAAGAATCATTATGTGTCGTGTCGTAGGACGTGGGCAGTCATAACCCCATGACCATGATTACTCTTGGCAAATTTTTCTACCAAAGTGGTTTGCCATTGCCTCCTTCCAGATGGTGTATTTACAAGACAGGTGACCCCAGCCATTATCAATACCCTTCAGAGCCTGCCTGCCTGGTGTCGGTGGTCGCATAACCAGGACTTGTGATCTGCACCAGCTGCTTCCATGGCTTCAAGTGACTCTGACCGGGGGGGGGGGGGGGGGGGCATTGCCCAAGGGTAACCTACAGGGTAGCAGAGCAAAGGAGTGCCTTATTCCCAGTCTGCCCCCAGAGAAAGTATATAAAAGTAATTTGCTGTTTAACATAGAACACAGAGCACCGACCACAGAACATTACAACACTCTACAGGCCCTGCAGCTCATGATGTCGTACAAATGTCGTTACCCTTCATTTTTCTTTCATCTATGTGCTTTCCTAGGAGTCTCTTAAATTTCCTAAATGTATTTGCTTCTACCACCACTCATTGTCAGGACGTCCCGTGAACCCACTACTGTCCGCCTGAAAAACCAACTTCTTGCACCCTCCCTATCCCTTCCTTCAAACGCCTTAATATTGTGTCCCCTCATGTTGGCCATTTCCACCCCGGGAAAATGTCTCTGGCTGTCCACTCGATCTATGCCTCTTATCATCTTGTGCATCTCTACCAAGTTATTTCTTGTCCTCCTTTGCTCAAAAGGAAAAAGCTCTAGCCCACTCAACTTTGTCTCATCAGATGTGCTCTCTAATCCAGGAAGCATCCTGATAATTCTCCTCTGTGCCATCTGTAAAGCTTCCACACCTTTTGTATCATGATACGACCAGAACTGAAAACAGTGGTCCAATGGCGGGGAGACTACAGAATTCTGTTGTGGAAGAATCTGGGTAGTCATCAGATAAAACACAGGACAGAATCCAGATGCAGCAGGGTCGTTAGCCTTGGGGTGGAAATATAAAAAGAAGACTGTCCTAATGTAACTTTATACCTAGGAGACTATATACAGCTTAGTTAAAGATGGATATATTTGCATGGAGCAACTCAGCAGGTCAGGCAGCATCAATTGAAATGAATAAACAGTCGATGTTTCGACTGAGACCCTTCATCAGGACTGGAGAAGAAGGGGGCAGAAACAAAAAGAAGGAAGTGGGAAAGGGTAGTTATGGGGGATTTCAACATGCAGGTGAACTGGAAGAATCAGGTTGGTGCTGGACCCCAGGATAGGGAGTTTGTAGAGTCCCTACGGGATGCATTCTTGGAACAGCTTGTACGAGAGCCGACCAGGGACAAGGCTATTCTGGATTTAGTGTTATGTAATGAACAGGATTTGATAAGTGATCTTGAAGTAAAGGAGCCATTAGGAGGTAGTGACCATAATATGATAAGCTTTTATCTGCAATTTGAGAAGGATGTGTCAGTGTTGCAGTTGAACAAAGGAGACTATGGAGCCATGAGGGAGGAGCTGGCCAAAGTTAAATGGATGGATATCCTAGTAGAAAAGACAGTGGAACAGCAATGGCAGGTATTCTTGGGAATAAAGCACAAGGTGCAAAATCAGTTCATCCCCCGGAGAAGGAAGGATTCAAAGGGGGGAAAGGGGCCACAGTGGTTGACCAAGGAAGTCAGAGATTGCATAGCATTAAAAAAAAAGAAGTATGACAGAGCTAAGGTAAGTGGGAAGACAAATGATTGGGAAATTTTTAAGGAACAACAGAACTTAACTAAAAAGGCAATATGGGGAGAAAAAATGAGGTACGAACGCAAGTTAGCCAGGAAAATAAAGGAGAATAGCAAAAGCTTTTTTAGGTATGTGAAGAGAAAGAAGATAGTTAAGAACAATGTTCGGCCCTTGAAGAATGAATTGGGTGAAATTGTTATGGGAAACAGAGAAATGGCAGAAGAATTTAATAAGTACTTTAGATCTGTCTTCACTAGGGAAGACACAAGCAATCTCCCAGATGCATGGATAGGCCAAGGACATAGGGTAACAGAGGAAATGAAACAGATTGTCATTAGGAAGGAATCGGTGATGAGTAGACTGATGGGACTGAAGGCTAACAAATCCCCAGGTCCAGATGGTCTGCATTCTAGGGTACTAAAGGAGGTGGCTCTGGAAATTGCAGATGCATTGGTAATCATTTTCCAATGTTCCTTAGATTCAGGATCAGTTCCTGAGGATTGGAGAATGGCTAATGTTATCCCACTTTTTAAGAAAGGAGGGAGGGAGAAAGCAGAGAACTATTGTCCTGTCAGCCTAACATCAGTAGTGGGGAAGATGCTAGAGTCCATTATTAAAGATGAAATAATGGCATATCTAGATAGCAGTGATAGGATTGGGCTGAGCCAGCATGGATTTACCAAGGGCAAATCATGCTTGACTAATCTATTGGAGTTTTTCGAGGATGTAACCAGGAAGTTAGACAAGGGAGATCCAGTGGATGTTGTGTACCTCGATTTTCAGAAGGCATTTGATAAGGTCCCACATAGGAGATTGGTGGGTAAAATCAGAGCTCATGGCATTGGGGGGAAGATATTGACATGGATAGAAAACTGGTTGGCAGATAGAAAGCAATGGGTAACGGTGAATGGGTGTTTCTCGGAATGGCAGGTGGTGACTAGTGGGGTGCCACAGGGCTCAGAATTGGGATCACAGCTGTTTACGATTTACATCAACGATTTAGATGAAGGCTTTGAGAATAACATCAGCAAGTTTGCCTGTGATACTAAGCTGGGTGGCAGTGTGACATGTGATGAGGATGTTAGGAGAATTCAGGGTGACTTGGATAGGCTGGGTGAGTGGGCAGATACTTGGCAGAAGACGTTTAATGTGAATAAGTGTGAGGTTATCCACTTTGGGAGTAAGAACAGGAAGGCAGATTATAATCTGAACCGTGTAGAGTTAGGTAAGGGAGAAATACAAAGAGATCTAGGAGTCCTTGTTCATCAGTCACTGAAGGTGAATGAGCAAGTGCAGCAGGCAGTGAAGAAGGCTAATGGAATGTTGGCCTTTATTACAAAGGGAATTTAGTACAAGAGCAAGGAAATCCTTTTGCATTTGTACAGGGCCCTGGTGAGACCGCACCTGGAGTATTGTGTACAGTTTTGGTCTCCAGGGTTAAGGAAGGACATCCTGGCTGTAGAGGAAGTGCAGCGTAGATTCACAAGGTTAATTCCTGGGATGTCCGGACTGTCTTACGCAGAGAGGCTAGAGAGACTGGGCTTGTACACGCTGGAATTAAGGAGATTGAGAGGGGATCTGATTACAACATATAAGATTATTAAGGGATTGGACAAGATAGAGGCAGGAAATATGTTCCAGATGCTGGGAGAGTCCAGTACCAGAGGGCATGGTTTAAGAATAAGGGGTAGGTCATTTAGGACAGAGTTAAGGAAAAACTTCTTCTCCCAGAGAGTTGTGGGGATGTGGAATGCACTGCCTCAGAAGGCAGTGGAGGCTAATTCTCCGGATGCTTTCAAGAAGGAGCTAGATAGGTATCTTATGGATAGGGGAATCAAGGGATATGGGGACAAAGCAGGAATTGGGTATTGATAGTAGATGATCAGCCATGATATCAGAATGGCGGTGCAGGCTCGAAGGACCAAATGGTCTACTTCTGCTCGTATTTTCTATTGTCTATAAGGGGAAGCAGGATCACTAGAAGGTGATAGGTGAAGCCAGGTGGGTGGGAAAGGTAAAGGGCTGGAGAGAAAAGAATCTGATAGAAAAGGAGAGTGACCATGGGAGAAAGGGAAGGAAGAGGGGCTCTAGGATGGAGGTGAAAGGCAGGTAAGAAGACGTGATGGGCCAGAGTGGAGATGGAAGGGGAAAAACTATCAGAATTTGGAGAAATTGATGTTCATGGCATCAGGTTGGATGCTACCAAGAAGGAATATGTGGTGCTCCTCCCTCAGCCTGAAAGTGTCCTCCGGTCACGGGCCGCCATGTCAGAATGGGAATGAGGATAGGAATGAAAAAGGTTGGCTGCAGGAAATTCTGCCTTTTACTGATGGATGGAGCAGAGGTGTGTGATGAAGTGGTTTCCCAATCTACGTTGGAAGCCAGTTTCAGAAAGTTTCATTTAGTGATGGAAAGATTATGCAGTGAGGGAAAACTAAAGAGGCTGGACATTTTTACGTTAGTTAGGAAGAGGAGAGCCCACTGGAGGACCAGAGGCAGCCTATTGTGGTGTTGGAGGACTGTGAGTGGATGGTTGGTAGGAAGGAGGAAAGGAGTTTGTTGTTCTGTTGTTGTTGCTTGTGATGACCTGTTGACAGATCAGATCAGCAAAGGCAAGGTAGACTGAAGCACATCAAACACCAACCCGCCCCCAGAGTCAAAGTAAATTTATTATCAAGCATGTATGTACAATCAGTGGCCACTTTATTAATTACCTCCTATACCTAATGGTTCCAAGGTTGTCGAGCCGAGGAGTGGTATTGGGGACAAGCTCCCACTACCTAAAAATGCTCTTCATGGCATGTGACTCAAATAGCCTCTGTCAACCAAGTCCAACTCCTTTCCTTCTCGTGAGGTTTCACCTCTAAGCCCAGCGGAACTGTTTTTACTGACAGGAGAAGGGGCGAAGGCGGGTCCTGGTGCCTTAAAACCAGTGCTTTGGGTACTTGGAGCTCATCAACCTGGGAAGGCAGTCCATCTAAGAGAGGGAAAACGCTGATTTCAACCCTCCGCTGCCTTGCGGCCATACCCACTCATGGGAAAGGCTTTGGGAGTAAACCCGGAGGCCAAATCCGGAGCTGGAGTCCCTAAGGCAGTCCGACGTTGCTTTCAACCTCGTTCTGGCAACTCTTGCGACGATACCGGTGCCAAGCTGTATCGGCCCTTGCCCTTCCCTTGGACAACATCGGTGGCATGGAGAGGGGGAGACTTGCTGCATGGGCAACTGCTGGTCTTCCATAAAAAACCTTGCCCAGGCCTATGCCCTGGAGAGGACACTCACAAGACTTTCCAGGCACAGATTCATGGTCTCTCAAGACTAATGGATTCCATCCATACCTAATATAGTGGCCACTAAATGTATATTTATGTTCTTCTGCAGCCATCGCCCATCCCTTCAAGGTTCAACATGCTGTGAGTTCAGAGAGGCTCTTCTGCACATCACTGTTATAACGTGTGGTAATTTGAGTTACTGTCACTTTCTTGTCAGCTTGAAATAGCTGCCCTAAAGTGGCCACTGATTGTATGTACTAAATCTCTATTATAAATGGATGTCCCTCTATTCTAAGGCTGTGGCCTCTAGCCCTAGACTCCATCACCCCCCCCCCCCCTTCCCCATAGGAAACATCCTCTCCACATCCACCAGGCTTTTCAATATTTGATAGGTTTCAATGAGATTTCCCCTCGTTCTGCTAAACTGCAGCAAGTGAATGCCCAGATCCAACAAACGCTCTTCATACATTCCGTGTGTTCATCCCTCCGAAGTGCAATATCTCACCTACAAGATATGGGAGCAGAATTTGTTCAACTATTCTGTCATGGTTGTTTTCCTTCCCTAACCCGCCTTCTCCACATAAATCTAATCCCCTTACCAATCAACAGCCAATCAATCTTTGCTTTCAATCACAGTGGGGTCACCAAAAGGTGCAACTGTTCTTTTTAAATGTATTTTTATGATTGAAAGATCCTGTTAGACATTAAAGACTTAAAGTACTGCAGGTCTACCCCATCAGCGAGTTGTTCACTAACGGAAAAGATGGAGGAGCTGTGCATCATTCCGCCAGTTGAGTCGAAGGAGGAGTACAGTCTTCTAGTGAGTGGCTGTCTTGGTCACTCTTCTTGTGACCAAAAGACCCTTTGGGATATTATTAATATGGAATGTTGTAAGTTTGATTCACTGATTTATTGGCACAGAGCAGCAGCTGTCGGTGGGGAAGCTGCGTAGCCTTGATTGTAGTGAGGAGTAGGCCTTAGGCCGTGGAGTCACCTGTTTTCAGCCGCCAGGAAAGAGGCATCAGAGCCAGTGTGCTCCATTGGGGCGGTGTAGCATGGCATCCAATGCTGCCCCCAGCATTTGCTCAGCAGAAGACAAACCGTGTTCACATCATGGATGACCTCGCCTGGTCCCTTAATATCACCTCCCTGAACAAGAAGGCACAGCAGCACCTCCATTTCCTGAGAAGACTGAGAGAAGCAAGGCTCCACCCCCCCCCCCCCCACCATCTTAACTGCGTTTTACAGGAGCACCATTGAGAGCATATGACAAGATGCATCTCCATCTGGTACGGCAGCGGTTGAGCATTGGGCCAGAAGTCCCTACAGTGAGAAGAGCTGTCCATCGGGGACATTTATCAGGAGCGCTGCATACAACAGGGCCCTAGGGATCCCACCCAACCATCCAGCATCCCTTTTGACTTTCTACCATCAGACAGAGATGCACAGAAACAAGAACGGCCAGGATAGGAAACATTTTCTTCCCTCAGGCCATTAGGCTTCAGAACTCCCTGTCACATCATATTCAAAGTGTCACTGGTTAATCTGTTCTGACACTTAAAATATTTAATATTAATGCATTTTAGTTTGTTATTTATGTGTGATTCATCTGAAGATTTTATCCTTACCTTCATAAATTATCATGTGTTATGCATCTTATGTGTACTGTTCTGCTTTACTCTGGTTCGGAGAAACAATGTCTCATTTCTATATACATTATATGGATATATATGTCACATACATGTATATATTTGAATAACAATAAACTTGACTTGACCCGATTGTAGTCGACTCAGATATCTGTGCCATTCAAGGCTTGGGCCTGGGCCTGGACTTCTTTTACTGCTACTTTTATGTGCTTGCTGTCTTGTATGTGCTGTGTGACTGTTGGAACTGTGTCTAGCACCTTGGCCCTGGAGTAACACCATTTTGTTTGGCTGTACTAGTAAATATTCATGTAAACAAACTGGATGAACTCAGCAGGTCGGGCAGCATCCGTTGAAATGAGCAGTCAATGTTTCGTCAGGTCTCGGCCCGAAACGTTGACTACTCATTTCAACGGATGATGCCCGATCTGCTGAGTTCATCCAGCTTCATCCAGCTTGTTTGTATGTGTTGATTTGACCACAGCATCTGCAGTGTACTTTGTGTTTACTATTCATGTATAGTTGTCCGACAATTAAATCTGAATTGAATCGATTCGAAATACACCAAATGACTCCTCCTTATTTCAGTTCTAAATGAACATCCCTTTATTTTGACGCTGTTCCCTTCTATTCTAGACTTCCTACTAAAGGAAAGCATTTTCTCCATATCCACTCTGTCCAACCCTTTCAGTATCTAATAGATGTCAATGAGATCTCCCCCTCATCCAAATGAACTCCACAAAGTACAGCCCCTTTAATTTTTTTTAGGATATGAGTTTAACTGCAGGTACTCAAAGCCACTTAATGGTAATTTATGCTACAATCTGATTAGGTATTATTTCTGTTGACTAACCAAGTTTGCTCTTCCTGAGATTAGAAGAATGAGGGGTGTTATCATTTAGATCTATCCAATATAGAAAGGCCTAAATAGAGTGGAGGTGGTGAGGATGTTTCCAATTTTGGTGAAGTCTAGGGCCAGAGGGCAAAGCCTCAGAATAGAACTATATCGACTTAGAATGGAGGTGAGGAGTTATTTCTTTAGTCAGAAGGTCTTGAATCTGTGGAACAGCTGTGGAGGCCAAGTCAATGGATATATTTAAAGTGGAGGTTGACAGGTTATTGATGGGTGAGAGGGTCAAAGGTTATGAGGAGAAAGCAGGAGAATGGGCTTGAGAGGGATAGTAAATCAGCCATGATGGAATGGTGGAGCAGACTTAATGGGCTGAATGGCATAATTCAGTTCCTGTGTCTTATGATCTTATGGTCTTCTGAACTGAAGTGGCCTAGTGGATACATTTTTAAGGCCAACTCTCCCTTTGATCTCAACCCGAGGTGTAGCTGCTGCCAGCATTCTAACGTAACAAGTCTCTGGACTTGAGTCCACAGGAATTCAGCTCAAACCTATCCCATATAGGAAAGGGAGAGGAAGTCATAATAAGATGGAGAGGTGAGTGGAAGGTGTACAAACCGGCAGGTAACAGTTTAAACCTGGATAAGGGGCATCTTTCCCCTTCCTTTACAGTCTTGATGAATGGTCCCAGGCTGAAATGTCAACCATTTATTTCTCACTGTAGATGCTGCCTGACCTGTTGAGTTCCTCCAGCATTTTGTGTGTGTTGCTCTGGATTTTCAGCATCTGCTGAATCTGTTGTCTTGTTCCTTAGAAGGTCCAATATTAAGCCGCTTGGTTTCAGATGCATTCTGACAAACTGCCCAATTTTTGATGTCTATGTGTATGGTCTTTTTCTCAGGATGGAAAAGTCTATATCTAGAGGAAAATGATTTAAGATAAGACGGGAAAGATTTAAGATGATCTGAGGCATAACCTTTTCACACAAACAGTGAACACTTCTACTTCAGATGCTACCTCAAGAAGTGACATCTAAGGCCTCCATTGGTCAGGGCTGACCACCAAGGATACCTCATCTGGGTCATGTCTTCTTCTCGCTGTTACCATCTGGCAGATTTGGTACAGAGGCCTGAAGTCCCACACCACCAGGTCCAGGACTTCCCTACAACCATCAGGTTCTTAAACTGATCCACTAAACCCTAACCCTACCTCAATAACAGAGCGCTACAGATCACCTCTTGCACCACTATGGACTTGTCTCTCTGATTGTGTTGTTTTAGCAATCATCTCTTGTTTTACAGTCTTCTTCTTCACCGTTTATTATCACTAGCATATGTCGTGAAATTTGTTAAGTGTGTGTGTGTGTGTATATATATGTATATGCATTAAATAAAATAAGTAGTACAAAAACAGAAATGAAAAAGCAGTGAGGTAGTGTTCATGGGTTCAATGTCCATTCAGAAATCAGATGGCAGAGGGGAAGAAGCTGTCCATAAATTGTTGAGTGTGCACCTTCAGGCTCCTGTACCTCCTCCTTGATGGTAACAATCAGAAGATGGCATGTCCTGGGTGATGGGTTCTTAATGATGGATGCCACCTTTTTGAGGCTCTGCTCCTTGAAGATGTCTTGGATACTACGGATGCTAGTACCCGTGATGGAGCTGACTAATTTTGCAGTTTACTTCACAGTAAACCTCCCTCCCACCAGTTACCAGACAGTTACCTCCCTGTTACCAGACAGTGATGCAGCCAGTCAGAATGCTCTTCATGGTACATCTGTAGAAGTTTGCAAATGTTTTTGGTGACATACCGAATCTCCTCATCCTCCTGATGAAGTATAGCTGCTGCCTTGCCTTCTTCACAGCTGCCTCAATACGTTCTGCTCAGGTTAGGTCCTCAAAGATATTGACAACCAGGAACTTGAATTTCTCACTCTTTCCACTTCTGATCCTTCTGTGAGGACTGGTTTCTGTTCCGTACATTATTTGAGTCTGTGGTGCTACTGCAAGCAAGATTTCCATGAGACCAGCATCTCACTATAGCTGCGCAGATGACAATAAACTTGACTTGGTTGGTTTATGGAACAAGCTGCTAGAGGAATCTCTGGAGGTTGGTACAGCTACAATGATTAGAAGACACTAAGTCAGGTACGTATAAACACGTGGAAATGCAAACAAGATAAGGGGTGGTTTGGCAGTGTGGTGGTTAGCGTACAACTATTACAACACTAGCAACCCAGGTTCAATTACACCACTGTCTTAAAGTGATTGTATGTTCTCCCCGTGACCATGCAAGTTCCCTCCGGGTGTTCTGGTTTCCTCCCACATCTCAAAGACGCAAGGTTCAGTAGGTTAACTAGCCACATGGGTATAATTGGGCAGTACAGGGTTATTGGGCCAGAATGGCCTGTTACCAAGATGTAACTCCAAACAAGAACAAACAAACACAAAATGCTGGAGGAATGCATCTATGGAGATGAATATACAGTCTACATTTTGGCTGCAGATTAGTGTAGGGTCTTTGCCTGAAACATCGATTGTTTATTCTCCTCCACAGATGCTGCCTGACCTGCTGAGGTGGAAAAGATTTAAGACAAGGGTTCCCAACCTGGGGTACATGAATCCCTCAGTTAATGGTAGGGTTCCATGGCATAAAAATATTTGAGAACACTTGTGTGAAATGGTTCCGGGCAAATACAGGCGCAAAGACTATCTCAGATAGATATCTAGGTCTACATTGACAATTTGGGCCAAACGGCCTGTTTCTTTGCTGTACAACTCTACAACTCTATAGAAATACCATCTCCACTCTAATGCAGGTACACTTAGCTGTGTTTTTGTTGTAAGCTCAGGGCACATCACGGGATCAAGAAGTACACTCCTCTCACCTCCTTAATCCAGAACTGTTCGTGATGTTTATAAAGTCATAGAACACTACAGCACATAAACAGGCCTTTCAGCCCATCTAGTCTATACCAAACTATTATTCAGATCAGAATCAGCTTTATTATCACAGACACGTGTCATGAAATTTGTTAACTTAGAAGCAGCAGTTCAATGCAAAACATAATAATATAGAAAGAAAGGGAAAAAAGTAAGTAAATTACAATAAGTGTGTATATATGTATATTGAATAGATTAACAATAGTGCAAACACAGAAATAATATATAATTTTTAAAAAATGAGGTAGTGTTCATGGGTTCAATATCAATTTAGGGATTGTATGGCAGAGGGGAAGAAGCTGTTCCTGAAATGTTGAGTGTGTGACTTCAGGCTTCTGTATCTCCTTCCTGATGATAACAATGAGAAGATGGCTGGTGATTTGGTTGGGGGGGGGGGGTGGGATCCTTAATAATGGACGTTGCTTTTCTGGGATACCACTCCTTGGATTTGTCTTGGGTACTATGGAGGCTAGTACCCAAGATGGAGCTGACTAATATTACAACTTTCAGTCCCTGTGCAGTAGCCCCCACCCCCATACCAGACAGTGATGCAGCCTGTCAGAATGATCTCCACGGTACATCTAAAGAAGTGTTTTAGTTGACAAACTAAATCTCTTCAAACTCCTAATGAAGTATAGCTACTGTCTTGCCTTTATAGCTGCATTGCTGTATTGGGTCCAGGTTAGATC
Organism: Hypanus sabinus; assembly: GCF_030144855.1. Lineage (NCBI taxonomy): Eukaryota > Metazoa > Chordata > Chondrichthyes > Myliobatiformes > Dasyatidae > Hypanus > Hypanus sabinus. The sequence continues at coordinate 183,086,411 of NC_082709.1, read as the reverse complement.
CTCAGAGATCTTGACACCAAGGAGCTTAAGATTGCTCACTCTCTCCACTTCTGATCCCTCTATTAGGATTGGTTCGTATTCCCTAGTCTTACCCTTCCTGAAGTCCACAATCAGCTCCTTCATCTTACTGACACTGAGTGTGATGTCTTGCTGCAACCCTACTCAACTGGCCGGTAGGTATCGCACCTGTACACCTTCATCTGAAATTCTACCAACAATGGTTGTATCTATAAAATATAGATGGTATTTAAGCTATGCCTAGCCACACATGCACGGGTATAGAGAGAATAGATCAGTGGGCGAAGAACACATCTGTGAGGTGGGCCAGTGCTAAGTGTCAGCAAGGAAGAGATATTATCATCAAACCGCATAGATTGTGGTCTTCTGGTTAGGAAGTTGAGAGTCCAATTGCAAAGGGAAGTACAGAGGCCCGGGTTCTGTAACTTAGGGATTGGGGAATGATGGTGTTAAATGCTGAGCTATACTCAACGAACAATAATCTGACGTAGGTGTTTGCATTGTCCAGGTGACCCAAGGTCGTGTGAAGAGCCACTGAGATTGTGCCTGCCATAGACTTATTGTGGAGACAGGCAAATTGCAATGGATCCAGGTCCTTGTTGAGGCAGGAGTTCATTCTAGCCATGACCAACCTCTCAAAGCATTTCATCACCATAGATGTGAGTGCTACCAGGTGATAGTCTTTAAAGCAGCTCACACAAGTCTTCTTGGGCACAGGTATAATTGTTGCCTTTTTGAAGCAGGTGGGAACTTCCACCTGCAGGAGTGAGAGGTTGAAAATGTCCTTGAATACTCCTCCCAGTTGGTGGGCACAAGTTTTCAGAGCCTTACCAGGTACTCCATCAGGGAGGGTTCACCCTCCTTAAAGGCAGACTAACATCGACCTCCGAGACAGAGATCACAGGTTCACCAGGTGCAGAAGGGAGCTTCACAGATGTAGTTATAATCTCCCTTTCAAAGTGGACATTCTGCCTAATCCCATCAAACTGTACTTGAACTATAGTTCTCTTCAGCTTTGGGGTGGAAAAAGTTCTGATTTCATTATCACAAAGAAGCCATAGATACAACAAAAACATGATGAAATGTGTATAAAGTAAGAAACTTGGCAGCTGTGTGGCTGAACCGTGTAAAAACAGATACAAGAATAGAATATTGGGGGAGGTGGACCGCTGTCCTTGAATTTAAGCCATTGCTTGATGGGACACGTACAGTGTTTTGAAGAAGTATTCAGCCCCTACAGCTATTTTCACATTTTACTGTCTCATTTTCTAAGTTTAAAATATATTGAAGGAAATTTTGAGCTAATCTACAAAGCATTGTGCATCATGTCAAATCCAAAGAAAAATACCAAAACCTGTCAACAAAATTTAAAAACCAAAATTGTGAGGCTAAAAAAGTATTCATCTGCTTTGTAATTATTACGTTAACTTTCCTCGGGGACAATACTGGATCTTATCACACCAACTCATCCAATTTGTTGACGTAGAAAATTGGAGGATCACTTGTTTTCAATGAATCGATAAGAATAAGTATCCCCTCTCTCTGTGAGGTCCAACAGTATGGTAGATTTTCAACAGAACAAACCAAAATGAGGAAAGACAAGTCAGGGAAATGATAATAGAGAAGCACAGATCTGTCGAAGGGTAGAAGTCCGTCTCAAAGGAACAGGGCAGACCTTGAGTTCAGTGCAATCCATCGTGAAGTGGAAGAAATATGAAAACTTAGCCGCACTACCAATGTCAGGCTGCCCCTTGCTGGAGAAGAATGGCACTTGTTAGAGAGGCTACTGTGATGCCAGCACTGACTCTGCATGAGCAGCAGAAATCAGTGGCTGCAAATGGAGATGAAGTTCATGGCTCCACAAACTCTTAAGGCCTTGCTCTAAAAATGTATTTATAGAAGAGTGGCAAGGAAGAAGCCTGTCTAAACAAAAGCATATCTTTGCCCGTAAAGGCTTGCAAGGCAAAACTTAGAAGTTACTGCAAAGATTTGGAAGAAGATCTTGTGGTCAGATGAGACTAAAGTGAAACTTGTTGGCTTCAACATTAAGCGGTACCTGTGGTGTAACTCTAATACAGCAAATCAACCAAGTAACACTATCCTGACTGCAAAGCCAGGTAACTCCAACCCGACTGTAAAGCCAGATAACACCATCCCGACTGTAAAACCAGGTAATACCATCCTGACTGTAACGCCAGATAACACCATCCCGACTGTAACAGCAAGTAACACCATCACGACTGTAAAACCAGGTAACACCATCCTGATTGTAACGCCAGGTAACACCATCCCGACTGTAAAACCAGGTAACACCATCCCGACTGTAACGCCAAGTAACACCATCCCGACTGTAAAACCAGGTAACACGATCCTGACTGTAACGTCAGGTAACACCATCCCGACTGTAAAACCAGGTAACACCATCCTGACTGTAACGCAAGATAACGCCATCCCGACTGTAACGCCAGATAACACCATCCTGACTGTAACGCCAGGTAACACCATCCCGACTGTAACGCCAGGTAACACCATCCTGACTGTAACGCCAGATAACACCATCCTGACTGTAACGCCAGGTAACACCATGCCGACTGTAACGCCAGTTAACACCAACCCGACAGTAATGCCAGATAACACCATCCCGACGGTAACGCCAAGTAACACCATCCCGACTGTAAAACCAGGTAACACCATCCTGACTGTAACGTCAGATAACATCATCCCGACTGTAACGCCAAGTAACACCATCCCGACTGTAACGCCAGAAAACACCATCATGACTGTAAAGCCATGTTTAACACCATCCCGACTGTAACACCAAGTAACACCATCCTGACTGTAACGCCACGTAACACCATCCCGACTGTAAAACCAGGTAACACCATCCCGACTGTAATGCCAGATAACACCATCCCGACTGTAACGCCAAGTAACACCATGCTGACTGTAACTCCAGATAACAGCATCACAACTGTAACGCCAGATAACACCATCACGACTGTAAAGCCAGATAACACCATCCCGACTGTAACGCCAGATAACACCATCCCGACTGTAACGCCAAGTAACACCATCCTGACTGTAACGCCAGATAACACCATCCCGACTGTAACACCAAGTAACACCATCCTGACTGTAAAACCAGATACCACCATCCCGACTGTAAAACCAGGTAACACCATCCCAACCATAACGCCAGATAACACCATCCCGACTGTAACGCCAGATAACACCATCCCGACTGTAACGCCAAGTAACACCATCCTGACTGTAACGCCAGATAACACCATCCCGACTGTAACACCAAGTAACACCATCCTGACTGTAAAACCAGATACCACCATCCCGACTGTAAAACCAGGTAACACCATCCCAACCATAACGCCAGATAACACCATCCCGACTGTAAAGCCAGATAACACCATCCCGACTGTAACGCCAAGTAACACCATCCTGACTGTAATGCCAGATAACACAATCCTGACTGTAACGCCAGATAACACTATCCCGACTGTAACACCAAGTAACACCATCCTGACTGTGAAACCAGATACCACCATCCCGACTGTAAAACCAGGTAACACCATCCCGACTGTAAAGCCAGGTAACACCATCCTGACTGTAACTCCATGTAACACCATCCCGACTGTAACTCCAAGAAACACCATCCTGACTGTAAAGCCAGATAACACCATCCCGACTATAACGCCAAGTAACACGATCCCGAATGTAACGCCAGGTAACAACATCCCGACTGTAAAACCAGGTAACACCATCCCGACTGTAACGACAAGTAACACCATCCTGATTGTAAAGCCAGATAACACCATCCCGACTGTAACGCCAAGTAACACCATCCCGACTGTAACACCAAGTAACACCATCCTGACTGTAAAACCAGATAACACCATCCCGACTGTAACACCAGAAAAAACCATCCCGACTGTAACACCAAGTAACACCATCCCAACTGTAACGCAAGATAACACCATCCCGACTGTAAAACCAGGTAACACCATCCTGACTGTAACGCCAGATAACACCATCCCGACTGTAACAGCAAGTAACACCATCACGACTATAAAACCAGGTAACACCATCCTGATTGTAACGCCAGGTAACACCATCCCGACTGTAAAACCAGGTAACACCATCCCGACTGTAACGCCAAGTAACACCATCCCGACTGTAAAACCAGGTAACACGATCCTGACTGAAACGTCAGGTAACACCATCCCGACTGTAAAACCAGGTAACACCATCCTGACTGTAATGCCAGATAACGCCATCCCGACTGTAACGCCAGATAACACCATCCTGACTGTAACGCCAGGTAACACCATCCCGACTGTAAAGCCAGGTAACACCATCCTGACTGTAACGCCAGGTAACACCATCCTGACTGTAACGCCAAGTAACACCATCCTGACTGTAACTCCAAGTAACACCATCCCGGCTGTAAAAGCAGGTAACACCATCCTGACTGTAATGCCAGATAACGCCATCCCGACTGTAACGCCAGATAACACCATCCTGACTGTAACGCCAGGTAACACCATCCCGACTGTAACACCAGATAACACCATCCTGACTGTAAGTCCAAGTAACACCATCCCGGCTGTAAAACCAGGTAACACCATCCTGACTGTAATGCCAGATAACGCCATCCCGACTGTAACGCCAGATAACACCATCCTGACTGTAACGCCAGGTAACACCATCCCGACTGTAACACCAGATAACAGCATCCTGACTGTAACGCCAGGTAACACTATCCCGACTGTAACGCAGATAACACCATCCTGACTGTAACGCCAGATAACACCATCCAGACTGTAACGCCAGATAAGACCATCCCGACTGTAAAGCCAGGTAACACCATCCTGATTGTAACGCCAGGTAACACCATCCCGACTGTAAAACCAGGTAACACCATCCCGACTGTAACGCCAAGTAACACCATCCCGACTGTAAAACCAGGTAACACGATCCTGACTGAAACGTCAGGTAACACCATCCCGACTGTAAAACCAGGTAACACCATCCTGACTGTAATGCCAGATAACGCCATCCCGACTGTAACGCCAGATAACACCATCCTGACTGTAACGCCAGGTAACACCATCCCGACTGTAACGCCAGATAACACCATCCTGACTGTAATGCCAGGTAACACCATCCCGACTGTAACGCCAGATAAGACCATCCCGACTGTAAAGCCAGGTAACACCATCCTGACTGTAACACCAGGTAACACAATCCTGACTGCAACTCCAAGTAACACCATCCCGACTGTAATGCCAGATAACACCATCCCGACTGTAACACCAAGTAACACCATCCTGACTGTAAAACCAGATAACACCATCCCGACTGTAACACCAGAAAAAACCATCCCGACTGTAACACCAAGTAACACCATCCCAACTGTAACGCAAGATAACACCATCCCGACTGTAAAACCAGGTAACACCATCCTGACTGTAACGCCAGATAACACCATCCCGACTGTAACAGCAAGTAACACCATCACGACTATAAAACCAGGTAACACCATCCTGATTGTAACGCCAGGTAACACCATCCCGACTGTAAAACCAGGTAACACCATCCCGACTGTAACGCCAAGTAACACCATCCCGACTGTAAAACCAGGTAACACGATCCTGACTGAAACGTCAGGTAACACCATCCCGACTGTAAAACCAGGTAACACCATCCTGACTGTAATGCCAGATAACGCCATCCCGACTGTAACGCCAGATAACACCATCCTGACTGTAACGCCAGGTAACACCATCCCGACTGTAAAGCCAGGTAACACCATCCTGACTGTAACGCCAGGTAACACCATCCTGACTGTAACGCCAAGTAACACCATCCTGACTGTAACTCCAAGTAACACCATCCCGGCTGTAAAAGCAGGTAACACCATCCTGACTGTAATGCCAGATAACGCCATCCCGACTGTAACGCCAGATAACACCATCCTGACTGTAACGCCAGGTAACACCATCCCGACTGTAACACCAGATAACACCATCCTGACTGTAAGTCCAAGTAACACCATCCCGGCTGTAAAACCAGGTAACACCATCCTGACTGTAATGCCAGATAACGCCATCCCGACTGTAACGCCAGATAACACCATCCTGACTGTAACGCCAGGTAACACCATCCCGACTGTAACACCAGATAACAGCATCCTGACTGTAACGCCAGGTAACACCATCCCGACTGTAACGCAGATAACACCATCCTGACTGTAACGCCAGATAACACCATCCAGACTGTAACGCCAGATAAGACCATCCCGACTGTAAAGCCAGGTAACACCATCCTGATTGTAACGCCAGGTAACACCATCCCGACTGTAAAACCAGGTAACACCATCCCGACTGTAACGCCAAGTAACACCATCCCGACTGTAAAACCAGGTAACACGATCCTGACTGAAACGTCAGGTAACACCATCCCGACTGTAAAACCAGGTAACACCATCCTGACTGTAATGCCAGATAACGCCATCCCGACTGTAACGCCAGATAACACCATCCTGACTGTAACGCCAGGTAACACCATCCCGACTGTAACGCCAGATAACACCATCCTGACTGTAATGCCAGGTAACACCATCCCGACTGTAACGCCAGGTAACACCATCCCGACTGTAACGCAGATAACACCATCCTGACTGTAACGCCAGATAACACCATCCAGACTGTAACGCCAGATAAGACCATCCCGACTGTAAAGCCAGGTAACACCATCCTGACTGTGACGCCAGGTAACACCATCCTGACTGTAACGCCAAGTAACACCATCCCGACTGTAACGCCAAGTAACACCATCCCGACTGTAAAACCAGGTAACACCATCCTGACTGTAACGCCAGGTAACATCATCCCGACAGTAACGCCAAGTAACACCATCCCGACTGTAACGCCAGAAAACAGCATCATGACTGTAAAGCCACATTTAACACCATCCCGACTGTAACAGCAAGTAACACCATCCTGACTGTAACGCCACGTAACACCATCCCGACTGTAAAACCAGGTAACAACATCCCGACTGTAATGTCAGATAACACCATGCCGACTGTAACGCCAAGTAACACCATCCCGACTGTAAAACCAGGTAACACCGTCCCAACTATAAAGCCAGATAACGCCATCCCGACTGTAACACCAAGTAACACCATCCCGACTGTAACTCCAGATAACACCATCACAACTGTAACGCCAGATAACACCATCACTACTGTAAAGCCAGATAACACCATCCCGACTGTAACCCCAGATAACACCATCCCGACTGTAACGCCAAGTAACACCATCCTGACGGTAACGCCAGATAACACCATCCTGACTGTAACGCCAGAAAACACCATCCCAACTGTAACACCAAGGAACACCATCCTGACTGTAAAACCAGATACCACCTTCCCGACTGTAAAACCAGGTAAAACCATCCCAGCCGTAACGCCAGATAACACCATCCCGACTGTAAAGCCAGATAACACCATCCCGACTGTAACGCCAGATAACACCATCCTGACTGTAACGCCAGGTAACACCATCCCGACTGTAACGCCAGATAACACCATCCTGACTGTAACGCCAGGTAACACCATCCCGACTGTAACGCCAGGTAACACCATCCCGACTGTAACGCAGATAACACCATCCTGACTGTAACGCCAGATAACACCATCCAGACTGTAACGCCAGATAAGACCATCCCGACTGTAAAGCCAGGTAACACCATCCTGACTGTAACGCCAGGTAACACCATCCTGACTGTAACGCCAAGTAACACAATCCTGACTTTAACTCCAAGTAACACCATCCCGACTGTAATGCCAGATAACACCATCCCGACTGTAACGCCAGGTAACACCATCCCGACTGTAATGTCAGATAACACCATCCCGAGTGTAACGCCAAGTAACACCATCCTGACTGTAAAACCAGGTATCACCATCCCAACTATAAAGCCAGATAACGCCATCCCGACTGTAACACCAAGTAACACCATCCCGACTGTAACTCCAGATAACATCATCACAACTGTAACGCCAGATAACACCATCCCGACTGTAACACCAGATAACACCATCCCGACTGTAAAACCAGGTAACACCATCCTGACTGTAACGCCAGATAACACCATCACGACTGTAAAGCCAGGTAACACCATCCTGACTGTAACGCCAGATAACACCATCCTGACTGTAACGCCAGATAACACCATACTGACTGTAAAACCAGATACCACCTTCCCGACTGTAAAACCAGGTAACACCATCCCAACCGTAACGCCAGATAACACCATCCCGACTGTAAAGCCAGATAACACCATCCCGACTGTAACGCCAGATAACACCATCCTGACTGTAACGCCAGGTAACACCATCCCGACTGTAACGCCAGATAACACCATCCTGACTGTAAAGCCAGGTAACATCATCCCGACTGTAACGCCAGGTAACACCATCCCGACTGTAACGCAGATAACACCATCCTGACTGTAACGCAAGATAACACCATCCAGACTGTAACGCCAGATAAGACCATCCCGACTGTAAAGCCAGGTAACACCATCCTGACTGTAACACCAGGTAACACAATCCTGACTGCAACTCCAAGTAACACCATCCCGACTGTAATGCCAGATAACACCATCCCGACTGTAACGCCAAGTAACACCATCCCGACTGTAAAACCAGGTAACACCATCCTGACTGTAACGCCAGATAACATCATCCCGACAGTAACGCCAAGTAACACCATCCCGACTGTAACGCCAGAAAACAGCATCATGACTGTAAAGCCACGTTTAACACCATCCCGACTGTAACACCAAGTAACACCATCCTGGCTGTAAAGGCAGGTAACACCATCCCGACTGTAAAACCAGGTAACACCATCCCGACTGTAATGTCAGATAACACCATCCCGAGTGTAACGCCAAGTAACACCATCCTGACTGTAAAACCAGGTATCACCGTCCCAACTATAAAGCCAGATAACGCCATCCCGACTGTAACACCAAGTAACACCATCCCGACTGTAACTCCAGATAACATCATCACAACTGTAACGCCAGATAACACCATCACGACTGTAAAGCCAGATAACACCATCCCGACGGTAACGCCAGATAACACCATCCCGACTGTAACGCCAAGTAACACCATCCTGACTGTAACGCCAGATAACACCATCCTGACTGTAACGCCAGATAACACCATCCCGACTGTAACATCAAGTAACACCATCCTGACTGTAAAACCAGATACCACCATCCCGACTGTAAAACCAGGTAACACCATCCCAACCATAACGCCAGATAACACCATCCCGACTGTAAAGCCAGATAACACCATCCCGACTGTAACGCCAAGTAACACCATCCTGACTGTAACGCCAGATAACACCATCCTGACTGTAACGCCAGATAACACCATCCCGACTGTAACACAAAGTAACACCATCCTGACTGTAAAACCAGATACCACCATCCCGACTGTAAAACCAGGTAACACCATCCCGACTGTAAAGCCAGGTAACACCATCCTGACTGTAACGCCATGTAACACCATCCCGACTGTAACACCAGAAAAAACCATCCCGACTGTAACACCAAGATAACACCATCCCGACTGTAAAACCAGGTAACACCATCCTGACTATAAAGCCAGATAACGCCATCCTGACTGTAACACCAAGTAACACCATCCTGACTGTAACGCCACGTAACACCATCCCGTCTGTAAAACCAGGTAACACCATCCCAACTGCAAAGCCATATAACGCCATCCCGACTGTAACGCCAAGTAACACCATCCCGACTGTAACGCCAGGTAACACCATCCCGACTGTAAAGCCAGGTAACACCATCCTGAATGTAACGCCAGATAACACAATCCCGACTGTAACACTAAGTAACACCATCCTGATTGTAAAGCCAGATAACACCATCACGACTGTAAAGCCAAATAACACCATCCTGACTATAACGCCAAGTAACACCATCCCGACTGTAAAACCAAGTAACACCATTCTGACTGTAACGCCAAGTAACACCATCCCGACTGTAATGCCAGTTAACACCATCTCAACTGTAACGCAAGATAACACCATCCCGACTGTAAAACCAGGTAAAACCATCCAGACTGTAACACCAAGTAACACCATCCCGACTGTAAAACCAGGTAACACCACCCTGACTGTAACACCAAGTAACACCATCCCGACTGTAATGCCAGATAACACCATCCCGACTGTAAAGCCAAATAGCACAATCCCGACTGTAACACCAAGTAACACCATCACGACTGTAACTCCAAGTAACACCATCCTGACTGTAAAGCCAGATAACACCAACCCGACTGTAACGCCAAGTAACACCATCCTGACTGTAACGCAAAGTAACATGATCCCGACTGTAACGCCAGATAACACCATCCCGACTGTAAAGCCAGATAGCACCATCCTGACTGTAACGCCAGATAACAACATCCCGATTGTAAAGCCAGGTAACACCAACCTGACTGTAACGCCAGATAACACCATCCCGACTGTAAAACCAGGTAACACCATCCCAGCCGTAATGCCAGATAACAACATCACGACTGTAATGCCAAGTAACACCATCCCGACTGTAACGCCAAGTAACACCATCCCGACTGTAAAACCAGGTAACACCATCCCAGCCGTAATGCCTGATAACAACATCACGACTGTAATGCCAAGTAACACCATCCCGACTGTAACGCCAAGTAACACCATCCCGACTGTAAAGCCAGATAGCACCGTCCTGACTGTAACGCCAAGTAACACCATCCCGACTGTAACTCCAAGTAACACCATCCTGACTGTAATGCCAGATAACACCATCCCGATTGTAATGCCAGGTAACACCAACCTGACTGTAACGCCAGATAACACCATCCCGACTGTAAAGCCAGATAGCACCATCCTGACTGTAACGCCAAGTAACACCATCCCGACTGTAACTCCAAGTAACAACATCCCGACTGTAACGCCAAGTAACACCATCCCGACTGTAACGCCAGATAACACCATCCCGATTGTAAAGCCAGGTAACCCAACCTGACTGTAACGCCAGATAACACCATCCCGACTGTAAAGCCAGATAGCACCATCCTGACTGTAACGCCAAGTAACACCATCCCGACTGTAACTCCAAGTAACACCATCCTGACTGTAATGCCAAGTAACACCATCCCGACTGTAAAGCCAGGTAACACCATCCTGACTACAAAGACAGATAACACCATCCCGACTATAACGCCAAGTAACACGATCCCGACTGTAATGCCAGATAACACCATCCTGACTGTAACGCCAGATAACACCATCCCAACTGTAACGACATGTAACACCATCCCGACTGTAACGCCAAGTAACACCATCCCGACAGTAATGCCAGTTAACACCATCTCAACTGTAACACTTGATAACACCATCCCGACTGTAATGCCAGGTAACACCATCCCAACTGTAACACCAAGTAACACCATCCTGATTGTAACACTAGATAACACCATCCCTACTGTAACACCAAGTAACACCATTCCGACTGTAACGACAAGTAACACCATCCGGACTGTAACGTCAAGTAACACCATCCTGACTGTAATGACAAGTAACACCATCCCGACTGTAAAGCCAAGTAACACCATCCTGACTGTAAAGCCAGATAACACAACCCGACTGTAATGCCAGATAACACCACCCTACTGTAACGCCAGATAACACGATCATGACTGTAAAGCCAGGTAACACCATCCCGACTGTAACACCAATTAACACCATACCGACTGTAATGCCAGTTAACACCATCTCAACTGTAACGCTAGATAATACCATCCCGACTGTAAAACCATTTAACACCATCCCGATTGTAACACCAAATAACACCATCTCAACTGTAACACTTGATAACACCATCCCGACTGTAATGCCAGGTAACACCATCCCAACTGTAACACCAAGTAACACCATCCTGATTGTAACACTAGATAACACCATCCCTACTGTAACACCAAGTAACACCATTCCGACTGTAACGACAAGTAACACCATCCCGACTGTAACGTCAAGTAACACCATCCTGACTGTAATGACAAGTAACACCATCCCGACTGTAACACCAAGTTACACCATCCCGACTGTAATACCAAGTAACACCATCCCGACCTTAAAGCCAGGTAACACCATCCTTTCTTTCTTTTTCAATTATTTTTATTAATTTTTTTAAAAAAACATAACATAATATTATATTACATATGTTATGAATACAATAGATTTGAAATTGAGTTGATAACAAGATAACAATATCTTATTAAACTATAAGCGAAAATGGATCATACAATATTAATAACACGATCCCGACTGTATCGCCAAGTAACACCATCCCGACTGTAAAGCCAGGTAACACCATCCTGACTGTAACGCCAGATAACACCATCCTGACTGTAACGCCACGTAACACCATCCCGACTGTAATGCCAGATAACACCATCCCGATTGTAACGCCAACTAACACCATCCTGACTGTAACACCAGGTAACACCATTCCGACTGTAAAACCAGGTAACACCATCCTGACTGTAACGCCAGATAACACCATCACGACTGTAAAGCCAGGTAACACCATCCTGACTGTAACGCCAGATAACACCATACCGACTGTAATGCCAAGTAACACGATCCCGACTGTAACGACAAGTAACACCATCCCGATTGTAACACTAGATAACACCATCCCTACTGTAACACCAAGTACCAACATCCCGACTGTAAGGACAAGTAACCACATCCAAACTGTAACAACAATAAACACCATCCCGACTGTAATGACAAGTAACATCATCCCGACTGTAAAACCAAGTAACACCATCCCGACTGTAATGCCAGAAAACACCATCCCGAATGTAAAGCCAGATAACACCATCCCTACAGTAACGCCAAGTAACACCATCCCGACTGTAAAGCCAGGTAACACCATCCCGACTGTAACGCCAAGTAACACCATCCTGACTGTAAAGCCAGATAACACAATCCCGACTGTAACGCCAGATAACACCATCCCGACTGTAACGCCAAGTAACACCATCCCGACTGTAAAACCAGGTAACACCATCCCAGCCGTAATGCCAGATAACAACATCACGACTGTAATGCCAAGTAACACCATCCCGACTGTAACGCCAGATAACAACATCCCGACTGTAACACCAAGTAACACCATCCCGACTGTAACGCCAAGTAACACCATCCCGACTATAACGCCAGATAACACCATCCCAATTGTAAAGCCAGGTAACACCAAACTGACTGTAACGCCAGATAACACCATCCCGACTGTAAAGCCAGATAGCACCATTCTGACTGTAACGCCAAGTAACACCATCCTGACTGTAACTCCAAGTAACACCATCCTGACTGTAATGCCAAGTAACACCATCCCGACTGTAAAGCCAGGTAACACCATCCTGACTATAAAGTCAGATAACACCATCCCGACTATAACGCTAAGTAACACGATCCCGACTGTAATGCCAGATAACACCATCCTGACTGTAACGCCAGATAACACCATCCTGACTGTAACGACATGTAACACCATCCCGACTGTAACGCCAAGTAACACCATCCCGACTGTAATGCCAGTTAACACCATCTCAACTGTAACACTTGATAACACCATCCCGACTGTAATGCCAGGTAACACCATCCCAACTGTAACAAGAAGTAACAGCATCCTGATTGTAACACTAGATAACACCATCCCTACTGTAACACCAAGTAACACCATTCCGACTGTAACGACAAGTAACACCATTCCGACTGTAACGCCAAGTAACACCATCCCGACTGTAATGACAAGTAACACCATCCCGACTGTAAAGCCAGATAACACCATCCCGACTGTAACACCAAGTAACACCATCCCGTCTGTAACTCCAAGTAACACCATCCTGACTGTAAAGCCAGATAACACCAACCCGACTGTAACGCCAAGTAACACCATCCTGACTGTAACGCAAAGTAACACGATCCCGACTGTAACGCCAGATAACACCATCCCGACTGTAAAGCCAGATAGCACCATCCTGACTGTAACGCCAGATAACAACATCCCGATTGTAAAGCCAGGTAACACCAACCTGACTGTAACGCCAGATAACACCATCCCGACTGTAAAACCAGGTAACACCATCCCAGCCGTAATGCCAGATAACAACATCACGACTGTAATGCCAAGTAACACCATCCCGACTGTAACGCCAAGTAACACCATCCCGACTGTAAAACCAGGTAACACCATCCCAGCCGTAATGCCTGATAACAACATCACGACTGTAATGCCAAGTAACACCATCCCGACTGTAACGCCAAGTAACACCATCCCGACTGTAACGCCAAGTAACACCATCCCGACTGTAACGCCATGTAACACCATCCCGACTGTAACGCCAGATAACACCATCCCGATTGTAAAGCAAGGTAACACCAACCTGACTGTAACGCCAGATAACACCATCCCGACTGTAAAGCCAGATAGCACCATCCTGACTGTAACGCCAAGTAACACCATCCCGACTGTAACTCCAAGTAACAACATCCTGACTGTAATGCCAAGTAACACCATCCCAACTGTAAAGCCAGGTAACACCATCCTGACTATAAAGTCAGATAACACCATCCCGACTATAACGCCAAGTAACACGATCCCGACTGTAATGCCAGATAACACCATCCTGACTGTAACGCCAGATAACACCATCCCGACTGTAATGACAAGTAACACCATCCCGACTGTAAAGCCAGATAACACCATCCCGACTGTAACACCAAGTAACACCATCCCGTCTGTAACTCCAAGTAACACCATCCTGACTGTAAAGCCAGATAACACCAACCCGACTGTAACGCCAAGTAACACCATCCTGACTGTAACGCAAAGTAACACGATCCCAACTGTAACGCCAGATAACACCATCCCGACTGTAAAGCCAGATAGCACCATCCTGACTGTAACGCCAGATAACAACATCCCGATTGTAAAGCCAGGTAACACCAATCTGACTGTAACGCCAGATAACACCATCCCGACTGTAAAACCAGGTAACACCATCCCAGCCGTAATGCCAGATAACAACATCACGACTGTAATGCCAAGTAACACCATCCTGACTGTAACGCCAAGTAACACCATCCCGACTGTAAAACCAGGTAACACCATCCTAACTGTAAAGCCAGATAACACCATCCTGTCTGTAAAGCCAGGTAACACCAACCTGACTGTAACGCCAGATAACACCATCCCGACTGTAAAGCCAGATAGCACCATCCTGACTGTAACGCCAAGTAACACCATCCCGACTGTAACTCCAAGTAACACCATCCCGACTGTAACGCCATGTAACACCATCCCGACTGTAACGCCAGATAACACCATCCCGATTGTAAAGCAAGGTAACACCAACCTGACTGTAACGCCAGATAACACCATCCCGACTGTAAAGCCAGATAGCACCATCCTGACTGTAACGCCAAGTAACACCATCCCGACTGTAACTCCAAGTAACAACATCCTGACTGTAATGCCAAGTAACACCATCCCAACTGTAAAGCCAGGTAACACCATCCTGACTATAAAGTCAGATAACACCATCCCGACTATAACGCCAAGTAACACGATCCCGACTGTAATGCCAGATAACACCATCCTGACTGTAACGCCAGATAACACCATCCCAACTGTAACGACATGTAACACCATCCCGACTGTAACGCCATGTAACACCATCCCGACGGTAATGCCAGTTAACACCATCTCAACTGTAACACTTGATAACACCATCCCGACTGTAATGCCAGGTAACACCATCCCAACTGTAACACCAAGTAACACCATCCTGATTGTAACACTAGATAACACCATCCCTACTGTAACACCAAGTAACACCATTCTGACTGTAATGACAAGTAACACCATCCCGACTGTAACGCCAAGTAACACCATCCCGACTGTAATGACAAGTAACACCATCCCGACTGTAACGCTAGATAATACCATCCCGACTGTAAAACCATTTAACACCATCCCGAATGTAACACCAAATAACACCATCCAGACTGTAAAGCCAGATAACACCATCCCTACAGTAACGCCAAGTAACACCATCCCGACTGTAAAGCCAGGTAACACCATCCCAACTGTAAAGCCAGATAACACCACCCTACTGTTACGCCAGATAACACCATACCGACTGTTATGCCAGTTAACACCATCTCAACTGTAACGCTTGATAACACCATCCCGACTGTAACGCCAGGTAACACCATCCCAACTGTAACAACAAGTAACAGCATCCTGATTGTAACACTAGATAACACCATCCCTACTGTAACACCAAGTAACACCATTCCGACTGTAACGACAAGTAACAACATTCCGACTGTAACGCCAAGTAACACCATCCCGACTGTAATGACAAGTAACACCATCCCGACTGTAAAGCCAGATAACACCATCCCGACTGTAACACCAAGTAACACCATCCCGTCTGTAACTCCAAGTAACACCATCCTGACTGTAAAGCTAGATAACACCAACCCGACTGTAACGCCAAGTAACACCATCCTGACTGTAACGCAAAGTAACACGATCCCGACTGTAACGCCAGATAACACCATCCCGACTGTAAAAGCCAGATAGCACCATCCTGACTGTAACGCCAGATAACAACATCCCGATTGTAAAGCCAGGTAACACCAACCTGACTGTAACGCCAGATAACACCATCCCGACTGTAAAACCAGGTAACACCATCCCAGCCGTAATGCCAGATAACAACATCACGACTGTAATGCCAAGTAACACCATCCCGACTGTAACGCCAAGTAACACCATCCCGACTGTAAAAACAGGTAACACCATCCCAGCCGTAATGCCTGATAACAACATCACGACTGTAATACCAAGTAACACCATCCCGACTGTAACGCCAAGTAACACCATCCCGACTGTAATGCCAGATAACACCATCCCGATTGTAAAGCCAGGTAACACCAACCTGACTGTAACGCCAGATAACACCATCCCGACTGTAAAGCCAGATAGCACCATCCTGACTGTAACGCCAAGTAACACCATCCCGACTGTAACTCCAAGTAACACCATCCCGACTGTAACGCCATGTAACACCATCCCGACTGTAACGCCAGATAACACCATCCCGATTGTAAAGCAAGGTAACACCAACCTGACTGTAACGCCAGATAACACCATCCCGACTGTAAAGCCAGATAGCACCATCCTGACTGTAATGCCAAGTAACACCATCCCGACTGTAACTCCAAGTAACAACATCCTGACTGTAATGCCAAGTAACACCATCCCAACTGTAAAGCCAGGTAACACCATCCTGACTATAAAGTCAGATAACACCATCCCGACTATAACGCCAAGTAACACGATCCCGACTGTAATGCCAGATAACACCATCCTGACTGTAACGCCAGATAACACCATCCCAACTGTAACGACATGTAACACCATCCCGACTGTAACGCCATGTAACACCATCCCGAAGGTAATGCCAGTTAACACCATCTCAACTGTAACACTTGATAACACCATCCCGACTGTAATGCCAGGTAACACCATCCCAACTGTAACACCAAGTAACACCATCCTGATTGTAACACTAGATAACACCATCCCTACTGTAACACCAAGTAACACCATTCTGACTGTAATGACAAGTAACACCATCCCGACTGTAACGCCAAGTAACACCATCCCGACTGTAATGACAAGTAACACCATCCCGACTGTAACGCTAGATAATACCATCCCGACTGTAAAACCATTTAACACCATCCCGACTGTAACACCAAATAACACCATCCAGACTGTAAAGCCAGATAACACCATCCCTACAGTAACGCCAAGTAACACCATCCCGACTGTAAAGCCAGGTAACACCATCCCGACTGTAAAGCCAGATAACACCACCCTACTGTTACGCCAGATAACACCATACCGACTGTTATGCCAGTTAACACCATCTCAACTGTAACGCTTGATAACACCATCCCGACTGTAACGCCAGGTAACACCATCCAGACTGTAACACCAAGTAACACCATCCCGACTGTAAAACCAGGTAACACCATCCCGACTGTAACACCAAGTAACACCATCCTGACTGTAACGTCAGATAACATCATCCCGACTGTAACGCCAAGTAACACCATCCCGACTGTAACGCCAGAAAACACCATCATGACTGTAAAGCCATGTTTAACACCATCCCGACTGTAACACCAAGTAACACCATCCTGACTGTAACGCCACGTAACACCATCCCGACTGTAAAACCAGGTAACACCATCCCGACTGTAATGCCAGATAACACCATCCCGACTGTAACGCCAAGTAACACCATGCTGACTGTAACTCCAGATAACAGCATCACAACTGTAACGCCAGATAACACCATCACGACTGTAAAGCCAGATAACACCATCCCGACTGTAACGCCAGATAACACCATCCCGACTGTAACGCCAAGTAACACCATCCTGACTGTAACGCCAGATAACACCATCCCGACTGTAACACCAAGTAACACCATCCTGACTGTAAAACCAGATACCACCATCCCGACTGTAAAACCAGGTAACACCATCCCAACCATAACGCCAGATAACACCATCCCGACTGTAAAGCCAGATAACACCATCCCGACTGTAACGCCAAGTAACACCATCCTGACTGTAATGCCAGATAACACAATCCTGACTGTAACGCCAGATAACACTATCCCGACTGTAACACCAAGTAACACCATCCTGACTGTGAAACCAGATACCACCATCCCGACTGTAAAACCAGGTAACACCATCCCGACTGTAAAGCCAGGTAACACCATCCTGACTGTAACTCCATGTAACACCATCCCGACTGTAACTCCAAGAAACACCATCCTGACTGTAAAGCCAGATAACACCATCCCGACTATAACGCCAAGTAACACGATCCCGAATGTAACGCCAGGTAACAACATCCCGACTGTAAAACCAGGTAACACCATCCCGACTGTAACGACAAGTAACACCATCCTGATTGTAAAGCCAGATAACACCATCCCGACTGTAACGCCAAGTAACACCATCCCGACTGTAACACCAAGTAACACCATCCTGACTGTAAAACCAGATAACACCATCCCGACTGTAACACCAGAAAAAACCATCCCGACTGTAACACCAAGTAACACCATCCCAACTGTAACGCAAGATAACACCATCCCGACTGTAAAACCAGGTAACACCATCCTGACTGTAACGCCAGATAACACCATCCCGACTGTAACAGCAAGTAACACCATCACGACTATAAAACCAGGTAACACCATCCTGATTGTAACGCCAGGTAACACCATCCCGACTGTAAAACCAGGTAACACCATCCCGACTGTAACGCCAAGTAACACCATCCCGACTGTAAAACCAGGTAACACGATCCTGACTGAAACGTCAGGTAACACCATCCCGACTGTAAAACCAGGTAACACCATCCTGACTGTAATGCCAGATAACGCCATCCCGACTGTAACGCCAGATAACACCATCCTGACTGTAACGCCAGGTAACACCATCCCGACTGTAAAGCCAGGTAACACCATCCTGACTGTAACGCCAGGTAACACCATCCTGACTGTAACGCCAAGTAACACCATCCTGACTGTAACTCCAAGTAACACCATCCCGGCTGTAAAAGCAGGTAACACCATCCTGACTGTAATGCCAGATAACGCCATCCCGACTGTAACGCCAGATAACACCATCCTGACTGTAACGCCAGGTAACACCATCCCGACTGTAACACCAGATAACACCATCCTGACTGTAAGTCCAAGTAACACCATCCCGGCTGTAAAACCAGGTAACACCATCCTGACTGTAATGCCAGATAACGCCATCCCGACTGTAACGCCAGATAACACCATCCTGACTGTAACGCCAGGTAACACCATCCCGACTGTAACACCAGATAACAGCATCCTGACTGTAACGCCAGGTAACACCATCCCGACTGTAACGCAGATAACACCATCCTGACTGTAACGCCAGATAACACCATCCAGACTGTAACGCCAGATAAGACCATCCCGACTGTAAAGCCAGGTAACACCATCCTGATTGTAACGCCAGGTAACACCATCCCGACTGTAAAACCAGGTAACACCATCCCGACTGTAACGCCAAGTAACACCATCCCGACTGTAAAACCAGGTAACACGATCCTGACTGAAACGTCAGGTAACACCATCCCGACTGTAAAACCAGGTAACACCATCCTGACTGTAATGCCAGATAACGCCATCCCGACTGTAACGCCAGATAACACCATCCTGACTGTAACGCCAGGTAACACCATCCCGACTGTAACGCCAGATAACACCATCCTGACTGTAATGCCAGGTAACACCATCCCGACTGTAACGCCAGATAAGACCATCCCGACTGTAAAGCCAGGTAACACCATCCTGACTGTAACACCAGGTAACACAATCCTGACTGCAACTCCAAGTAACACCATCCCGACTGTAATGCCAGATAACACCATCCCGACTGTAACACCAAGTAACACCATCCTGACTGTAAAACCAGATAACACCATCCCGACTGTAACACCAGAAAAAACCATCCCGACTGTAACACCAAGTAACACCATCCCAACTGTAACGCAAGATAACACCATCCCGACTGTAAAACCAGGTAACACCATCCTGACTGTAACGCCAGATAACACCATCCCGACTGTAACAGCAAGTAACACCATCACGACTATAAAACCAGGTAACACCATCCTGATTGTAACGCCAGGTAACACCATCCCGACTGTAAAACCAGGTAACACCATCCCGACTGTAACGCCAAGTAACACCATCCCGACTGTAAAACCAGGTAACACGATCCTGACTGAAACGTCAGGTAACACCATCCCGACTGTAAAACCAGGTAACACCATCCTGACTGTAATGCCAGATAACGCCATCCCGACTGTAACGCCAGATAACACCATCCTGACTGTAACGCCAGGTAACACCATCCCGACTGTAAAGCCAGGTAACACCATCCTGACTGTAACGCCAGGTAACACCATCCTGACTGTAACGCCAAGTAACACCATCCTGACTGTAACTCCAAGTAACACCATCCCGGCTGTAAAAGCAGGTAACACCATCCTGACTGTAATGCCAGATAACGCCATCCCGACTGTAACGCCAGATAACACCATCCTGACTGTAACGCCAGGTAACACCATCCCGACTGTAACACCAGATAACACCATCCTGACTGTAAGTCCAAGTAACACCATCCCGGCTGTAAAACCAGGTAACACCATCCTGACTGTAATGCCAGATAACGCCATCCCGACTGTAACGCCAGATAACACCATCCTGACTGTAACGCCAGGTAACACCATCCCGACTGTAACACCAGATAACAGCATCCTGACTGTAACGCCAGGTAACACCATCCCGACTGTAACGCAGATAACACCATCCTGACTGTAACGCCAGATAACACCATCCAGACTGTAACGCCAGATAAGACCATCCCGACTGTAAAGCCAGGTAACACCATCCTGATTGTAACGCCAGGTAACACCATCCCGACTGTAAAACCAGGTAACACCATCCCGACTGTAACGCCAAGTAACACCATCCCGACTGTAAAACCAGGTAACACGATCCTGACTGAAACGTCAGGTAACACCATCCCGACTGTAAAACCAGGTAACACCATCCTGACTGTAATGCCAGATAACGCCATCCCGACTGTAACGCCAGATAACACCATCCTGACTGTAACGCCAGGTAACACCATCCCGACTGTAACGCCAGATAACACCATCCTGACTGTAATGCCAGGTAACACCATCCCGACTGTAACGCCAGGTAACACCATCCCGACTGTAACGCAGATAACACCATCCTGACTGTAACGCCAGATAACACCATCCAGACTGTAACGCCAGATAAGACCATCCCGACTGTAAAGCCAGGTAACACCATCCTGACTGTGACGCCAGGTAACACCATCCTGACTGTAACGCCAAGTAACACCATCCCGACTGTAACGCCAAGTAACACCATCCCGACTGTAAAACCAGGTAACACCATCCTGACTGTAACGCCAGGTAACATCATCCCGACAGTAACGCCAAGTAACACCATCCCGACTGTAACGCCAGAAAACAGCATCATGACTGTAAAGCCACATTTAACACCATCCCGACTGTAACAGCAAGTAACACCATCCTGACTGTAACGCCACGTAACACCATCCCGACTGTAAAACCAGGTAACAACATCCCGACTGTAATGTCAGATAACACCATGCCGACTGTAACGCCAAGTAACACCATCCCGACTGTAAAACCAGGTAACACCGTCCCAACTATAAAGCCAGATAACGCCATCCCGACTGTAACACCAAGTAACACCATCCCGACTGTAACTCCAGATAACACCATCACAACTGTAACGCCAGATAACACCATCACTACTGTAAAGCCAGATAACACCATCCCGACTGTAACCCCAGATAACACCATCCCGACTGTAACGCCAAGTAACACCATCCTGACGGTAACGCCAGATAACACCATCCTGACTGTAACGCCAGAAAACACCATCCCAACTGTAACACCAAGGAACACCATCCTGACTGTAAAACCAGATACCACCTTCCCGACTGTAAAACCAGGTAAAACCATCCCAGCCGTAACGCCAGATAACACCATCCCGACTGTAAAGCCAGATAACACCATCCCGACTGTAACGCCAGATAACACCATCCTGACTGTAACGCCAGGGTAACACCATCCCGACTGTAACGCCAGATAACACCATCCTGACTGTAACGCCAGGTAACACCATCCCGACTGTAACGCCAGGTAACACCATCCCGACTGTAACGCAGATAACACCATCCTGACTGTAACGCCAGATAACACCATCCAGACTGTAACGCCAGATAAGACCATCCCGACTGTAAAGCCAGGTAACACCATCCTGACTGTAACGCCAGGTAACACCATCCTGACTGTAACGCCAAGTAACACAATCCTGACTTTAACTCCAAGTAACACCATCCCGACTGTAATGCCAGATAACACCATCCCGACTGTAACGCCAGGTAACACCATCCCGACTGTAATGTCAGATAACACCATCCCGAGTGTAACGCCAAGTAACACCATCCTGACTGTAAAACCAGGTATCACCATCCCAACTATAAAGCCAGATAACGCCATCCCGACTGTAACACCAAGTAACACCATCCCGACTGTAACTCCAGATAACATCATCACAACTGTAACGCCAGATAACACCATCCCGACTGTAACACCAGATAACACCATCCCGACTGTAAAACCAGGTAACACCATCCTGACTGTAACGCCAGATAACACCATCACGACTGTAAAGCCAGGTAACACCATCCTGACTGTAACGCCAGATAACACCATCCTGACTGTAACGCCAGATAACACCATACTGACTGTAAAACCAGATACCACCTTCCCGACTGTAAAACAGGTAACACCAATCCCAACCGTAACGCCAGATAACACCATCCCGACTGTAAAGCCAGATAACACCATCCCGACTGTAACGCCAGATAACACCATCCTGACTGTAACGCCAGGTAACACCATCCCGACTGTAACGCCAGATAACCCCATCCTGACTGTAAAGCCAGGTAACATCATCCCGACTGTAACGCCAGGTAACACCATCCCGACTGTAACCGCAGATAACACCATCCTGACTGTAACGCAAGATAACACCATCCAGACTGTAACGCCAGATAAGACCATCCCGACTGTAAAGCCAGGTAACACCATCCTGACTGTAACACCAGGTAACACAATCCTGACTGCAACTCCAAGTAACACCATCCCGACTGTAATGCCAGATAACACCATCCCGACTGTAACGCCAAGTAACACCATCCCGACTGTAAAACCAGGTAACACCATCCTGACTGTAACGCCAGATAACATCATCCCGACAGTAACGCCAAGTAACACCATCCCGACTGTAACGCCAGAAAACAGCATCATGACTGTAAAGCCACGTTTAACACCATCCCGACTGTAACACCAAGTAACACCATCCTGGCTGTAAAGGCAGGTAACACCATCCCGACTGTAAAACCAGGTAACACCATCCCGACTGTAATGTCAGATAACACCATCCCGAGTGTAACGCCAAGTAACACCATCCTGACTGTAAAACCAGGTATCACCGTCCCAACTATAAAGCCAGATAACGCCATCCCGACTGTAACACCAAGTAACACCATCCCGACTGTAACTCCAGATAACATCATCACAACTGTAACGCCAGATAACACCATCACGACTGTAAAGCCAGATAACACCATCCCGACGGTAACGCCAGATAACACCATCCCGACTGTAACGCCAAGTAACACCATCCTGACTGTAACGCCAGATAACACCATCCTGACTGTAACGCCAGATAACACCATCCCGACTGTAACATCAAGTAACACCATCCTGACTGTAAAACCAGATACCACCATCCCGACTGTAAAACCAGGTAACACCATCCCAACCATAACGCCAGATAACACCATCCCGACTGTAAAGCCAGATAACACCATCCCGACTGTAACGCCAAGTAACACCATCCTGACTGTAACGCCAGATAACACCATCCTGACTGTAACGCCAGATAACACCATCCCGACTGTAACACAAAGTAACACCATCCTGACTGTAAAACCAGATACCACCATCCCGACTGTAAAACCAGGTAACACCATCCCGACTGTAAAGCCAGGTAACACCATCCTGACTGTAACGCCATGTAACACCATCCCGACTGTAACACCAGAAAAAACCATCCCGACTGTAACACCAAGATAACACCATCCCGACTGTAAAACCAGGTAACACCATCCTGACTATAAAGCCAGATAACGCCATCCTGACTGTAACACCAAGTAACACCATCCTGACTGTAACGCCACGTAACACCATCCCGTCTGTAAAACCAGGTAACACCATCCCAACTGCAAAGCCATATAACGCCATCCCGACTGTAACGCCAAGTAACACCATCCCGACTGTAACGCCAGGTAACACCATCCCGACTGTAAAGCCAGGTAACACCATCCTGAATGTAACGCCAGATAACACAATCCCGACTGTAACACTAAGTAACACCATCCTGATTGTAAAGCCAGATAACACCATCACGACTGTAAAGCCAAATAACACCATCCTGACTATAACGCCAAGTAACACCATCCCGACTGTAAAACCAAGTAACACCATTCTGACTGTAACGCCAAGTAACACCATCCCGACTGTAATGCCAGTTAACACCATCTCAACTGTAACGCAAGATAACACCATCCCGACTGTAAAACCAGGTAAAACCATCCAGACTGTAACACCAAGTAACACCATCCCGACTGTAAAACCAGGTAACACCACCCTGACTGTAACACCAAGTAACACCATCCCGACTGTAATGCCAGATAACACCATCCCGACTGTAAAGCCAAATAGCACAATCCCGACTGTAACACCAAGTAACACCATCACGACTGTAACTCCAAGTAACACCATCCTGACTGTAAAGCCAGATAACACCAACCCGACTGTAACGCCAAGTAACACCATCCTGACTGTAACGCAAAGTAACATGATCCCGACTGTAACGCCAGATAACACCATCCCGACTGTAAAGCCAGATAGCACCATCCTGACTGTAACGCCAGATAACAACATCCCGATTGTAAAGCCAGGTAACACCAACCTGACTGTAACGCCAGATAACACCATCCCGACTGTAAAACCAGGTAACACCATCCCAGCCGTAATGCCAGATAACAACATCACGACTGTAATGCCAAGTAACACCATCCCGACTGTAACGCCAAGTAACACCATCCCGACTGTAAAACCAGGTAACACCATCCCAGCCGTAATGCCTGATAACAACATCACGACTGTAATGCCAAGTAACACCATCCCGACTGTAACGCCAAGTAACACCATCCCGACTGTAAAGCCAGATAGCACCGTCCTGACTGTAACGCCAAGTAACACCATCCCGACTGTAACTCCAAGTAACACCATCCTGACTGTAATGCCAGATAACACCATCCCGATTGTAATGCCAGGTAACACCAACCTGACTGTAACGCCAGATAACACCATCCCGACTGTAAAGCCAGATAGCACCATCCTGACTGTAACGCCAAGTAACACCATCCCGACTGTAACTCCAAGTAACAACATCCCGACTGTAACGCCAAGTAACACCATCCCGACTGTAACGCCAGATAACACCATCCCGATTGTAAAGCCAGGTAACCCAACCTGACTGTAACGCCAGATAACACCATCCCGACTGTAAAGCCAGATAGCACCATCCTGACTGTAACGCCAAGTAACACCATCCCGACTGTAACTCCAAGTAACACCATCCTGACTGTAATGCCAAGTAACACCATCCCGACTGTAAAGCCAGGTAACACCATCCTGACTACAAAGACAGATAACACCATCCCGACTATAACGCCAAGTAACACGATCCCGACTGTAATGCCAGATAACACCATCCTGACTGTAACGCCAGATAACACCATCCCAACTGTAACGACATGTAACACCATCCCGACTGTAACGCCAAGTAACACCATCCCGACAGTAATGCCAGTTAACACCATCTCAACTGTAACACTTGATAACACCATCCCGACTGTAATGCCAGGTAACACCATCCCAACTGTAACACCAAGTAACACCATCCTGATTGTAACACTAGATAACACCATCCCTACTGTAACACCAAGTAACACCATTCCGACTGTAACGACAAGTAACACCATCCGGACTGTAACGTCAAGTAACACCATCCTGACTGTAATGACAAGTAACACCATCCCGACTGTAAAGCCAAGTAACACCATCCTGACTGTAAAGCCAGATAACACAACCCGACTGTAATGCCAGATAACACCACCCTACTGTAACGCCAGATAACACGATCATGACTGTAAAGCCAGGTAACACCATCCCGACTGTAACACCAATTAACACCATACCGACTGTAATGCCAGTTAACACCATCTCAACTGTAACGCTAGATAATACCATCCCGACTGTAAAACCATTTAACACCATCCCGATTGTAACACCAAATAACACCATCTCAACTGTAACACTTGATAACACCATCCCGACTGTAATGCCAGGTAACACCATCCCAACTGTAACACCAAGTAACACCATCCTGATTGTAACACTAGATAACACCATCCCTACTGTAACACCAAGTAACACCATTCCGACTGTAACGACAAGTAACACCATCCCGACTGTAACGTCAAGTAACACCATCCTGACTGTAATGACAAGTAACACCATCCCGACTGTAACACCAAGTTACACCATCCCGACTGTAATACCAAGTAACACCATCCCGACCTTAAAGCCAGGTAACACCATCCTTTCTTTCTTTTTCAATTATTTTTATTAATTTTTTTAAAAAAACATAACATAATATTATATTACATATGTTATGAATACAATAGATTTGAAATTGAGTTGATAACAAGATAACAATATCTTATTAAACTATAAGCGAAAATGGATCATACAATATTAATAACACGATCCCGACTGTATCGCCAAGTAACA
This sequence comes from Hypanus sabinus, assembly GCF_030144855.1. Lineage (NCBI taxonomy): Eukaryota > Metazoa > Chordata > Chondrichthyes > Myliobatiformes > Dasyatidae > Hypanus > Hypanus sabinus. The sequence goes on along the minus strand of NC_082709.1, from coordinate 183,058,580 downwards.
CCATCCCGACTGTAAAGCCAGGTAACACCATCCTGACTGTAACGCCAGATAACACCATCCTGACTGTAACGCCACGTAACACCATCCCGACTGTAATGCCAGATAACACCATCCCGATTGTAACGCCAACTAACACCATCCTGACTGTAACACCAGGTAACACCATTCCGACTGTAAAACCAGGTAACACCATCCTGACTGTAACGCCAGATAACACCATCACGACTGTAAAGCCAGGTAACACCATCCTGACTGTAACGCCAGATAACACCATACCGACTGTAATGCCAAGTAACACGATCCCGACTGTAACGACAAGTAACACCATCCCGATTGTAACACTAGATAACACCATCCCTACTGTAACACCAAGTACCAACATCCCGACTGTAAGGACAAGTAACCACATCCAAACTGTAACAACAATAAACACCATCCCGACTGTAATGACAAGTAACATCATCCCGACTGTAAAACCAAGTAACACCATCCCGACTGTAATGCCAGAAAACACCATCCCGAATGTAAAGCCAGATAACACCATCCCTACAGTAACGCCAAGTAACACCATCCCGACTGTAAAGCCAGGTAACACCATCCCGACTGTAACGCCAAGTAACACCATCCTGACTGTAAAGCCAGATAACACAATCCCGACTGTAACGCCAGATAACACCATCCCGACTGTAACGCCAAGTAACACCATCCCGACTGTAAAACCAGGTAACACCATCCCAGCCGTAATGCCAGATAACAACATCACGACTGTAATGCCAAGTAACACCATCCCGACTGTAACGCCAGATAACAACATCCCGACTGTAACACCAAGTAACACCATCCCGACTGTAACGCCAAGTAACACCATCCCGACTATAACGCCAGATAACACCATCCCAATTGTAAAGCCAGGTAACACCAACCTGACTGTAACGCCAGATAACACCATCCCGACTGTAAAGCCAGATAGCACCATTCTGACTGTAACGCCAAGTAACACCATCCTGACTGTAACTCCAAGTAACACCATCCTGACTGTAATGCCAAGTAACACCATCCCGACTGTAAAGCCAGGTAACACCATCCTGACTATAAAGTCAGATAACACCATCCCGACTATAACGCTAAGTAACACGATCCCGACTGTAATGCCAGATAACACCATCCTGACTGTAACGCCAGATAACACCATCCTGACTGTAACGACATGTAACACCATCCCGACTGTAACGCCAAGTAACACCATCCCGACTGTAATGCCAGTTAACACCATCTCAACTGTAACACTTGATAACACCATCCCGACTGTAATGCCAGGTAACACCATCCCAACTGTAACAAGAAGTAACAGCATCCTGATTGTAACACTAGATAACACCATCCCTACTGTAACACCAAGTAACACCATTCCGACTGTAACGACAAGTAACACCATTCCGACTGTAACGCCAAGTAACACCATCCCGACTGTAATGACAAGTAACACCATCCCGACTGTAAAGCCAGATAACACCATCCCGACTGTAACACCAAGTAACACCATCCCGTCTGTAACTCCAAGTAACACCATCCTGACTGTAAAGCCAGATAACACCAACCCGACTGTAACGCCAAGTAACACCATCCTGACTGTAACGCAAAGTAACACGATCCCGACTGTAACGCCAGATAACACCATCCCGACTGTAAAGCCAGATAGCACCATCCTGACTGTAACGCCAGATAACAACATCCCGATTGTAAAGCCAGGTAACACCAACCTGACTGTAACGCCAGATAACACCATCCCGACTGTAAAACCAGGTAACACCATCCCAGCCGTAATGCCAGATAACAACATCACGACTGTAATGCCAAGTAACACCATCCCGACTGTAACGCCAAGTAACACCATCCCGACTGTAAAACCAGGTAACACCATCCCAGCCGTAATGCCTGATAACAACATCACGACTGTAATGCCAAGTAACACCATCCCGACTGTAACGCCAAGTAACACCATCCCGACTGTAACGCCAAGTAACACCATCCCGACTGTAACGCCATGTAACACCATCCCGACTGTAACGCCAGATAACACCATCCCGATTGTAAAGCAAGGTAACACCAACCTGACTGTAACGCCAGATAACACCATCCCGACTGTAAAGCCAGATAGCACCATCCTGACTGTAACGCCAAGTAACACCATCCCGACTGTAACTCCAAGTAACAACATCCTGACTGTAATGCCAAGTAACACCATCCCAACTGTAAAGCCAGGTAACACCATCCTGACTATAAAGTCAGATAACACCATCCCGACTATAACGCCAAGTAACACGATCCCGACTGTAATGCCAGATAACACCATCCTGACTGTAACGCCAGATAACACCATCCCGACTGTAATGACAAGTAACACCATCCCGACTGTAAAGCCAGATAACACCATCCCGACTGTAACACCAAGTAACACCATCCCGTCTGTAACTCCAAGTAACACCATCCTGACTGTAAAGCCAGATAACACCAACCCGACTGTAACGCCAAGTAACACCATCCTGACTGTAACGCAAAGTAACACGATCCCAACTGTAACGCCAGATAACACCATCCCGACTGTAAAGCCAGATAGCACCATCCTGACTGTAACGCCAGATAACAACATCCCGATTGTAAAGCCAGGTAACACCAATCTGACTGTAACGCCAGATAACACCATCCCGACTGTAAAACCAGGTAACACCATCCCAGCCGTAATGCCAGATAACAACATCACGACTGTAATGCCAAGTAACACCATCCTGACTGTAACGCCAAGTAACACCATCCCGACTGTAAAACCAGGTAACACCATCCTAACTGTAAAGCCAGATAACACCATCCTGTCTGTAAAGCCAGGTAACACCAACCTGACTGTAACGCCAGATAACACCATCCCGACTGTAAAGCCAGATAGCACCATCCTGACTGTAACGCCAAGTAACACCATCCCGACTGTAACTCCAAGTAACACCATCCCGACTGTAACGCCATGTAACACCATCCCGACTGTAACGCCAGATAACACCATCCCGATTGTAAAGCAAGGTAACACCAACCTGACTGTAACGCCAGATAACACCATCCCGACTGTAAAGCCAGATAGCACCATCCTGACTGTAACGCCAAGTAACACCATCCCGACTGTAACTCCAAGTAACAACATCCTGACTGTAATGCCAAGTAACACCATCCCAACTGTAAAGCCAGGTAACACCATCCTGACTATAAAGTCAGATAACACCATCCCGACTATAACGCCAAGTAACACGATCCCGACTGTAATGCCAGATAACACCATCCTGACTGTAACGCCAGATAACACCATCCCAACTGTAACGACATGTAACACCATCCCGACTGTAACGCCATGTAACACCATCCCGACGGTAATGCCAGTTAACACCATCTCAACTGTAACACTTGATAACACCATCCCGACTGTAATGCCAGGTAACACCATCCCAACTGTAACACCAAGTAACACCATCCTGATTGTAACACTAGATAACACCATCCCTACTGTAACACCAAGTAACACCATTCTGACTGTAATGACAAGTAACACCATCCCGACTGTAACGCCAAGTAACACCATCCCGACTGTAATGACAAGTAACACCATCCCGACTGTAACGCTAGATAATACCATCCCGACTGTAAAACCATTTAACACCATCCCGAATGTAACACCAAATAACACCATCCAGACTGTAAAGCCAGATAACACCATCCCTACAGTAACGCCAAGTAACACCATCCCGACTGTAAAGCCAGGTAACACCATCCCAACTGTAAAGCCAGATAACACCACCCTACTGTTACGCCAGATAACACCATACCGACTGTTATGCCAGTTAACACCATCTCAACTGTAACGCTTGATAACACCATCCCGACTGTAACGCCAGGTAACACCATCCCAACTGTAACAACAAGTAACAGCATCCTGATTGTAACACTAGATAACACCATCCCTACTGTAACACCAAGTAACACCATTCCGACTGTAACGACAAGTAACAACATTCCGACTGTAACGCCAAGTAACACCATCCCGACTGTAATGACAAGTAACACCATCCCGACTGTAAAGCCAGATAACACCATCCCGACTGTAACACCAAGTAACACCATCCCGTCTGTAACTCCAAGTAACACCATCCTGACTGTAAAGCTAGATAACACCAACCCGACTGTAACGCCAAGTAACACCATCCTGACTGTAACGCAAAGTAACACGATCCCGACTGTAACGCCAGATAACACCATCCCGACTGTAAAAGCCAGATAGCACCATCCTGACTGTAACGCCAGATAACAACATCCCGATTGTAAAGCCAGGTAACACCAACCTGACTGTAACGCCAGATAACACCATCCCGACTGTAAAACCAGGTAACACCATCCCAGCCGTAATGCCAGATAACAACATCACGACTGTAATGCCAAGTAACACCATCCCGACTGTAACGCCAAGTAACACCATCCCGACTGTAAAAACAGGTAACACCATCCCAGCCGTAATGCCTGATAACAACATCACGACTGTAATACCAAGTAACACCATCCCGACTGTAACGCCAAGTAACACCATCCCGACTGTAATGCCAGATAACACCATCCCGATTGTAAAGCCAGGTAACACCAACCTGACTGTAACGCCAGATAACACCATCCCGACTGTAAAGCCAGATAGCACCATCCTGACTGTAACGCCAAGTAACACCATCCCGACTGTAACTCCAAGTAACACCATCCCGACTGTAACGCCATGTAACACCATCCCGACTGTAACGCCAGATAACACCATCCCGATTGTAAAGCAAGGTAACACCAACCTGACTGTAACGCCAGATAACACCATCCCGACTGTAAAGCCAGATAGCACCATCCTGACTGTAATGCCAAGTAACACCATCCCGACTGTAACTCCAAGTAACAACATCCTGACTGTAATGCCAAGTAACACCATCCCAACTGTAAAGCCAGGTAACACCATCCTGACTATAAAGTCAGATAACACCATCCCGACTATAACGCCAAGTAACACGATCCCGACTGTAATGCCAGATAACACCATCCTGACTGTAACGCCAGATAACACCATCCCAACTGTAACGACATGTAACACCATCCCGACTGTAACGCCATGTAACACCATCCCGAAGGTAATGCCAGTTAACACCATCTCAACTGTAACACTTGATAACACCATCCCGACTGTAATGCCAGGTAACACCATCCCAACTGTAACACCAAGTAACACCATCCTGATTGTAACTCTAGATAACACCATCCCTACTGTAACACCAAGTAACACCATTCTGACTGTAATGACAAGTAACACCATCCCGACTGTAACGCCAAGTAACACCATCCCGACTGTAATGACAAGTAACACCATCCCGACTGTAACGCTAGATAATACCATCCCGACTGTAAAACCATTTAACACCATCCCGACTGTAACACCAAATAACACCATCCAGACTGTAAAGCCAGATAACACCATCCCTACAGTAACGCCAAGTAACACCATCCCGACTGTAAAGCCAGGTAACACCATCCCGACTGTAAAGCCAGATAACACCACCCTACTGTTACGCCAGATAACACCATACCGACTGTTATGCCAGTTAACACCATCTCAACTGTAACGCTTGATAACACCATCCCGACTGTAACGCCAGGTAACACCATCCAGACTGTAACACCAAGTAACACCATCCCGACTGTAAAACCAGGTAACACCATCCCGACTGTAACACCAAGTAACACCATCCTGACTGTAATGCCAGATAACACCATCCCGACTGTAAAGCCAGATAACACCATCCCGACTGTAACACCAAGTAACACCATCCCGACTGTAACTCCAAGTAACACCATCCTGACTGTAAAGCCAGATAACACCAACCCGACTGTAACGCCAAGTAACACCATCCTGACTGTAACGCAAAGTAACACGATCCCGACTGTAACGCCAGATAACACCATCCCGACTGTAAAGCCAGATAGCACCATCCTGACTGTAACGCCAAGTAACACCATTCCGACTGTAAAGCCAGATAACACCATCCCGACTGTAACACCAAGTAACACCATCCCGTCTGTAACTCCAAGTAACACCATCCTGACTGTAACGCAAAGTAACACGATCCCGACTGTAACGCCAGATAACACCATCCCGACTGTAAAGCCAGATAGCACCATCCTGACTGTAACGCCAGATAACAACATCCCGATTGTAAAGCCAGGAAACACCAACCTGACTGTAACGCCAGATAACACCATCCCGACTGTAAAACCAGGTAACACCATCCCAGCCGTAATGCCAGATAACAACATCACGACTGTAATGCCAAGTAACACCATCCCGACTGTAACGCCAAGTAACACCATCCCGACTGTAAAACCAGGTAACACCATCCCAGCCGTAATGCCTGATAACAACATCACGACTGTAATGCCAAGTAACACCATCCCGACTGTAACGCCAAGTAACACCATCCCGACTGTAACGCCAAGTAACACCATCCCGACTGTAACGCCATGTAACACCATCCCGACTGTAACGCCAGATAACACCATCCCGATTGTAAAGCAAGGTAACACCAACCTGACTGTAACGCCAGATAACACCATCCCGACTGTAAAGCCAGATAGCACCATCCTGACTGTAACGCCAAGTAACACCATCCCGACTGTAACTCCAAGTAACAACATCCTGACTGTAATGCCAAGTAACACCATCCCAACTGTAAAGCCAGGTAACACCATCCTGACTATAAAGTCAGATAACACCATCCCGACTATAACGCCAAGTAACACGATCCCGACTGTAATGCCAGATAACACCATCCTGACTGTAACGCCAGATAACACCATCCCGACTGTAATGACAAGTAACACCATCCCGACTGTAAAGCCAGATAACACCATCCCGACTGTAACACCAAGTAACACCATCCCGTCTGTAACTCCAAGTAACACCATCCTGACTGTAAAGCCAGATAACACCAACCCGACTGTAACGCCAAGTAACACCATCCTGACTGTAACGCAAAGTAACACGATCCCGACTGTAACGCCAGATAACACCATCCCGACTGTAAAGCCAGATAGCACCATCCTGACTGTAACGCCAGATAACAACATCCCGATTGTAAAGCCAGGTAACACCAATCTGACTGTAACGCCAGATAACACCATCCCGACTGTAAAACCAGGTAACACCATCCCAGCCGTAATGCCAGATAACAACATCACGACTGTAATGCCAAGTAACACCATCCTGACTGTAACGCCAAGTAACACCATCCCGACTGTAAAACCAGGTAACACCATCCTAACTGTAAAGCCAGATAACACCATCCTGTCTGTAAAGCCAGGTAACACCAACCTGACTGTAACGCCAGATAACACCATCCCGACTGTAAAGCCAGATAGCACCATCCTGACTGTAACGCCAAGTAACACCATCCCGACTGTAACTCCAAGTAACACCATCCCGACTGTAACGCCATGTAACACCATCCCGACTGTAACGCCAGATAACACCATCCCGATTGTAAAGCAAGGTAACACCAACCTGACTGTAACGCCAGATAACACCATCCCGACTGTAAAGCCAGATAGCACCATCCTGACTGTAACGCCAAGTAACACCATCCCGACTGTAACTCCAAGTAACAACATCCTGACTGTAATGCCAAGTAACACCATCCCAACTGTAAAGCCAGGTAACACCATCCTGACTATAAAGTCAGATAACACCATCCCGACTATAACGCCAAGTAACACGATCCCGACTGTAATGCCAGATAACACCATCCTGACTGTAACGCCAGATAACACCATCCCAACTGTAACGACATGTAACACCATCCCGACTGTAACGCCATGTAACACCATCCCGACGGTAATGCCAGTTAACACCATCTCAACTGTAACACTTGATAACACCATCCCGACTGTAATGCCAGGTAACACCATCCCAACTGTAACACCAAGTAACACCATCCTGATTGTAACACTAGATAACACCATCCCTACTGTAACACCAAGTAACACCATTCTGACTGTAATGACAAGTAACACCATCCCGACTGTAACGCCAAGTAACACCATCCCGACTGTAATGACAAGTAACACCATCCCGACTGTAACGCTAGATAATACCATCCCGACTGTAAAACCATTTAACACCATCCCGAATGTAACACCAAATAACACCATCCAGACTGTAAAGCCAGATAACACCATCCCTACAGTAACGCCAAGTAACACCATCCCGACTGTAAAGCCAGGTAACACCATCCCAACTGTAAAGCCAGATAACACCACCCTACTGTTACGCCAGATAACACCATACCGACTGTTATGCCAGTTAACACCATCTCAACTGTAACGCTTGATAACACCATCCCGACTGTAACGCCAGGTAACACCATCCCAACTGTAACAACAAGTAACAGCATCCTGATTGTAACACTAGATAACACCATCCCTACTGTAACACCAAGTAACACCATTCCGACTGTAACGACAAGTAACAACATTCCGACTGTAACGCCAAGTAACACCATCCCGACTGTAATGACAAGTAACACCATCCCGACTGTAAAGCCAGATAACACCATCCCGACTGTAACGCCAAGTAACACCATCCCGACTGTAACTCCAAGTAACAACATCCTGACTGTAATGCCAAGTAACACCATCCCAACTGTAAAGCCAGGTAACACCATCCTGACTATAAAGTCAGATAACACCATCCCGACTATAACGCCAAGTAACACGATCCCGACTGTAATGCCAGATAACACCATCCTGACTGTAACGCCAGATAACACCATCCCAACTGTAACGACATGTAACACCATCCCGACTGTAACGCCATGTAACACCATCCCGACGGTAATGCCAGTTAACACCATCTCAACTGTAACACTTGATAACACCATCCCGACTGTAATGCCAGGTAACACCATCCCAACTGTAACACCAAGTAACACCATCCTGATTGTAACACTAGATAACACCATCCCTACTGTAACACCAAGTAACACCATTCTGACTGTAATGACAAGTAACACCATCCCGACTGTAACGCCAAGTAACACCATCCCGACTGTAATGACAAGTAACACCATCCCGACTGTAACGCTAGATAATACCATCCCGACTGTAAAACCATTTAACACCATCCCGAATGTAACACCAAATAACACCATCCAGACTGTAAAGCCAGATAACACCATCCCTACAGTAACGCCAAGTAACACCATCCCGACTGTAAAGCCAGGTAACACCATCCCAACTGTAAAGCCAGATAACACCACCCTACTGTTACGCCAGATAACACCATACCGACTGTTATGCCAGTTAACACCATCTCAACTGTAACGCTTGATAACACCATCCCGACTGTAACGCCAGGTAACACCATCCCAACTGTAACAACAAGAAACAGCATCCTGATTGTAACACTAGATAACACCATCCCTACTGTAACACCAAGTAACACCATTCCGACTGTAACGACAAGTAACAACATTCCGACTGTAACGCCAAGTAACACCATCCCGACTGTAATGACAAGTAACACCATCCCGACTGTAAAGCCAGATAACACCATCCCGACTGTAACACCAAGTAACACCATCCCGTCTGTAACTCCAAGTAACACCATCCTGACTGTAAAGCCAGATAACACCAACCCGACTGTAACGCCAAGTAACACCATCCTGACTGTAACGCAAAGTAACACGATCCCGACTGTAACGCCAGATAACACCATCCCGACTGTAAAGCCAGATAGCACCATCCTGACTGTAACGCCAGATAACAACATCCCGATTGTAAAGCCAGGTAACACCAACCTGACTGTAACGCCAGATAACACCATCCCGACTGTAAAACCAGGTAACACCATCCCAGCCGTAATGCCAGATAACAACATCACGACTGTAATGCCAAGTAACACCATCCCGACTGTAACGCCAAGTAACACCATCCCGACTGTAAAAACAGGTAACACCATCCCAGCCGTAATGCCTGATAACAACATCACGACTGTAATGCCAAGTAACACCATCCCGACTGTAACGCCAAGTAATACCATCCCGACTGTAATGCCAGATAACACCATCCCGATTGTAAAGCCAGGTAACACCAACCTGACTGTAACGCCAGATAACACCATCCCGACTGTAAAGCCAGATAGCACCATCCTGACTGTAACGCCAAGTAACACCATCCCGACTTTAACTCCAAGTAACACCATCCCGACTGTAACGCCATGTAACACCATCCCGACTGTAACGCCAGATAACACCATCCCGATTGTAAAGCAAGGTAACACCAACCTGACTGTAACGCCAGATAACACCATCCCGACTGTAAAGCCAGATAGCACCATCCTGACTGTAACGCCAAGTAACACCATCCCGACTGTAACTCCAAGTAACAACATCCTGACTGTAATGCCAAGTAACACCATCCCAACTGTAAAGCCAGGTAACACCATCCTGACTATAAAGTCAGATAACACCATCCCGACTATAAAGCCAAGTAACACGATCCCGACTGTAACGCCATGTAACACCATCCCGAAGGTAATGCCAGTTAACACCATCTCAACTGTAACACTTGATAACACCATCCCGACTGTAATGCCAGGTAACACCATCCCAACTGTAACACCAAGTAACACCATCCTGATTGTAACACTAGATAACACCATCCCTACTGTAACACCAAGTAACACCATTCTGACTGTAATGACAAGTAACACCATCCCGACTGTAACGCCAAGTAACACCATCCCGACTGTAATGACAAGTAACACCATCCCGACTGTAACGCTAGATAATACCATCCCGACTGTAAAACCATTTAACACCATCCCGACTGTAACACCAAATAACACCATCCAGACTGTAAAGCCAGATAACACCATCCCTACAGTAACGCCAAGTAACACCAACCCGACTGTAAAGCCAGGTAACACCATCCCGACTGTAAAGCCAGATAACACCACCCTACTGTTACGCCAGATAACACCATACCGACTGTTATGCCAGTTAACACCATCTCAACTGTAACGCTTGATAACACCATCCCGACTGTAACGCCAGGTAACACCATCCAGACTGTAACACCAAGTAACACCATCCCGACTGTAAAACCAGGTAACACCATCCCGACTGTAACACCAAGTAACACCATCCTGACTGTAATGCCAGATAACACCATCCCGACTGAAAAGCCAGATAACACCATCCCGACTGTAACACCAAGTAACACCATCCCGACTGTAACTCCAAGTAACACCATCCTGACTGTAAAGCCAGATAACACCAACCCGACTGTAACGCCAAGTAACACCATCCTGACTGTAACGCCAAGTAACACCATCCCGACTGTAAAGCCAGATAACACCATCCCGACTGTAACACCAAGTAACACCATCCCGTCTGTAACTCCAAGTAACACCATCCTGACTGTAAAGCCAGATAACACCAACCCGACTGTAACGCCAAGTAACACCATCCTGACTGTAACGCAAAGTAACACGATCCCGACTGTAACGCCAGATAACACCATCCCGACTGTAAAGACAGATAGCACCATCCTGACTGTAACGCCAGATAACAACATCCCGATTGTAAAGCCAGGTAACACCAACCTGACTGTAACGCCAGATAACACCATCCCGACTGTAAAACCAGGTAACACCATCCCAGCCGTAATGCCAGATAACAACATCACGACTGTAATGCCAAGTAACACCATCCCGACTGTAACGCCAAGTAACACCATCCCGACTGTAAAAACAGGTAACACCATCCCAGCCGTAATGCCTGATAACAACATCACGACTGTAATGCCAAGTAACACCATCCCGACTGTAACGCCAAGTAACACCATCCCGACTGTAATGCCAGATAACACCATCCCGATTGTAAAGCCAGGTAACACCAACCTGACTGTAACGCCAGATAACACCATCCCGACTGTAAAGCCAGATAGCACCATCCTGACTGTAACGCCAAGTAACACCATCCCGACTGTAACTCCAAGTAACACCATCCCGACTGTAACGCCATGTAACACCATCCCGACTGTAACGCCAGATAACACCATCCCGATTGTAAAGCAAGGTAACACCAACCTGACTGTAACGCCAGATAACACCATCCCGACTGTAAAGCCAGATAGCACCATCCTGACTGTAACGCCAAGTAACACCATCCCAACTGTAAAGCCAGGTAACACCATCCTGACTATAAAGTCAGATAACACCATCCCGACTATAACGCCAAGTAACACGATCCCGACTGTAATGCCAGATAACACCATCCTGACTGTAACGCCAGATAACACCATCCCAACTGTAACGACATGTAACACCATCCCGACTGTAACGCCATGTAACACCATCCCGAAGGTAATGCCAGTTAACACCATCTCAACTGTAACACTTGATAACACCATCCCGACTGTAATGCCAGGTAACACCATCCCAACTGTAACACCAAGTAACACCATCCTGATTGTAACACTAGATAACACCATCCCTACTGTAACACCAAGTAACACCATTCTGACTGTAATGACAAGTAACACCATCCCGACTGTAACGCCAAGTAACACCATCCCGACTGTAATGACAAGTAACACCATCCCGACTGTAACGCTAGATAATACCATCCCGACTGTAAAACCATTTAACACCATCCCGACTGTAACACCAAATAACACCATCCAGACTGTAAAGCCAGATAACACCATCCCTACAGTAACGCCAAGTAACACCATCCCGACTGTAAAGCCAGGTAACACCATCCCGACTGTAAAGCCAGATAACACCACCCTACTGTTACGCCAGATAACACCATACCGACTGTTATGCCAGTTAACACCATCTCAACTGTAACGCTTGATAACACCATCCCAACTGTAACGCCAAGTAACACCATCCTGACTGTAATGCCAGATAACACCATCCCGACTGTAAAGCCAGATAACACCATCCCGACTGTAACACCAAGTAACACCATCCCGACTGTAACTCCAAGTAACACCATCCTGACTGTAAAGCCAGATAACACCAACCCGACTGTAACGCCAAGTAACACCATCCTGACTGTAACGCAAAGTAACACGATCCCGACTGTAACGCCAGATAACACCATCCCGACTGTAAAGCCAGATAGCACCATCCTGACTGTAACGCCAAGTAACACCATCCCGACTGTAAAGCCAGATAACACCATCCCGACTGTAACACCAAGTAACACCATCCCGTCTGTAACTCCAAGTAACACCATCCTGACTGTAACGCAAAGTAACACGATCCCGACTGTAACGCCAGATAACACCATCCCGACTGTAAAGCCAGATAGCACCATCCTGACTGTAACGCCAGATAACAACATCCCGATTGTAAAGCCAGGTAACACCAACCTGACTGTAACGCCAGATAACACCATCCCGACTGTAAAACCAGGTAACACCATCCCAGCCGTAATGCCAGATAACAACATCACGACTGTAATGCCAAGTAACACCATCCCGACTGTAACGCCAAGTAACACCATCCCGACTGTAAAACCAGGTAACACCATCCCAGCCGTAATGCCTGATAACAACATCACGACTGTAATGCCAAGTAACACCATCCCGACTGTAACGCCAAGTAACACCATCCCGACTGTAACGCCAAGTAACACCATCCCGACTGTAACGCCATGTAACACCATCCCGACTGTAACGCCAGATAACACCATCCCGATTGTAAAGCAAGGTAACACCAACCTGACTGTAACGCCAGATAACACCATCCCGACTGTAAAGCCAGATAGCACCATCCTGACTGTAACGCCAAGTAACACCATCCCGACTGTAACTCCAAGTAACAACATCCTGACTGTAATGCCAAGTAACACCATCCCAACTGTAAAGCCAGGTAACACCATCCTGACTATAAAGTCAGATAACACCATCCCGACTATAACGCCAAGTAACACGATCCCGACTGTAATGCCAGATAACACCATCCTGACTGTAACGCCAGATAACACCATCCCGACTGTAATGACAAGTAACACCATCCCGACTGTAAAGCCAGATAACACCATCCCGACTGTAACACCAAGTAACACCATCCCGTCTGTAACTCCAAGTAACACCATCCTGACTGTAAAGCCAGATAACACCAACCCGACTGTAACGCCAAGTAACACCATCCTGACTGTAACGCAAAGTAACACGATCCCGACTGTAACGCCAGATAACACCATCCCGACTGTAAAGCCAGATAGCACCATCCTGACTGTAACGCCAGATAACAACATCCCGATTGTAAAGCCAGGTAACACCAATCTGACTGTAACGCCAGATAACACCATCCCGACTGTAAAACCAGGTAACACCATCCCAGCCGTAATGCCAGATAACAACATCACGACTGTAATGCCAAGTAACACCATCCTGACTGTAACGCCAAGTAACACCATCCCGACTGTAAAACCAGGTAACACCATCCTAACTGTAAAGCCAGATAACACCATCCTGTCTGTAAAGCCAGGTAACACCAACCTGACTGTAACGCCAGATAACACCATCCCGACTGTAAAGCCAGATAGCACCATCCTGACTGTAACGCCAAGTAACACCATCCCGACTGTAACTCCAAGTAACACCATCCCGACTGTAACGCCATGTAACACCATCCCGACTGTAACGCCAGATAACACCATCCCGATTGTAAAGCAAGGTAACACCAACCTGACTGTAACGCCAGATAACACCATCCCGACTGTAAAGCCAGATAGCACCATCCTGACTGTAACGCCAAGTAACACCATCCCGACTGTAACTCCAAGTAACAACATCCTGACTGTAATGCCAAGTAACACCATCCCAACTGTAAAGCCAGGTAACACCATCCTGACTATAAAGTCAGATAACACCATCCCGACTATAACGCCAAGTAACACGATCCCGACTGTAATGCCAGATAACACCATCCTGACTGTAACGCCAGATAACACCATCCCAACTGTAACGACATGTAACACCATCCCGACTGTAACGCCATGTAACCCCATCCCGACGGTAATGCCAGTTAACACCATCTCAACTGTAACACTTGATAACACCATCCCGACTGTAATGCCAGGTAACACCATCCCAACTGTAACACCAAGTAACACCATCCTGATTGTAACACTAGATAACACCATCCCTACTGTAACACCAAGTAACACCATTCTGACTGTAATGACAAGTAACACCATCCCGACTGTAACGCCAAGTAACACCATCCCGACTGTAATGACAAGTAACACCATCCCGACTGTAACGCTAGATAATACCATCCTGACTGTAAAACCATTTAACACCATCCCGAATGTAACACCAAATAACACCATCCAGACTGTAAAGCCAGATAACACCATCCCTACAGTAACGCCAAGTAACACCATCCCGACTGTAAAGCCAGGTAACACCATCCCAACTGTAAAGCCAGATAACACCACCCTACTGTTACGCCAGATAACACCATACCGACTGTTATGCCAGTTAACACCATCTCAACTGTAACGCTTGATAACACCATCCCGACTGTAACGCCAGGTAACACCATCCCAACTGTAACAACAAGTAACAGCATCCTGATTGTAACACTAGATAACACCATCCCTACTGTAACACCAAGTAACACCATTCCGACTGTAACGACAAGTAACAACATTCCGACTGTAACGCCAAGTAACACCATCCCGACTGTAATGACAAGTAACACCATCCCGACTGTAAAGCCAGATAACACCATCCCGACTGTAACACCAAGTAACACCATCCCGTCTGTAACTCCAAGTAACACCATCCTGACTGTAAAGCCAGATAACACCAACCCGACTGTAACGCCAAGTAACACCATCCTGACTGTAACGCAAAGTAACACGATCCCGACTGTAACGCCAGATAACACCATCCCGACTGTAAAGCCAGATAGCACCATCCTGACTGTAACGCCAGATAACAACATCCCGATTGTAAAGCCAGGTAACACCAACCTGACTGTAACGCCAGATAACACCATCCCGACTGTAAAACCAGGTAACACCATCCCAGCCGTAATGCCAGATAACAACATCACGACTGTAATGCCAAGTAACACCATCCCGACTGTAACGCCAAGTAACACCATCCCGACTGTAAAAACAGGTAACACCATCCCAGCCGTAATGCCTGATAACAACATCACGACTGTAATGCCAAGTAACACCATCCCGACTGTAACGCCAAGTAACACCATCCCGACTGTAATGCCAGATAACACCATCCCGATTGTAAAGCCAGGTAACACCAACCTGACTGTAACGCCAGATAACACCATCCCGACTGTAAAGCCAGATAGCACCATCCTGACTGTAACGCCAAGTAACACCATCCCGACTTTAACTCCAAGTAACACCATCCCGACTGTAACGCCATGTAACACCATCCCGACTGTAACGCCAGATAACACCATCCCGATTGTAAAGCAAGGTAACACCAACCTGACTGTAACGCCAAGTAACACCATCCCAACTGTAAAGCCAGGTAACACCATCCTGACTATAAAGTCAGATAACACCATCCCGACTATAACGCCAAGTAACACGATCCCGACTGTAATGCCAGATAACACCATCCTGACTGTAACGCCAGATAACACCATCCCAACTGTAACGACATGTAACACCATCCCGACTGTAACGCCATGTAACACCATCCCGAAGGTAATGCCAGTTAACACCATCTCAACTGTAACACTTGATAACACCATCCCGACTGTAATGCCAGGTAACACCATCCCAACTGTAACACCAAGTAACACCATCCTGATTGTAACACTAGATAACACCATCCCTACTGTAACACCAAGTAACACCATTCTGACTGTAATGACAAGTAACACCATCCCGACTGTAACGCCAAGTAACACCATCCCGACTGTAATGACAAGTAACACCATCCCGACTGTAACGCTAGATAATACCATCCCGACTGTAAAACCATTTAACACCATCCCGACTGTAACACCAAATAACACCATCCAGACTGTAAAGCCAGATAACACCATCCCTACAGTAACGCCAAGTAACACCATCCAGACTGTAAAGCCAGGTAACACCATCCCGACTGTGAAGCCAGATAACACCACCCTACTGTTACGCCAGATAACACCATACCGACTGTTATGCCAGTTAACACCATCTCAACTGTAACGCTTGATAACACCATCCCAACTGTAACGCCAGGTAACACCATCCAGACTGTAACACCAAGTAACACCATCCCGACTGTAAAACCAGGTAACACCATCCCGACTGTAACACCAAGTAACACCATCCTGACTGTAATGCCAGATAACACCATCCCGACTGTAAAGCCAGATAACACCATCCCGACTGTAACACCAAGTAACACCATCCCGACTGTAACTCCAAGTAACACCATCCTGACTGTAAAGCCAGATAACACCAACCCGACTGTAACGCCAAGTAACACCATCCTGACTGTAACGCAAAGTAACACGATCCCGACTGTAACGCCAGATAACACCATCCCGACTGTAAAGCCAGATAGCACCATCCTGACTGTAACGCCAAGTAACACCATCCCGACTGTAAAGCCAGATAACACCATCCCGACTGTAACACCAAGTAACACCATCCCGTCTGTAACTCCAAGTAACACCATCCTGACTGTAACGCAAAGTAACACGATCCCGACTGTAACGCCAGATAACACCATCCCGACTGTAAAGCCAGATAGCACCATCCTGACTGTAACGCCAGATAACAACATCCCGATTGTAAAGCCAGGTAACACCAACCTGACTGTAACGCCAGATAACACCATCCCGACTGTAAAACCAGGTAACACCATCCCAGCCGTAATGCCAGATAACAACATCACGACTGTAATGCCAAGTAACACCATCCCGACTGTAACGCCAAGTAACACCATCCCGACTGTAAAACCAGGTAACACCATCCCAGCCGTAATGCCTGATAACAACATCACGACTGTAATGCCAAGTAACACCATCCCGACTGTAACGCCAAGTAACACCATCCCGACTGTAACGCCAAGTAACACCATCCCGACTGTAACGCCATGTAACACCATCCCGACTGTAACGCCAGATAACACCATCCCGATTGTAAAGCAAGGTAACACCAACCTGACTGTAACGCCAGATAACACCATCCCGACTGTAAAGCCAGATAGCACCATCCTGACTGTAACGCCAAGTAACACCATCCCGACTGTAACTCCAAGTAACAACATCCTGACTGTAATGCCAAGTAACACCATCCCAACTGTAAAGCCAGGTAACACCATCCTGACTATAAAGTCAGATAACACCATCCCGACTATAACGCCAAGTAACACGATCCCGACTGTAATGCCAGATAACACCATCCTGACTGTAACGCCAGATAACACCATCCCGACTGTAATGACAAGTAACACCATCCCGACTGTAAAGCCAGATAACACCATCCCGACTGTAACACCAAGTAACACCATCCTGACTGTAACGCAAAGTAACACGATCCCGACTGTAACGCCAGATAACACCATCCCGACTGTAAAGCCAGATAGCACCATCCTGACTGTAACGCCAGATAACAACATCCCGATTGTAAAGCCAGGTAACACCAATCTGACTGTAACGCCAGATAACACCATCCCGACTGTAAAACCAGGTAACACCATCCCAGCCGTAATGCCAGATAACAACATCACGACTGTAATGCCAAGTAACACCATCCTGACTGTAACGCCAAGTAACACCATCCCGACTGTAAAACCAGGTAACACCATCCTAACTGTAAAGCCAGATAACACCATCCTGTCTGTAAAGCCAGGTAACACCAACCTGACTGTAACGCCAGATAACACCATCCCGACTGTAAAGCCAGATAGCACCATCCTGACTGTAACGCCAAGTAACACCATCCCGACTGTAACTCCAAGTAACACCATCCCGACTGTAACGCCATGTAACACCATCCCGACTGTAACGCCAGATAACACCATCCCGATTGTAAAGCAAGGTAACACCAACCTGACTGTAACGCCAGATAACACCATCCCGACCGTAAAGCCAGATAGCACCATCCTGACTGTAACGCCAGATAACACCATCCCGACTGTAAAGCCAGATAGCACCATCCTGACTGTAACGCCAGATAACAACATCCCGATTGTAAAGCCAGGTAACACCAACCTGACTGTAACGCCAGATAACACCATCCCGACTGTAAAACCAGGTAACACCATCCCAGCCGTAATGCCAGATAACAACATCACGACTGTAATGCCAAGTAACACCATCCCGACTGTAACGCCAAGTAACACCATCCCGACTGTAAAAACAGGTAACACCATCCCAGCCGTAATGCCTGATAACAACATCACGACTGTAATGCCAAGTAACACCATCCCGACTGTAACGCCAAGTAACACCATCCCGACTGTAATGCCAGATAACACCATCCCGATTGTAAAGCCAGGTAACACCAACCTGACTGTAACGCCAGATAACACCATCCCGACTGTAAAGCCAGATAGCACCATCCTGACTGTAACGCCAAGTAACACCATCCCGACTTTAACTCCAAGTAACACCATCCCGACTGTAACGCCATGTAACACCATCCCGACTGTAACGCCAGATAACACCATCCCGATTGTAAAGCAAGGTAACACCAACCTGACTGTAACGCCAAGTAACACCATCCCAACTGTAAAGCCAGGTAACACCATCCTGACTATAAAGTCAGATAACACCATCCCGACTATAACGCCAAGTAACACGATCCCGACTGTAATGCCAGATAACACCATCCTGACTGTAACGCCAGATAACACCATCCCAACTGTAACGACATGTAACACCATCCCGACTGTAACGCCATGTAACACCATCCCGAAGGTAATGCCAGTTAACACCATCTCAACTGTAACACTTGATAACACCATCCCGACTGTAATGCCAGGTAACACCATCCCAACTGTAACACCAAGTAACACCATCCTGATTGTAACACTAGATAACACCATCCCTACTGTAACACCAAGTAACACCATTCTGACTGTAATGACAAGTAACACCATCCCGACTGTAACGCCAAGTAACACCATCCCGACTGTAATGACAAGTAACACCATCCCGACTGTAACGCTAGATAATACCATCCCGACTGTAAAACCATTTAACACCATCCCGACTGTAACACCAAATAACACCATCCAGACTGTAAAGCCAGATAACACCATCCCTACAGTAACGCCAAGTAACACCATCCCGACTGTAAAGCCAGGTAACACCATCCCGACTGTAAAGCCAGATAACACCACCCTACTGTTACGCCAGATAACACCATACCGACTGTTATGCCAGTTAACACCATCTCAACTGTAACGCTTGATAACACCATCCCAACTGTAACGCCAGGTAACACCATCCAGACTGTAACACCAAGTAACACCATCGCGACTGTAAAACCAGGTAACACCATCCCGACTGTAACACCAAGTAACACCATCCTGACTGTAATGCCAGATAACACCATCCCGACTGTAAAGCCAGATAACACCATCCCGACTGTAACACCAAGTAACACCATCCCGACTGTAACTCCAAGTAACACCATCCTGACTGTAAAGCCAGATAACACCAACCCGACTGTAACGCCAAGTAACACCATCCTGACTGTAACGCAAAGTAACACGATCCCGACTGTAACGCCAGATAACACCATCCCGACTGTAAAGCCAGATAGCACCATCCTGACTGTAACGCCAAGTAACACCATCCCGACTGTAAAGCCAGATAACACCATCCCGACTGTAACACCAAGTAACACCATCCCGTCTGTAACTCCAAGTAACACCATCCTGACTGTAACGCAAAGTAACACGATCCCGACTGTAACGCCAGATAACACCATCCCGACTGTAAAGCCAGATAGCACCATCCTGACTGTAACGCCAGATAACAACATCCCGATTGTAAAGCCAGGTAACACCAACCTGACTGTAACGCCAGATAACACCATCCCGACTGTAAAACCTGGTAACACCATCCCAGCCGTAATGCCAGATAACAACATCACGACTGTAATGCCAAGTAACACCATCCCGACTGTAACGCCAAGTAACACCATCCCGACTGTAAAACCAGGTAACACCATCCCAGCCGTAATGCCTGATAACAACATCACGACTGTAATGCCAAGTAACACCATCCCGACTGTAACGCCAAGTAACACCATCCCGACTGTAACGCCAAGTAACACCATCCCGACTGTAACGCCATGTAACACCATCCCGACTGTAACGCCAGATAACACCATCCCGATTGTAAAGCAAGGTAACACCAACCTGACTGTAACGCCAGATAACACCATCCCGACTGTAAAGCCAGATAGCACCATCCTGACTGTAACGCCAAGTAACACCATCCCGACTGTAACTCCAAGTAACAACATCCTGACTGTAATGCCAAGTAACACCATCCCAACTGTAAAGCCAGGTAACACCATCCTGACTATAAAGTCAGATAACACCATCCCGACTATAACGCCAAGTAACACGATCCCGACTGTAATGCCAGATAACACCATCCTGACTGTAACGCCAGATAACACCATCCCGACTGTAATGACAAGTAACACCATCCCGACTGTAAAGCCAGATAACACCATCCCGACTGTAACACCAAGTAACACCATCCCGTCTGTAACTCCAAGTAACACCATCCTGACTGTAAAGCCAGATAACACCAACCCGACTGTAACGCCAAGTAACACCATCCTGACTGTAACGCAAAGTAACACGATCCCGACTGTAACGCCAGATAACACCATCCCGACTGTAAAGCCAGATAGCACCATCCTGACTGTAACGCCAGATAACAACATCCCGATTGTAAAGCCAGGTAACACCAATCTGACTGTAACGCCAGAT
The DNA here is from genome assembly GCF_030144855.1 of Hypanus sabinus. Taxonomy (NCBI): domain Eukaryota; kingdom Metazoa; phylum Chordata; class Chondrichthyes; order Myliobatiformes; family Dasyatidae; genus Hypanus; species Hypanus sabinus. The sequence goes on along the minus strand of NC_082709.1, from coordinate 183,036,506 downwards.
AACACCATCCCGACTGTAAAACCAGGTAACACCATCCCAGCCGTAATGCCAGATAACAACATCACGACTGTAATGCCAAGTAACACCATCCTGACTGTAACGCCAAGTAACACCATCCCGACTGTAAAACCAGGTAACACCATCCTAACTGTAAAGCCAGATAACACCATCCTGTCTGTAAAGCCAGGTAACACCAACCTGACTGTAACGCCAGATAACACCATCCCGACTGTAAAGCCAGATAGCACCATCCTGACTGTAACGCCAAGTAACACCATCCCGACTGTAACTCCAAGTAACACCATCCCGACTGTAACGCCATGTAACACCATCCCGACTGTAACGCCAGATAACACCATCCCGATTGTAAAGCAAGGTAACACCAACCTGACTGTAACGCCAGATAACACCATCCCGACTGTAAAGCCAGATAGCACCATCCTGACTGTAACGCCAAGTAACACCATCCCGACTGTAACTCCAAGTAACAACATCCTGACTGTAATGCCAAGTAACACCATCCCAACTGTAAAGCCAGGTAACACCATCCTGACTATAAAGTCAGATAACACCATCCCGACTATAACGCCAAGTAACACGATCCCGACTGTAATGCCAGATAACACCATCCTGACTGTAACGCCAGATAACACCATCCCAACTGTAACGACATGTAACACCATCCCGACTGTAACGCCATGTAACACCATCCCGACGGTAATGCCAGTTAACACCATCTCAACTGTAACACTTGATAACACCATCCCGACTGTAATGCCAGGTAACACCATCCCAACTGTAACACCAAGTAACACCATCCTGATTGTAACACTAGATAACACCATCCCTACTGTAACACCAAGTAACACCATTCTGACTGTAATGACAAGTAACACCATCCCGACTGTAACGCCAAGTAACACCATCCCGACTGTAATGACAAGTAACACCATCCCGACTGTAACGCTAGATAATACCATCCCGACTGTAAAACCATTTAACACCATCCCGAATGTAACACCAAATAACACCATCCAGACTGTAAAGCCAGATAACACCATCCCTACAGTAACGCCAAGTAACACCATCCCGACTGTAAAGCCAGGTAACACCATCCCAACTGTAAAGCCAGATAACACCACCCTACTGTTACGCCAGATAACACCATACCGACTGTTATGCCAGTTAACACCATCTCAACTGTAACGCTTGATAACACCATCCCGACTGTAACGCCAGGTAACACCATCCCAACTGTAACAACAAGTAACAGCATCCCGACTGTAAAGCCAGATAACACCATCCCGACTGTAACACCAAGTAACACCATCCCGTCTGTAACTCCAAGTAACACCATCCTGACTGTAAAGCCAGATAACACCAACCCGACTGTAACGCCAAGTAACACCATCCTGACTGTAACGCAAAGTAACACGATCCCGACTGTAACGCCAGATAACACCATCCCGACTGTAAAGCCAGATAGCACCATCCTGACTGTAACGCCAGATAACAACATCCCGATTGTAAAGCCAGGTAACACCAACCTGACTGTAACGCCAGATAACACCATCCCGACTGTAAAACCAGGTAACACCATCCCAGCCGTAATGCCAGATAACAACATCACGACTGTAATGCCAAGTAACACCATCCCGACTGTAACGCCAAGTAACACCATCCCGACTGTAAAAACAGGTAACACCATCCCAGCCGTAATGCCTGATAACAACATCACGACTGTAATGCCAAGTAACACCATCCCGACTGTAACGCCAAGTAACACCATCCCGACTGTAAAGCCAGATAGCACCATCCTGACTGTAACGCCAAGTAACACCATCCCGACTTTAACTCCAAGTAACACCATCCCGACTGTAACGCCATGTAACACCATCCCGACTGTAACGCCAGATAACACCATCCCGATTGTAAAGCAAGGTAACACCAACCTGACTGTAACGCCAGATAACACCATCCCGACTGTAAAGCCAGATAGCACCATCCTGACTGTAACGCCAAGTAACACCATCCCGACTGTAACTCCAAGTAACAACATCCTGACTGTAATGCCAAGTAACACCATCCCAACTGTAAAGCCAGGTAACACCATCCTGACTATAAAGTCAGATAACACCATCCCGACTATAACGCCAAGTAACACGATCCCGACTGTAATGCCAGATAACACCATCCTGACTGTAACGCCAGATAACACCATCCCAACTGTAACGACATGTAACACCATCCCGACTGTAACGCCATGTAACACCATCCCGAAGGTAATGCCAGTTAACACCATCTCAACTGTAACACTTGATAACACCATCCCGACTGTAATGCCAGGTAACACCATCCCAACTGTAACACCAAGTAACACCATCCTGATTGTAACACTAGATAACACCATCCCTACTGTAACACCAAGTAACACCATTCTGACTGTAATGACAAGTAACACCATCCCGACTGTAACGCCAAGTAACACCATCCCGACTGTAATGACAAGTAACACCATCCCGACTGTAACGCTAGATAATACCATCCCGACTGTAAAACCATTTAACACCATCCCGACTGTAACACCAAATAACACCATCCAGACTGTAAAGCCAGATAACACCATCCCTACAGTAACGCCAAGTAACACCATCCCGACTGTAAAGCCAGGTAACACCATCCCGACTGTAAAGCCAGATAACACCACCCTACTGTTACGCCAGATAACACCATACCGACTGTTATGCCAGTTAACACCATCTCAACTGTAACGCTTGATAACACCATCCCGACTGTAACGCCAGGTAACACCATCCAGACTGTAACACCAAGTAACACCATCCCGACTGTAAAACCAGGTAACACCATCCCGACTGTAACACCAAGTAACACCATCCTGACTGTAATGCCAGATAACACCATCCCGACTGTAAAGCCAGATAACACCATCCCGACTGTAACACCAAGTAACACCATCCCGACTGTAACTCCAAGTAACACCATCCTGACTGTAAAGCCAGATAACACCAACCCGACTGTAACGCCAAGTAACACCATCCTGACTGTAACGCAAAGTAACACGATCCCGACTGTAACGCCAGATAACACCATCCCGACTGTAAAGCCAGATAGCACCATCCTGACTGTAACGCCAAGTAACACCATCCCGACTGTAAAGCCAGATAACACCATCCCGACTGTAACACCAAGTAACACCATCCCGTCTGTAACTCCAAGTAACACCATCCTGACTGTAAAGCCAGATAACACCAACCCGACTGTAACGCCAAGTAACACCATCCTGACTGTAACGCAAAGTAACACGATCCCGACTGTAACGCCAGATAACACCATCCCGACTGTAAAGACAGATAGCACCATCCTGACTGTAACGCCAGATAACAACATCCCGATTGTAAAGCCAGGTAACACCAACCTGACTGTAACGCCAGATAACACCATCCCGACTGTAAAACCAGGTAACACCATCCCAGCCGTAATGCCAGATAACAACATCACGACTGTAATGCAAAGTAACACCATCCCGACTGTAACGCCAAGTAACACCATCCCGACTGTAAAAACAGGTAACACCATCCCAGCCGTAATGCCTGATAACAACATCACGACTGTAATGCCAAGTAACACCATCCCGACTGTAACGCCAAGTAACACCATCCCGACTGTAATGCCAGATAACACCATCCCGATTGTAAAGCCAGGTAACACCAACCTGACTGTAACGCCAGATAACACCATCCCGACTGTAAAGCCAGATAGCACCATCCTGACTGTAACGCCAAGTAACACCATCCCGACTGTAACTCCAAGTAACACCATCCCGACTGTAACGCCATGTAACACCATCCCGACTGTAACGCCAGATAACACCATCCCGATTGTAAAGCAAGGTAACACCAACCTGACTGTAACGCCAGATAACACCATCCCGACTGTAAAGACAGATAGCACCATCCTGACTGTAACGCCAAGTAACACCATCCCGACTGTAACTCCAAGTAACAACATCCTGACTGTAATGCCAAGTAACACCATCCCAACTGTAAAGCCAGGTAACACCATCCTGACTATAAAGTCAGATAACACCATCCCGACTATAACGCCAAGTAACACGATCCCGACTGTAATGCCAGAAAACACCATCCTGACTGTAACGCCAGATAACACCATCCCAACTGTAACGACATGTAACACCATCCCGACTGTAACGCCATGTAACACCATCCCGAAGGTAATGCCAGTTAACACCATCTCAACTGTAACACTTGATAACACCATCCCGACTGTAATGCCAGGTAACACCATCCCAACTGTAACACCAAGTAACACCATCCTGATTGTAACACTAGATAACACCATCCCTACTGTAACACCAAGTAACACCATTCTGACTGTAATGACAAGTAACACCATCCCGACTGTAACGCCAAGTAACACCATCCCGACTGTAATGACAAGTAACACCATCCCGACTGTAACGCTAGATAATACCATCCCGACTGTAAAACCATTTAACACCATCCCGACTGTAACACCAAATAACACCATCCAGACTGTAAAGCCAGATAACACCATCCCTACAGTAACGCCAAGTAACACCATCCCGACTGTAAAGCCAGGTAACACCATCCCGACTGTAAAGCCAGGTAACACCATCCCGACTGTAAAGCCAGATAACACCACCCTACTGTTACGCCAGATAACACCATACCGACTGTTATGCCAGTTAACACCATCTCAACTGTAACGCTTGATAACACCATCCCGACTGTAACGCCAGGTAACACCATCCAGACTGTAACACCAAGTAACACCATCCCGACTGTAAAACCAGGTAACACCATCCCGACTGTAACTCCAAGTAACACCATCCTGACTGTAAAGCCAGATAACACCAACCCGACTGTAACGCCAAGTAACACCATCCTGACTGTAACGCAAAGTAACACGATCCCGACTGTAACGCCAGATAACACCATCCCGACTGTAAAGTCAGATAGCACCATCCTGACTGTAACACCAAGTAACACCATCCCGACTGTAAAGCCAGATAACACCATCCCGACTGTAACACCAAGTAACACCATCCCGTCTGTAACTCCAAGTAACACCATCCTGACTGTAAAGCCAGATAACACCAACCCGACTGTAACGCCAAGTAACACCATCCTGACTGTAACGCAAAGTAACACGATCCCGACTGTAACGCCAGATAACACCATCCCGACTGTAAAGCCAGATAGCACCATCCTGACTGTAACGCCAGATAACAACATCCCGATTGTAAAGCCAGGTAACACCAACCTGACTGTAACGCCAGATAACACCATCCCGACTGTAAAACCAGGTAACACCATCCCAGCCGTAATGCCAGATAACAACATCACGACTGTAATGCCAAGTAACACCATCCCGACTGTAACACCAAGTAACACCATCCCGACTGTAAAACCAGGTAACACCATCCCAGCCGTAATGCCTGATAACAACATCACGACTGTAATGCCAAGTAACACCATCCCGACTGTAACGCCAAGTAACACCATCCCGACTGTAATGCCAGATAACACCATCCCGATTGTAAAGCCAGGTAACACCAACCTGACTGTAACGCCAGATAACACCATCCCGACTGTAAAGCCAGATAGCACCATCCTGACTGTAACGCCAAGTAACACCATCCCGACTGTAACTCCAAGTAACACCATCCCGACTGTAACGCCATGTAACACCATCCCGACTGTAACGCCAGATAACACCATCCCGATTGTAAAGCAAGGTAACACCAACCTGACTGTAACGCCAGATAACACCATCCCGACTGTAAAGCCAGATAGCACCATCCTGACTGTAACGCCAAGTAACACCATCCCGACTGTAACTCCAAGTAACAACATCCTGACTGTAATGCCAAGTAACACCATCCCAACTATAAAGCCAGGTAACACCATCCTGATTATAAAGTCAGATAACACCATCCCGACTATAACGCCAAGTAACACGATCCCGACTGTAATGCCAGATAACACCATCCTGACTGTAACGCCAGATAACACCATCCCAACTGTAACGACATGTAACACCATCCCGACTGTAACGCCATGTAACACCATCCCGACGGTAATGCCAGTTAACACCATCTCAACTGTAACACTTGATAACACCATCCCGACTGTAATGCCAGGTAACACCATCCCAACTGTAACACCAAGTAACACCATCCTGATTGTAACACTAGATAACACCATCCCTACTGTAACACCAAGTAACACCATCCCGACTGTAATGACAAGTAACACCATCCCGACTGTAACGCTAGATAATACCATCCCGACTGTAAAACCATTTAACACCATCCCGACTGTAACACCAAATAACACCATCCAGAATGTAAAGCCAGATAACACCATCCCTACAGTAACGCCAAGTAACACCATCCCGACTGTAAAGCCAGGTAACACCATCCCGACTGTAAAGCCAGATAACACCACCCTACTGTTACGCCAGATAACACCATACCGACTGTTATGCCAGTTAACACCATCTCAACTGTAACGCTTGATAACACCATCCCGACTGTAACGCCAGGTAACACCATCCAGACTGTAACACCAAGTAACACCATCCCGACTGTAAAACCAGGTAACACCATCCCGACTGTAACACCAAGTAACACCATCCTGACTGTAATGCCAGATAACACCAACCCGACTGTAAAGCCAGATAACACCATCCCGACTGTAACACCAAGTAACACCATCCCGACTGTAACTCCAAGTAACACCATCCTGACTGTAAAGCCAGATAACACCAACCCGACTGTAACGCCAAGTAACACCATCCTGACTGTAACGCAAAGTAACACGATCCCGACTGTAACGCCAGATAACACCATCCCGACTGTAAAGCCAGATAGCACCATCCTGACTGTAACGCCAAGTAACACCATCCCGACTATAACGCAAAGTAACACGAACCCGACTGTAACGCCAGATAACACCATCCCGACTGTCAAGCCAGATAACACCACCCTACTGTTACGCCAGATAACACCATACCGACTGTTATGCCAGTTAACACCATCTCAACTGTAACGCTTGATAACACCATCCCGACTGTAACGCCAGATAACACCATCCCGATTGTAAAGCCAGGTAACACCAACCTGACTGTAACGCCAGATAACACCATCCCGACTGTAAAGCCAGATAGCACCATCCTGACTGTAACGCCAAGTAACACCATCCCGACTGTAACTCCAAGTAACACCATCCCGACTGTAACGCCATGTAACACCATCCCGACTGTAACGCCAGATAACACCATCCCGATTGTAAAGCAAGGTAACACCAACCTGACTGTAACGCCAGATAACACCATCCCGACTGTAAAGCCAGATAGCACCATCCTGACTGTAACGCCAAGTAACACCATCCCGACTGTAACTCCAAGTAACAACATCCTGACTGTAATGCCAAGTAACACCATCCCAACTGTAAAGCCAGGTAACACCATCCTGACTATAAAGTCAGATAACACCATCCCGACTATAACGCCAAGTAACACGATCCCGACTGTAATGCCAGATAACACCATCCTGACTGTAACGCCAGATAACACCATCCCAACTGTAACGACATGTAACACCATCCCGACTGTAACGCCATGTAACACCATCCCGACGGTAATGCCAGTTAACACCATCTCAACTGTAACACCTGATAACACCATCCCGACTGTAATGCCAGGTAACACCATCCCAACTGTAACACCAAGTAACACCATCCTGATTGTAACACTAGATAACACCATCCCTACTGTAACACCAAATAACACCATCCAGACTGTAAAGCCAGATAACACCATCCCTACAGTAACGCCAAGTAACACCATCCCGACTGTAAAGCCAGGTAACACCATCCCAACTGTAAAGCCAGATAACACCACCCTACTGTTACGCCAGATAACACCATACCGACTGTTATGCCAGTTAACACCATCTCAACTGTAACGCTTGATAACACCATCCCGACTGTAATGCCAGGTAACACCATCCCAACTGTAACACCAAGTAACACCATCCTGATTGTAACACTAGATAACACCATCCCTACTGTAACACCAAGTAACACCATTCTGACTGTAATGACAAGTAACACCATCCCGACTGTAACGCCAAGTAACACCATCCCGACTGTAATGACAAGTAACACCATCCCGACTGTAACGCTAGATAATACCATCCCGACTGTAAAACCATTTAACACCATCCCGACTGTAACACCAAATAACACCATCCAGACTGTAAAGCCAGATAACACCATCCCTACAGTAACGCCAAGTAACACCATCCCGACTGTAAAGCCAGGTAACACCATCCCGACTGTAAAGCCAGATAACACCACCCTACTGTTACGCCAGATAACACCATACCGACTGTTATGCCAGTTAACACCATCTCAACTGTAACGCTTGATAACACCATCCCGACTGTAACGCCAGGTAACACCATCCCGACTGTAAAACCAGGTAACACCATCCCGACTGTAACACCAAGTAACACCATCCTGACTGTAATGCCAGATAACACCATCCCGACTGTAAAGCCAGATAACACCATCCCGACTGTAACACCAAGTAACACCATCCCGACTGTAACTCCAAGTAACACCATCCTGACTGTAAAGCCAGATAACACCAACCCGACTGTAAGGCCAAGTAACACCATCCTGACTGTAACGCAAAGTAACACGATCCCGACTGTAACGCCAGATAACACCATCCCGACTGTAAAGCCAGATAGCACCATCCTGACTGTAACGCCAAGTAACACCATCCCGACTGTAAAGCCAGATAACACCATCCCGACTGTAACACCAAGTAACACCATCCCGTCTGTAACTCCAAGTAACACCATCCTGACTGTAAAGCCAGATAACACCAACCCGACTGTAACGCCAAGTAACACCATCCTGACTGTAACGCAAAGTAACACGATCCCGACTGTAACGCCAGATAACACCATCCCGACTGTAAAGACAGATAGCAGCATCCTGACTGTAACGCCAGATAACAACATCCCGATTGTAAAGCCAGGTAACACCAACCTGACTGTAACGCCAGATAACACCATCCCGACTGTAAAACCAGGTAACACCATCCCAGCCGTAATGCCAGATAACAACATCACGACTGTAATGCCAAGTAACACCATCCCGACTGTAACGCCAAGTAACACCATCCCGACTGTAAAAACAGGTAACACCATCCCAGCCGTAATGCCTGATAACAACATCACGACTGTAATGCCAAGTAACACCATCCCGACTGTAACGCCAAGTAACACCATCCCGACTGTAATGCCAGATAACACCATCCCGATTGTAAAGCCAGGTAACACCAACCTGACTGTAACGCCAGATAACACCATCCCGACTGTAAAGCCAGATAGCACCATCCTGACTGTAACGCCAAGTAACACCATCCCGACTTTAACTCCAAGTAACACCATCCCGACTGTAACGCCATGTAACACCATCCCGACTGTAACGCCAGATAACACCATCCCGATTGTAAAGCAAGGTAACACCAACCTGACTGTAACGCCAGATAACACCATCCCGACTGTAAAGCCAGATAGCACCATCCTGACTGTAACGCCAAGTAACACCATCCCGACTGTAACTCCAAGTAACAACATCCTGACTGTAATGCCAAGTAACACCATCCCAACTGTAAAGCCAGGTAACACCATCCTGACTATAAAGTCAGATAACACCATCCCGACTATAACGCCAAGTAACACGATCCCGACTGTAATGCCAGATAACACCATCCTGACTGTAACGCCAGATAACACCATCCCAACTGTAACGACATGTAACACCATCCCGACTGTAACGCCATGTAACACCATCCCGAAGGTAATGCCAGTTAACACCATCTCAACTGTAACACTTGATAACACCATCCCGACTGTAATGCCAGGTAACACCATCCCAACTGTAACACCAAGTAACACCATCCTGATTGTAACACTAGATAACACCATCCCTACTGTAACACCAAGTAACACCATTCTGACTGTAATGACAAGTAACACCATCCCGACTGTAACGCCAAGTAACACCATCCCGACTGTAATGACAAGTAACACCATCCCGACTGTAACGCTAGATAATACCATCCCGACTGTAAAACCATTTAACACCATCCCGACTGTAACACCAAATAACACCATCCAGACTGTAAAGCCAGATAACACCATCCCTACAGTAACGCCAAGTAACACCATCCCGACTGTAAAGCCAGGTAACACCATCCCGACTGTAAAGCCAGGTAACACCATCCCGACTGTAAAGCCAGATAACACCACCCTACTGTTACGCCAGATAACACCATACCGACTGTTATGCCAGTTAACACCATCTCAACTGTAACGCTTGATAACACCATCCCGACTGTAACGCCAGGTAACACCATCCAGACTGTAACACCAAGTAACACCGTCCCGACTGTAACTCCAAGTAACACCATCCTGACTGTAAAGCCAGATAACACCAACCCGACTGTAACGCCAAGTAACACCATCCTGACTGTAACGCAAAGTAACACGATCCGGACTGTAACGCCAGATAACACCATCCCGACTGTAAAGCCAGATAGCACCATCCTGACTGTAACGCCAAGTAACACCATCCCGACTATAACGCAAAGTAACACGATCCCGACTGTAACGCCAGATAACACCATCCCGACTGTCAAGCCAGATAACACCACCCTACTGTTACGCCAGATAACACCATACCGACTGTTATGCCAGTTAACACCATCTCAACTGTAACGCTTGATAACACCATCCCGACTGTAACGCCAGATAACACCATCCCGATTGTAAAGCCAGGTAACACCAACCTGACTGTAACGCCAGATAACACCATCCCGACTGTAAAGCCAGATAGCACCATCCTGACTGTAACGCCAAGTAACACCATCCCGACTGTAACTCCAAGTAACACCATCCCGACTGTAACGCCATGTAACACCATCCCGACTGTAACGCCAGATAACACCATCCCGATTGTAAAGCAAGGTAACACCAACCTGACTGTAACGCCAGATAACACCATCCCGACTGTAAAGCCAGATAGCACCATCCTGACTGTAACGCCAAGTAACACCATCCCGACTGTAACTCCAAGTAACAACATCCTGACTGTAATGCCAAGTAACACCATCCCAACTGTAAAGCCAGGTAACACCATCCTGAATATAAAGTCAGATAACACCATCCCGACTATAACGCCAAGTAACACGATCCCGACTGTAATGCCAGATAACACCATCCTGACTGTAACGCCAGATAACACCATCCCAACTGTAACGACATGTAACACCATCCCGACTGTAACGCCATGTAACACCATCCCGACGGTAATGCCAGTTAACACCATCTCAACTGTAACACTTGATAACACCATCCCGACTGTAATGCCAGGTAACACCATCCCAACTGTAACACCAAGTAACACCATCCTGATTGTAACACTAGATAACACCATCCCTACTGTAACACCAAGTAACACCATTCTGACTGTAATGACAAGTAACACCATCCCGACTGTAACGCCAAGTAACACCATCCCGACTGTAATGACAAGTAACACCATCCCGACTGTAACGCTAGATAATACCATCCCGACTGTAAAACCATTTAACACCATCCCGAATGTAACACCAAATAACACCATCCAGACTGTAAAGCCAGATAACACCATCCCTACAGTAACGCCAAGTAACACCATCCCGACTGTAAAGCCAGGTAACACCATCCCAACTGTAAAGCCAGATAACACCACCCTACTGTTACGCCAGATAACACCATACCGACTGTTATGCCAGTTAACACCATCTCAACTGTAACGCTTGATAACACCATCCCGACTGTAACGCCAGGTAACACCATCCCAACTGTAACAACAAGTAACAGCATCCTGATTGTAACACTAGATAACACCATCCCTACTGTAACACCAAGTAACACCATTCCGACTGTAACGACAAGTAACAACATTCCGACTGTAACGCCAAGTAACACCATCCCGACTGTAATGACAAGTAACACCATCCCGACTGTAAAGCCAGATAACACCATCCCGACTGTAACACCAAGTAACACCATCCCGTCTGTAACTCCAAGTAACACCATCCTGACTGTAAAGCCAGATAACACCAACCCGACTGTAACGCCAAGTAACACCATCCTGACTGTAACGCAAAGTAACACGATCCCGACTGTAACGCCAGATAACACCATCCCGACTGTAAAGCCAGATAGCACCATCCTGACTGTAACGCCAGATAACAACATCCCGATTGTAAAGCCAGGTAACACCAATCTGACTGTAACGCCAGATAACACCATCCCGACTGTAAAACCAGGTAACACCATCCCAGCCGTAATGCCAGATAACAACATCACGACTGTAATGCCAAGTAACACCATCCCGACTGTAACGCCAAGTAACACCATCCCGACTGTAAAAACAGGTAACACCATCCCAGCCGTAATGCCTGATAACAACATCACGACTGTAATGCCAAGTAACACCATCCCGACTGTAACGCCAAGTAACACCATCCCGACTGTAATGCCAGATAACACCATCCCGATTGTAAAGCCAGGTAACACCAACCTGACTGTAACGCCAGATAACACCATCCCGACTGTAAAGCCAGATAGCACCATCCTGACTGTAACGCCAAGTAACACCATCCCGACTTTAACTCCAAGTAACACCATCCCGACTGTAACGCCATGTAACACCATCCCGACTGTAACGCCAGTTAACACCATCCCGATTGTAAAGCAAGGTAACACCAACCTGACTGTAACGCCAGATAACACCATCCCGACTGTAAAGCCAGATAGCACCATCCTGACTGTAACGCCAAGTAACACCATCCCGACTGTAACTCCAAGTAACAACATCCTGACTGTAATGCCAAGTAACACCATCCCAACTGTAAAGCCAGGTAACACCATCCTGACTATAAAGTCAGATAACACCATCCCGACTATAACGCCAAGTAACACGATCCCGACTGTAATGCCAGATAACACCATCCTGACTGTAACGCCAGATAACACCATCCCAACTGTAACGACATGTAACACCATCCCGACTGTAACGCCATGTAACACCATCCCGAAGGTAATGCCAGTTAACACCATCTCAACTGTAACACTTGATAACACCATCCCGACTGTAATGCCAGGTAACACCATCCCAACTGTAACACCAAGTAACACCATCCTGATTGTAACACTAGATAACACCATCCCTACTGTAACACCAAGTAACACCATTCTGACTGTAATGACAAGTAACACCATCCCGACTGTAACGCCAAGTAACACCATCCCGACTGTAATGACAAGTAACACCATCCCGACTGTAACGCTAGATAATACCATCCCGACTGTAAAACCATTTAACACCATCCCGACTGTAACACCAAATAACACCATCCAGACTGTAAAGCCAGATAACACCATCCCTACAGTAACGCCAAGTAACACCATCCCGACTGTAAAGCCAGGTAACACCATCCCGACTGTAAAGCCAGATAACACCACCCTACTGTTACGCCAGATAACACCATACCGACTGTTATGCCAGTTAACACCATCTCAACTGTAACGCTTGATAACACCATCCCGACTGTAACGCCAGGTAACACCATCCAGACTGTAACACCAAGTAACACCATCCCGACTGTAAAACCAGGTAACACCATCCCGACTGTAACACCAAGTAACACCATCCTGACTGTAATGCCAGATAACACCATCCCGACTGTAAAGCCAGATAACACCATCCCGACTGTAACACCAAGTAACACCATCCCGACTGTAACTCCAAGTAACACCATCCTGACTGTAAAGCCAGATAACACCAACCCGACTGTAACGCCAAGTAACACCATCCTGACTGTAACGCAAAGTAACACGATCCCGACTGTAACGCCAGATAACACCATCCCGACTGTAAAGACAGATAGCACCATCCTGACTGTAACGCCAAGTAACACCATCCCGACTGTAAAGCCAGATAACACCATCCCGACTGTAACACCAAGTAACACCATCCCGTCTGTAACTCCAAGTAACACCATCCTGACTGTAAAGCCAGATAACACCAACCCGACTGTAACGCCAAGTAACACCATCCTGACTGTAACGCAAAGTAACACGATCCCGACTGTAACGCCAGATAACACCATCCCGACTGTAAAGACAGATAGCACCATCCTGACTGTAACGCCAGATAACAACATCCCGATTGTAAAGCCAGGTAACACCAACCTGACTGTAACGCCAGATAACACCATCCCGACTGTAAAACCAGGTAACACCATCCCAGCCGTAATGCCAGATAACAACATCACGACTGTAATGCAAAGTAACACCATCCCGACTGTAACGCCAAGTAACACCATCCCGACTGTAAAAACAGGTAACACCATCCCAGCCGTAATGCCTGATAACAACATCACGACTGTAATGCCAAGTAACACCATCCCGACTGTAACGCCAAGTAACACCATCCCGACTGTAATGCCAGATAACACCATCCCGATTGTAAAGCCAGGTAACACCAACCTGACTGTAACGCCAGATAACACCATCCCGACTGTAAAGCCAGATAGCACCATCCTGACTGTAACGCCAAGTAACACCATCCCGACTGTAACTCCAAGTAACACCATCCCGACTGTAACGCCATGTAACACCATCCCGACTGTAACGCCAGATAACACCATCCCGATTGTAAAGCAAGGTAACACCAACCTGACTGTAACGCCAGATAACACCATCCCGACTGTAAAGCCAGATAGCACCATCCTGACTGTAACGCCAAGTAACACCATCCCGACTGTAACTCCAAGTAACAACATCCTGACTGTAATGCCAAGTAACACCATCCCAACTGTAAAGCCAGGTAACACCATCCTGACTATAAAGTCAGATAACACCATCCCGACTATAACGCCAAGTAACACGATCCCGACTGTAATGCCAGAAAACACCATCCTGACTGTAACGCCAGATAACACCATCCCAACTGTAACGACATGTAACACCATCCCGACTGTAACGCCATGTAACACCATCCCGAAGGTAATGCCAGTTAACACCATCTCAACTGTAACACTTGATAACACCATCCCGACTGTAATGCCAGGTAACACCATCCCAACTGTAACACCAAGTAACACCATCCTGATTGTAACACTAGATAACACCATCCCTACTGTAACACCAAGTAACACCATTCTGACTGTAATGACAAGTAACACCATCCCGACTGTAACGCCAAGTAACACCATCCCGACTGTAATGACAAGTAACACCATCCCGACTGTAACGCTAGATAATACCATCCCGACTGTAAAACCATTTAACACCATCCCGACTGTAACACCAAATAACACCATCCAGACTGTAAAGCCAGATAACACCATCCCTACAGTAACGCCAAGTAACACCATCCCGACTGTAAAGCCAGGTAACACCATCCCGACTGTAAAGCCAGGTAACACCATCCCGACTGTAAAGCCAGATAACACCACCCTACTGTTACGCCAGATAACACCATACCGACTGTTATGCCAGTTAACACCATCTCAACTGTAACGCTTGATAACACCATCCCGACTGTAACGCCAGGTAACACCATCCAGACTGTAACACCAAGTAACACCATCCCGACTGTAAAACCAGGTAACACCATCCTGACTGTAACACCAAGTAACACCATCCTGACTGTAATGCCAGATAACACCATCACAACTGTAAAGCCAGATAACACCATCCCGACTGTAACACCAAGTAACACCATCCCGACTGTAACTCCAAGTAACACCATCCTGACTGTAAAGCCAGATAACACCAACCCGACTGTAACGCCAAGTAACACCATCCTGACTGTAACGCAAAGTAACACGATCCCGACTGTAACGCCAGATAACACCATCCCGACTGTAAAGTCAGATAGCACCATCCTGACTGTAACACCAAGTAACACCATCCCGACTGTAAAGCCAGATAACACCATCCCGACTGTAACACCAAGTAACACCATCCCGTCTGTAACTCCAAGTAACACCATCCTGACTGTAAAGCCAGGTAACACCAACCCGACTGTAACGCCAAGTAACACCATCCTGACTGTAACGCAAAGTAACACGATCCCGACTGTAACGCCAGATAACACCATCCCGACTGTAAAGCCAGATAGCACCATCCTGACTGTAACGCCAGATAACAACATCCCGATTGTAAAGCCAGGTAACACCAACCTGACTGTAACGCCAGATAACACCATCCCGACTGTAAAACCAGGTAACACCATCCCAGCCGTAATGCCAGATAACAACATCACGACTGTAATGCCAAGTAACACCATCCCGACTGTAACACCAAGTAACACCATCCCGACTGTAAAACCAGGTAACACCATCCCAGCCGTAATGCCTGATAACAACATCACGACTGTAATGCCAAGTAACACCATCCCGACTGTAACGCCAAGTAACACCATCCCGACTGTAATGCCAGATAACACCATCCCGATTGTAAAGCCAGGTAACACCAACCTGACTGTAACGCCAGATAACACCATCCCGACTGTAAAGCCAGATAGCACCATCCTGACTGTAACGCCAAGTAACACCATCCCGACTGTAACTCCAAGTAACACCATCCCGACTGTAACGCCATGTAACACCATCCCGACTGTAACGCCAGATAACACCATCCCGATTGTAAAGCAAGGTAACACCAACCTGACTGTAACGCCAGATAACACCATCCCGACTGTAAAGCCAGATAGCACCATCCTGACTGTAACGCCAAGTAACACCATCCCGACTGTAACTCCAAGTAACAACATCCTGACTGTAATGCCAAGTAACACCATCCCAACTGTAAAGCCAGGTAACACCATCCTGATTATAAAGTCAGATAACACCATCCCGACTATAACGCCAAGTAACACGATCCCGACTGTAATGCCAGATAACACCATCCTGACTGTAAAGCCAGGTAACACCATCCCAACTGTAACGACATGTAACACCATCCCGACTGTAACGCCATGTAACACCATCCCGACGGTAATGCCAGTTAACACCATCTCAACTGTAACACTTGATAACACCATCCCGACTGTAATGCCAGGTAACACCATCCCAACTGTAACACCAAGTAACACCATCCTGATTGTAACACTAGATAACACCATCCCTACTGTAACACCAAGTAACACCATCCCGACTGTAATGACAAGTAACACCATCCCGACTGTAACGCTAGATAATACCATCCCGACTGTAAAACCATTTAACACCATCCCGACTGTAACACCAAATAACACCATCCAGACTGTAAAGCCAGATAACACCATCCCTACAGTAACGCCAAGTAACACCATCCCGACTGTAAAGCCAGGTAACACCATCCCGACTGTAAAGCCAGATAACACCACCCTACTGTTACGCCAGATAACACCATACCGACTGTTATGCCAGTTAACACCATCTCAACTGTAACGCTTGATAACACCATCCCGACTGTAACGCCAGGTAACACCATCCAGACTGTAACACCAAGTAACACCATCCCGACTGTAAAACCAGGTAACACCATCCCGACTGTAACACCAAGTAACACCATCCTGACTGTAATGCCAGATAACACCAACCCGACTGTAAAGCCAGATAACACCATCCCGACTGTAACACCAAGTAACACCATCCTGACTGTAAAGCCAGATAACACCAACCCGACTGTAACGCCAAGTAACACCATCCTGACTGTAACGCAAAGTAACACGATCCCGACTGTAACGCCAGATAACACCATCCCGACTGTAAAGCCAGATAGCACCATCCTGACTGTAACGCCAAGTAACACCATCCCGACTATAACGCAAAGTAACACGAACCCGACTGTAACGCCAGATAACACCATCCCGACTGTCAAGCCAGATAACACCACCCTACTGTTACGCCAGATAACACCATACCGACTGTTATGCCAGTTAACACCATCTCAACTGTAACGCTTGATAACACCATCCCGACTGTAACGCCAGATAACACCATCCCGATTGTAAAGCCAGGTAACACCAACCTGACTGTAACGCCAGATAACACCATCCCGACTGTAAAGCCAGATAGCACCATCCTGACTGTAACGCCAAGTAACACCATCCCGACTGTAACTCCAAGTAACACCATCCCGACTGTAACGCCATGTAACACCATCCCGACTGTAACGCCAGATAACACCATCCCGATTGTAAAGCAAGGTAACACCAACCTGACTGTAACGCCAGATAACACCATCCCGACTGTAAAGCCAGATAGCACCATCCTGACTGTAACGCCAAGTAACACCATCCCGACTGTAACTCCAAGTAACAACATCCTGACTGTAATGCCAAGTAACACCATCCCAACTGTAAAGCCAGGTAACACCATCCTGACTATAAAGTCAGATAACACCATCCCGACTATAACGCCAAGTAACACGATCCCGACTGTAATGCCAGATAACACCATCCTGACTGTAACGCCAGATAACACCATCCCAACTGTAACGACATGTAACACCATCCCGACTGTAACGCCATGTAACACCATCCCGACGGTAATGCCAGTTAACACCATCTCAACTGTAACACCTGATAACACCATCCCGACTGTAATGCCAGGTAACACCATCCCAACTGTAACACCAAGTAACACCATCCTGATTGTAACACTAGATAACACCATCCCTACTGTAACACCAAATAACACCATCCAGACTGTAAAGCCAGATAACACCATCCCTACAGTAACGCCAAGTAACACCATCCCGACTGTAAAGCCAGGTAACACCATCCCAACTGTAAAGCCAGATAACACCACCCTACTGTTACGCCAGATAACACCATACCGACTGTTATGCCAGTTAACACCATCTCAACTGTAACGCTTGATAACACCATCCCGACTGTAATGCCAGGTAACACCATCCCAACTGTAACACCAAGTAACACCATCCTGATTGTAACACTAGATAACACCATCCCTACTGTAACACCAAGTAACACCATTCTGACTGTAATGACAAGTAACACCATCCCGACTGTAACGCCAAGTAACACCATCCCGACTGTAATGACAAGTAACACCATCCCGACTGTAACGCTAGATAATACCATCCCGACTGTAAAACCATTTAACACCATCCCGACTGTAACACCAAATAACACCATCCAGACTGTAAAGCCAGATAACACCATCCCTACAGTAACGCCAAGTAACACCATCCCGACTGTAAAGCCAGGTAACACCATCCCGACTGTAAAGCCAGATAACACCACCCTACTGTTACGCCAGATAACACCATACCGACTGTTATGCCAGTTAACACCATCTCAACTGTAACGCTTGATAACACCATCCCGACTGTAACGCCAGGTAACACCATCCAGACTGTAACACCAAGTAACACCATCCCGACTGTAAAACCAGGTAACACCATCCCGACTGTAACACCAAGTAACACCATCCTGACTGTAATGCCAGATAACACCATCCCGACTGTAAAGCCAGATAACACCATCCCGACTGTAACACCAAGTAACACCATCCCGACTGTAACTCCAAGTAACACCATCCTGACTGTAAAGCCAGATAACACCAACCCGACTGTAAGGCCAAGTAACACCATCCTGACTGTAACGCAAAGTAACACGATCCCGACTGTAACGCCAGATAACACCATCCCGACTGTAAAGCCAGATAGCACCATCCTGACTGTAACGCCAAGTAACACCATCCCGACTGTAAAGCCAGATAACACCATCCCGACTGTAACACCAAGTAACACCATCCCGTCTGTAACTCCAAGTAACACCATCCTGACTGTAAAGCCAGATAACACCAACCCGACTGTAACGCCAAGTAACACCATCCTGACTGTAACGCAAAGTAACACGATCCCGACTGTAACGCCAGATAACACCATCCCGACTGTAAAGACAGATAGCACCATCCTGACTGTAACGCCAGATAACAACATCCCGATTGTAAAGCCAGGTAACACCAACCTGACTGTAACGCCAGATAACACCATCCCGACTGTAAAACCAGGTAACACCATCCCAGCCGTAATGCCAGATAACAACATCACGACTGTAATGCCAAGTAACACCATCCCGACTGTAACGCCAAGTAACACCATCCCGACTGTAAAAACAGGTAACACCATCCCAGCCGTAATGCCTGATAACAACATCACGACTGTAATGCCAAGTAACACCATCCCGACTGTAACGCCAAGTAACACCATCCCGACTGTAATGCCAGATAACACCATCCCGATTGTAAAGCCAGGTAACACCAACCTGACTGTAACGCCAGATAACACCATCCCGACTGTAAAGCCAGATAGCACCATCCTGACTGTAACGCCAAGTAACACCATCCCGACTTTAACTCCAAGTAACACCATCCCGACTGTAACGCCATGTAACACCATCCCGACTGTAACGCCAGATAACACCATCCCGATTGTAAAGCAAGGTAACACCAACCTGACTGTAACGCCAGATAACACCATCCCGACTGTAAAGCCAGATAGCACCATCCTGACTGTAACGCCAAGTAACACCATCCCGACTGTATCTCCAAGTAACAACATCCTGACTGTAATGCCAAGTAACACCATCCCAACTGTAAAGCCAGGTAACACCATCCTGACTATAAAGTCAGATAACACCATCCCGACTATAACGCCAAGTAACACGATCCCGACTGTAATGCCAGATAACACCATCCTGACTGTAACGCCAGATAACACCATCCCAACTGTAACGACATGTAACACCATCCCGACTGTAACGCCATGTAACACCATCCCGAAGGTAATGCCAGTTAACACCATCTCAACTGTAACACTTGATAACACCATCCCGACTGTAATGCCAGGTAACACCATCCCAACTGTAACACCAAGTAACACCATCCTGATTGTAACACTAGATAACACCATCCCTACTGTAACACCAAGTAACACCATTCTGACTGTAATGACAAGTAACACCATCCCGACTGTAACGCCAAGTAACACCATCCCGACTGTAATGACAAGTAACACCATCCCGACTGTAACGCTAGATAATACCATCCCGACTGTAAAACCATTTAACACCATCCCGACTGTAACACCAAATAACACCATCCAGACTGTAAAGCCAGATAACACCATCCCTACAGTAACGCCAAGTAACACCATCCCGACTGTAAAGCCAGGTAACACCATCCCGACTGTAAAGCCAGGTAACACCATCCCGACTGTAAAGCCAGATAACACCACCCTACTGTTACGCCAGATAACACCATACCGACTGTTATGCCAGTTAACACCATCTCAACTGTAACGCTTGATAACACCATCCCGACTGTAACGCCAGGTAACACCATCCAGACTGTAACACCAAGTAACACCATCCCGACTGTAACTCCAAGTAACACCATCCTGACTGTAAAGCCAGATAACACCAACCCGACTGTAACGCCAAGTAACACCATCCTGACTGTAACGCAAAGTAACACGATCCCGACTGTAACGCCAGATAACACCGTCCCGACTGTAAAGCCAGATAGCACCATCCTGACTGTAACGCCAAGTAACACCATCCCGACTATAACGCAAAGTAACACGATCCCGACTGTAACGCCAGATAACACCATCCCGACTGTCAAGCCAGATAACACCACCCTACTGTTACGCCAGATAACACCATACCGACTGTTATGCCAGTTAACACCATCTCAACTGTAACGCTTGATAACACCATCCCGACTGTAACGCCAGATAACACCATCCCGATTGTAAAGCCAGGTAACACCAACCTGACTGTAACGCCAGATAACACCATCCCGACTGTAAAGCCAGATAGCACCATCCTGACTGTAACGCCAAGTAACACCATCCCGACTGTAACTCCAAGTAACACCATCCCGACTGTAACGCCATGTAACACCATCCCGACTGTAACGCCAGATAACACCATCCCGATTGTAAAGCAAGGTAACACCAACCTGACTGTAACGCCAGATAACACCATCCCGACTGTAAAGCCAGATAGCACCATCCTGACTGTAACGCCAAGTAACACCATCCCGACTGTAACTCCAAGTAACAACATCCTGACTGTAATGCCAAGTAACACCATCCCAACTGTAAAGCCAGGTAACACCATCCTGACTATAAAGTCAGATAACACCATCCCGACTATAACGCCAAGTAACACGATCCCGACTGTAATGCCAGATAACACCATCCTGACTGTAACGCCAGATAACACCATCCCAACTGTAACGACATGTAACACCATCCCGACTGTAACGCCATGTAACACCATCCCGACGGTAATGCCAGTTAACACCATCTCAACTGTAACACCTGATAACACCATCCCGACTGTAATGCCAGGTAACACCATCCCAACTGTAACACCAAGTAACACCATCCTGATTGTAACACTAGATAACACCATCCCTACTGTAACACCAAATAACACCATCCAGACTGTAAAGCCAGATAACACCATCCCTACAGTAACGCCAAGTAACACCACCCTACTGTTACGCCAGATAACACCATACCGACTGTTATGCCAGTTAACACCATCTCAACTGTAACGCTTGATAACACCATCCCGACTGTAATGCCAGGTAACACCATCCCAACTGTAACACCAAGTAACACCATCCTGATTGTAACACTAGATAACACCATCCCTACTGTAACACCAAGTAACACCATTCTGACTGTAATGACAAGTAACACCATCCCGACTGTAACGCCAAGTAACACCATCCCGACTGTAATGACAAGTAACACCATCCCGACTGTAACGCTAGATAATACCATCCCGACTGTAAAACCATTTAACACCATCCCGACTGTAACACCAAATAACACCATCCAGACTGTAAAGCCAGATAACACCATCCCTACAGTAACGCCAAGTAACACCATCCCGACTGTAAAGCCAGGTAACACCATCCCGACTGTAAAGCCAGATAACACCACCCTACTGTTACGCCAGATAACACCATACCGACTGTTATGCCAGTTAACACCATCTCAACTGTAACGCTTGATAACACCATCCCGACTGTAACGCCAGGTAACACCATCCAGACTGTAACACCAAGTAACACCATCCCGACTGTAAAACCAGGTAACACCATCCCGACTGTAACACCAAGTAACACCATCCTGACTGTAATGCCAGATAACACCATCCCGACTGTAAAGCCAGATAACACCATCCCGACTGTAACACCAAGTAACACCATCCCGTCTGTAACTCCAAGTAACACCATCCTGACTGTAAAGCCAGATAACACCAACCCGACTGTAACGCCAAGTAACACCATCCTGACTGTAACGCAAAGTAACACGATCCCGACTGTAACGCCAGATAACACCATCCCGACTGTAAAGCCAGATAGCACCATCCTGACTGTAACGCCAGATAACAACATCCCGATTGTAAAGCCAGGTAACACCAACCTGACTGTAACGCCAGATAACACCATCCCGACTGTAAAACAAGGTAACACCATCCCAGCCGTAATGCCAGATAACAACATCACGACTGTAATGCCAAGTAACACCATCCCGACTGTAACGCCAAGTAACACCATCCCGACTGTAAAACCAGGTAACACCATCCCAGCCGTAATGCCTGATAACAACATCACGACTGTGATGCCAAGTAACACCATCCCGACGGTAACGCCAAGTAACACCATCCCGACTGTAATGCCAGATAACACCATCCCGATTGTAAAGCCAGGTAACACCATCCTGACTGTAACGCCAAGTAACACCATCCCGACTGTAACTCCAAGTAACACCATCCCGACTGTAACGCCATGTAACACCATCCCGACTGTAACGCCAGATAACACCATCCCGATTGTAAAGCAAGGTAACACCAACCTGACTGTAACGCCAGATAACACCATCCCGACTGTAAAGCCAGATAGCACCATCCTGACTGTAACGCCAAGTAACACCATCCCGACTGTAACTCCAAGTAACAACATCCTGACTGTAATGCCAAGTAACACCATCCCAACTGTAAAGCCAGGTAACACCATCCTGACTATAAAGTCAGATAACACCATCCCGACTATAACGCCAAGTAACACGATCCCGACTGTAACACCAAGTAACACCATCCTGACTGTAATGCCAGATAACACCATCCCGACTGTAAAGCCAGATAACACCATCCCGACTGTAACACCAAGTAACACCATCCCGACTGTAACTCCAAGTAACACCATCCTGACTGTAAAGCCAGATAACACCAACCCGACTGTAACGCCAAGTAACACCATCCTGACTGTAACGCAAAGTAACACGATCCCGACTGTAACGCCAGATAACACCATCCCGACTGTAAAGCCAGATAGCACCATCCTGACTGTAACGCCAAGTAACACCATCCCGACTGTAAAGCCAGATAACACCATCCCGACTGTAACACCAAGTAACACCATCCCGTCTGTAACTCCAAGTAACACCATCCTGACTGTAAAGCCAGATTACACCAACCCGACTGTAACGCCAAGTAACACCATCCTGACTGTAACGCAAAGTAACACGATCCCGACTGTAACGCCAGATAACACCATCCCGACTGTAAAGCCAGATAGCACCATCCTGACTGTAACGCCAGATAACAACATCCCGATTGTAAAGCCAGGTAACACCAACCTGACTGTAACGCCAGATAACACCATCCCGACTGTAAAACCAGGTAAAACCATCCCAGCCGTAATGCCAGATAACAACATCACGACTGTAATGCCAAGTAACACCATCCCGACTGTAACGCCAAGTAACACCATCCCGACTGTAAAACCAGGTAACACCATCCCAGCCGTAATGCCTGATAACAACATCACGACTGTGATGCCAAGTAACACCATCCCGACGGTAACGCCAAGTAACACCATCCCGACTGTAATGCCAGATAACACCATCCCGATTGTAAAGCCAGGTAACACCATCCTGACTGTAACGCCAAGTAACACCATCCCGACTGTAACTCCAAGTAACACCATCCCGACTGTAACGCCATGTAACACCATCCCGACTGTAACGCCAGATAACACCATCCCGATTGTAAAGCAAGGTAACACCAACCTGACTGTAACGCCAGATAACACCATCCCGACTGTAAAGCCAGATAGCACCATCCTGACTGTAACGCCAAGTAACACCATCCCGACTGTAACTCCAAGTAACAACATCCTGACTGTAATGCCAAGTAACACCATCCCAACTGTAAAGCCAGGTAACACCATCCTGACTATAAAGTCAGATAACACCATCCCGACTATAACGCCAAGTAACACGATCCCGACTGTAATGCCAGATAACACCATCCTGACTGTAACGCCAGATAACACCATCCCAACTGTAACGACATGTAACACCATCCCGACTGTAACGCCATGTAACACCATCCCGACGGTAATGCCAGTTAACACCATCTCAACTGTAACACTTGATAACACCATCCCGACTGTAATGCCAGGTAACACCATCCCAACTGTAACACCAAGTAACACCATCCTGATTGTAACACTAGATAACACCATCCCTACTGTAACACCAAGTAACACCATTCTGACTGTAATGACAAGTAACACCATCCTGACTGTAACGCCAAGTAACACCATCCCGACTGTAATGACAAGTAACACCATCCCGACTGTAACGCTAGATAATACCATCCAGACTGTAAAACCATTTAACACCATCCCGACTGTAACACCAAATAACACCATCCAGACTGTAAAGCCAGATAACACCATCCCTACAGTAACGCCAAGTAACACCATCCCGACTGTAAAGCCAGGTAACACCATCCCGACTGTAAAGCCAGATAACACCACCCTACTGTTACGCCAGATAACACCATACCGACTGTTATGCCAGTTAACACCATCTCAACTGTAACGCTTGATAACACCATCCCGACTGTAACGCCAGGTAACACCATCCAGACTGTAACACCAAGTAACACCATCCCGACTGTAAAACCAGGTAACACCATCCCGACTATAACACCAAGTAACACCATCCTGACTGTAATGCCAGATAACACCATCCCGACTGTAAAGCCAGATAACACCATCCCGACTGTAACACCAAGTAACACCATCCCGACTGTAACTCCAAGTAACACCATCCTGACTGTAAAGCCAGATAACACCAACCCGACTGTAACGCCAAGTAACACCATCCTGACTGTAACGCAAAGTAACACGATCCCGACTGTAACGCCAGATAACACCATCCCGACTGTAAAGCCAGTTAGCACCATCCTGACTGTAACGCCAAGTAACACCATCCCGTCTGTAACTCCAAGTAACACCATCCTGACTGTAAAGCCAGATAACACCAACCCGACTGTAACGCCAAGTAACACCATCCTGACTGTAACGCAAAGTAACACGATCCCGACTGTAACGCCAGCTAACACCATCCCGACTGTAAAGCCAGATAGCACCATCCTGACTGTAACGCCAGATAACAACATCCCGATTGTAAAGCCAGGTAACACCAACCTGACTGTAACGCCAGATAACACCATCCCGACTGTAAAACCAGGTAACACCATCCCAGCCGTAATGCCAGATAACAACATCACGACTGTAATGCCAAGTAACACCATCCCGACTGTAACGCCAAGTAACACCATCCCGACTGTAAAACCAGGTAACACCATCCCAGCCGTAATGTCAGATAACAACATCACGACTGTAATGCCAAGTAACACCATCCCGACTGTAACGCCAAGTAACACCATCCCGACTGTAATGCCAGATAACACCATCCCGATTGTAAAGCCAGGTAACACCATCCTGACTGTAACGCCAAGTAACACCATCCCGACTGTAACTCCAAGTAACACCATCCCGACTGTAACGCCATGTAACACCATCCCGACTGTAACGCCAGATAACACCATCCCGATTGTAAAGCAAGGTAACACCAACCTGACTGTAACGCCAGATAACACCATCCCGACTGTAAAGCCAGATAGCACCATCCTGACTGTAACGTCAAGTAACACCATCCCGACTGTAACTCCAAGTAACAACATCCTGACTGTAATGCCAAGTAACACCATCCCAACTGTAAAGCCAGGTAACACCATCCTGACTATAAAGTCAGATAACACCATCCCGACTATAACGCCAAGTAACACGATCCCGACTGTAATGCCAGATAACACCATCCTGACTGTAACGCCAGATAACACCATCCCAACTGTAACGACATGTAACACCATCCCGACTGTAACGCCATGTAACACCATCCCGACGGTAATGCCAGTTAACACCATCTCAACTGTAACACTTGATAACACCATCCCGACTGTAATGCCAGGTAACACCATCCCAACTCTAACACCAAGTAACACCATCCTGATTGTAACACTAGATAACACCATCCCTACTGTAACACCAAGTAACACCATTCTGACTGTAATGACAAGTAACACCATCCCGACTGTAACGCCAAGTAACACCATCCCGACTGTAATGACAAGTAACACCATCCCGACTGTAACGCTAGATAATACCATCCAGACTGTAAAACCATTTAACACCATCCCGACTGTAACACCAAATAACACCATCCAGACTGTAAAGCCAGATAACACCATCCCTACAGTAACGCCAAGTAACACCATCCCGACTGTAAAGCCAGGTAACACCATCCCGACTGTAAAGCCAGATAACACCACCCTACTGTTACACCAGATAACACCATACCGACTGTTATGCCAGTTAACACCATCTCAACTGTAACGCTTGATAACACCATCCCGACTGTAACGCCAGGTAACACCATCCAGACTGTAACACCAAGTAACACCATCCCGACTGTAACGCCAGATAACACCATCCCGACTGTAAAGCCAGATAGCACCATCCTGACTGTAACGCCAAGTAACACCATCCCGACTGTAAAGCCAGATAACACCATCCCGACTGTAACACCAAGTAACACCATCCCGTCTGTAACTCCAAGTAACACCATCCTGACTGTAAAGCCAGATAACACCAACCCGACTGTAACGCCAAGTAACACCATCCTGACTGTAACGCAAAGTAACACGATCCCGACTGTAACGCCAGATAACACCATCCCGACTGTAAAGCCAGATAGCACCATCCTGACTGTAATGCCAGATAACAACATTCCGATTGTAAAGCCAGGTAACACCAACCTGACTGTAACGCCAGATAACACCATCCCGACTGTAAAACCAGGTAACACCATCCCAGCCGTAATGCCAGATAACAACATCACGACTGTAATGCCAAGTAACACCATCCCGACTGTAACGCCAAGTAACACCATCCCGACTGTAAAACCAGGTAACACCATCCCAGCCGTAATGCCTGATAACAACATCACTACTGTGATGCCAAGTAACACCATCCCGACTGTAACGCCAAGTAACACCATCCCGACTGTAATGCCAGATAACACCATCCCGATTGTAAAGCCAGGTAACACCATCCTGACTGTAACGCCAAGTAACACCATCCCGACTGTAACTCCAAGTAACACCATCCCGACTGTAACGCCATGTAACACCATCCCGACTGTAACGCCAGATAACACCATCCCGATTGTAAAGCAAGGTAACACCAACCTGACTGTAACGCCAGATAACACCATCCCGACTGTAAAGCCAGATAGCACCATCCTGACTGTAACGCCAAGTAACACCATCCCGACTGTAACTCCAAGTAACAACATCCTGACTGTAATGCCAAGTAACACCATCCCAACTGTAAAGCCAGGTAACACCATCCTGACTATAAAGTCAGATAACACCATCCCGACTATAACGCCAAGTAACACCATCCCGACTGTAATGCCAGATAACACCATCCTGACTGTAACGCCAGATAACACCATCCCAACTGTAACGACATGTAACACCATCCCGACTGTAACGCCATGTAACACCATCCCGACGGTAATGCCAGTTAACACCATCTCAACTGTAACACTTGATAACACCATCCCGACTGTAATGCCAGGTAACACCATCCCAACTGTAACACCAAGTAACACCAACCTGATTGTAACACTAGATAACACCATCCCTACTGTAACACTAAGTAACACCATTCTGACTGTAATGACAAGTAACACCATCCCGACTGTAACGCCAAGTAACACCATCCCGACTGTAATGACAAGTAACACCATCCCGACTGTAACGCTAGATAATACCATCCAGACTGTAAAACCATTTAACACCATCCCGACTGTAACACCAAATAACACCATCCAGACTGTAAAGCCAGATAACACCATCCCTACAGTAACGCCAAATAACACCATCCCGACTGTAAAGCCAGGTAACACCATCCCGACTGTAAAGCCAGATAACACCACCCTACTGTTACGCCAGATAACACCATACCGACTGTTATGCCAGTTAACACCATCTCAACTGTAACGCTTGATAACACCATCCCGACTGTAACGCCAGGTAACACCATCCAGACTGTAACACCAAGTAACACCATCCCGACTGTAAAACCAGGTAACACCATCCCGACTGTAACACCAAGTAACACCATCCTGACTGTAATGCCAGATAGCACCATCCTGACTGTAACGCCAAGTAACACCATCCCGACTGTAAAGCCAGATAACACCATCCCGACTGTAACACCAAGTAACACCATCCCGTCTGTAACTCCAAGTAACACCATCCTGACTGTAAAGCCAGATAACACCAACCCGACTGTAACGCCAGATAACACCATCCCGACTGTAAAGCCAGATAGCACCATCCTGACTGTAACGCCAGATAACAACATCCCGATTGTAAAGCCAGGTAACACCAACCTGACTGTAACGCCAGATAACACCATCCCGACTGTAAAACCAGGTAACACCATCCCAGCCGTAATGCCAGATAACAACATCACGACTGTAATGCCAAGTAACACCATCCCGACTGTAACGCCAAGTAACACCATCCCGACTGTAAAACCAGGTAACACCATCCCAGCCGTAATGCCTGATAACAACATCACTACTGTGATGCCAAGTAACACCATCCCGACTGTAACGCCAAGTAACACCATCCCGACTGTAATGCCAGATAACACCATCCCGATTGTAAAGCCAGGTAACACCATCCTGACTGTAACGCCAAGTAACACCATCCCGACTGTAACTCCAAGTAACACCATCCCGACTGTAACGCCATGTAACACCATCCCGACTGTAACGCCAGATAACACCATCCCGATTGTAAAGCAAGGTAACACCAACCTGACTGTAACGCCAGATAACACCATCCCGACTGTAAAGCCAGATAGCACCATCCTGACTGTAACGCCAAGTAACACCATCCCGACTGTAACTCCAAGTAACAACATCCTGACTGTAATGCCAAGTAACACCATCCCAACTGTAAAGCCAGGTAACACCATCCTGACTATAAAGTCAGATAACACCATCCCGACTATAACGCCAAGTAACACGATCCCGACTGTAATGCCAGATAACACCATCCTGACTGTAACGCCAGATAACACCATCCCAACTGTAACGACATGTAACACCATCCCGACTGTAACGCCATGTAACACCATCCCGACGGTAATGCCAGTTAACACCATCTCAACTGTAACACTTGATAACACCATCCCGACTGTAATGCCAGGTAACACCATCCCAACTGTAACACCAAGTAACACCATCCTGATTGTAACACTAGATAACACCATCCCTACTGTAACACCAAGTAACACCATTCTGACTGTAATGACAAGTAACACCATCCCGACTGTAACGCCAAGTAACACCATCCCGACTGTAATGACAAGTAACACCATCCCGACTGCAACGCTAGATAATACCATCCAGACTGTAAAACCATTTAACACCATCCCGACTGTAACACCAAATAACACCATCCAGACTGTAAAGCCAGATAACACCATCCCTACAGTAACGCCAAGTAACACCATCCCGACTGTAAAGCCAGGTAACACCATCCCGACTGTAAAGCCAGATAACACCACCCTACTGTTACGCCAGATAACACCATACCGACTGTTATGCCAGTTAACACCATCTCAACTGTAACGCTTGATAACACCATCCCGACTGTAACGCCAGGTAACACCATCCAGACCGTAACACCAAGTAACACCATCCCGACTGTAAAACCAGGTAACACCATCCCGACTGTAACACCAAGTAACACCATCCTGACTGTAATGCCAGATAACACCATCCCGACTGTAAAGCCAGATAACACCATCCCGACTGTAACACCAAGTAACACCATCCCGACTGTAACTCCAAGTAACACCATCCTGACTGTAAAGCCAGATAACACCAACCCGACTGTAACGCCAAGTAACACCATCCTGACTGTAACGCAAAGTAACACGATCCCGACTGTAACGCCAGATAACACCATCCCGACTGTAAAGCCAGATAGCACCATCCTGACTGTAACGCCAAGTAACACCATCCCGACTATAACGCAAAGTAACACGATCCCGACTGTAACGCCAGATAACACCATCCCGACTGTCAAGCCAGATAGCACCATCCTGACTGTAACGCCAAGTAACACCATCCCGACTGTAATGACATGTAACACCATCCCGACTGTAACGCCAGATAACACCATCCCGACTGTAACACCAAGTAACACCATCCCGACCTTAAAGCCAGGTAACACCATCCTTTCTTTCTTTTTCAATTATTTTTATTAATTTTTAAAAAAAAACATAACATAATATTATATTACATATGTTATGAATACAATAGATTTGAAATTGAGTTGATAACAAGATAACAATATCTTATTAAACTATCAGCGAAATTGGATCATACAATATTAATAACACCATCCCGACAGTATCGCCAAGTAACACCTTCCCGACTGTAAAGCCAGGTAACACCATCCTGACTGTAACGCCAGATAACACCATCCTGACTGTAACGCCACGTAACACCATCCCGACTGTAATGCCAGATAACACCATCCCGATTGTAACGCCAACTAACACCATCCTGACTGTAACACCAGGTAACACCATCCCGACTGTAAAACCAGGTAACACCATTCCGACTGTAACGACAAGTAACACCATTCCGACTGTAACGCCAAGTAACACCATCCCGACTGTGATGAAAAGTAACACCATCCCGACTGTAAAGCCAGATAACACCATCCCGACTGTAACACCAAGTAACACCATCCCGACTGTAACTCCAAGTAACACCATCCTGACTGTAAAGCCAGATAACACCAACCCGACTGTAACGCCAAGTAACACCATCCTGACTGTAACGCAAAGTAACACGATCCCGACTGTAACGCCAGATAACACCATCCCGACTGTAAAGCCAGATAGCACCATCCTGACTGTAACGCCAGATAACAACATCCCGATTGTAAAGCCAGGTAACACCAACCTGACTGTAACGCCAGATAACACCATCCCGACTGTAAAACCAGGTAACACCATCCCAGCCGTAATGCCAGATAACAACATCACGACTGTAATGCCAAGTAACACCATCCCGACTGTAACGCCAAGTAACACCATCCCGACTGTAAAACCATGTAACACCATCCCACCCGTAATGCCTGATAACAACATCACGACTGTAATGCCAAGTAACACCATCCCGACTGTAACGCCAAGTAACACCATCACGACTGTAACGCCAGATAACACCATCCCGATTGTAAAGCCAGGTAACACCAACCTGACTGTAACGCCAGATAACACCATCCCGACTGTAACGCCAGATAGCACCGTCCTGACTGTAACGCCAAGTAACACCATCCCGACTGTAACTCCAAGTAACACCAACCTGACTGTAACGCCAGATAACACCATCCCGACTGTAAAGCCAGATAGCACCATCCTGACTGTAACGCCAAGTAACACCATCCCGACTGTAACTCCAAGTAACACCATCCCGACTGTAACGCCATGTAACACCATCCCGACTGTAACGCCAGATAACACCATCCCGATTGTAAAGCAAGGTAACACCAACCTGACTGTAACGCCAGATAACACCATCCCGACTGTAAAGCCAGATAGCACCATCCTGACTGTAACGCCAAGTAACACCATCCCGACTGTAACTCCAAGTAACAACATCCTGACTGTAATGCCAAGTTACACCATCCCAACTGTAAAGCCAGGTAACACCATCCTGACTATAAAGTCAGATAACACCATCCCGACTATAACGCCAAGTAACACGATCCCGACTGTAATGCCAGATAACACCATCCTGACTGTAACGCCAGATAACACCATCCCAACTGTAACGACATGTAACACCATCCCGACTGTAACGCCATGTAACACCATCCCGACGGTAATGCCAGTTAACACCATCTCAACTGTAACACTTGATAACACCATCCCGACTGTAATGCCAAGTAACACCATCCCGACTGTAACGCCAAGTAACACCATCCCGACTGTAAAACCAGGTAACACCATCCCAGCCGTAATGCCTGATAACAACATCACGACTGTAATGCCAAGTAACACCATCCCGACTGTAACGCCAAGTAACACCATCCCGACTGTAACGCCAGATTACACCATCCCGATTGTAAAGCCAGGTAAAACCAACCTGACTGTAACGCCAGATAACACCATCCCGACTGTAACGCCAGATAGCACCGTCCTGACTGTAACGCCAAGTAACACCATCCCGACTGGAAAACCAGGTAACACCATCCCAGCCGTAATGCCTGATAACAACATCACGACTGTAATGCCAAGTAACACCATCCCGACTGTAACGCCAAGTAACACCATCCCGACTGTAACGCCAGATAACACCATCCCGATTGTAAAGCCAGGTAACACCAACCTGACTGTAACGCCAGATAACACCATCCCGACTGTAACGCCAGATAGCACCGTCCTGACTGTAACGCCAAGTAACACCATCCCGACTGTAACTCCAAATAACACCATCTTGACTGTAATGCCAGATAACACCATCCCGACTGTAAAACCAGGTAACACCATCCCAGCCGTAATGCCTGATAACACCATCCCGACTGTAATGCCAGGTAACACCATCCCAACTGTAACACCAAGTAACACCATCCTGATTGTAACACTAGATAACACCATCCCTACTGTAACACCAAGTAACACCATTCTGACTGTAATGACAAGTAACACCATCCCGACTGTAACGCCAAGTAACACCATCCCGACTGTAATGACAAGTAACACCATCCCGACTGCAACGCTAGATAATACCATCCAGACTGTAAAACCATTTAACACCATCCCGACTGTAACACCAAATAACACCATCCAGACTGTAAAGCCAGATAACACCATCCCTACAGTAACGCCAAGTAACACCATCCCGACTGTAAAGCCAGGTAACACCATCCCGACTGTAAAGCCAGATAACACCACCCTACTGTTACGCCAGATAACACCATACCGACTGTTATGCCAGTTAACACCATCTCAACTGTAACGCTTGATAACACCATCCCGACTGTAACGCCAGGTAACACCATCCAGACCGTAACACCAAGTAACACCATCCCGACTGTAAAACCAGGTAACACCATCCCGACTGTAACACCAAGTAACACCATCCTGACTGTAATGCCAGATAACACCATCCCGACTGTAAAGCCAGATAACACCATCCCGACTGTAACACCAAGTAACACCATCCCGACTGTAACTCCAAGTAACACCATCCTGACTGTAAAGCCAGATAACACCAACCCGACTGTAACGCCAAGTAACACCATCCTGACTGTAACGCAAAGTAACACGATCCCGACTGTAACGCCAGATAACACCATCCCGACTGTAAAGCCAGATAGCACCATCCTGACTGTAACGCCAAGTAACACCATCCCGACTATAACGCAAAGTAACACGATCCCGACTGTAACGCCAGATAACACCATCCCGACTGTCAAGCCAGATAGCACCATCCTGACTGTAACGCCAAGTAACACCATCCCGACTGTAATGACATGTAACACCATCCCGACTGTAACGCCAGATAACACCATCCCGACTGTAACACCAAGTAACACCATCCCGACCTTAAAGCCAGGTAACACCATCCTTTCTTTCTTTTTCAATTATTTTTATTAATTTTTAAAAAAAAACATAACATAATATTATATTACATATGTTATGAATACAATAGATTTGAAATTGAGTTGATAACAAGATAACAATATCTTATTAAACTATCAGCGAAATTGGATCATACAATATTAATAACACCATCCCGACAGTATCGCCAAGTAACACCTTCCCGACTGTAAAGCCAGGTAACACCATCCTGACTGTAACGCCAGATAACACCATCCTGACTGTAACGCCACGTAACACCATCCCGACTGTAATGCCAGATAACACCATCCCGATTGTAACGCCAACTAACACCATCCTGACTGTAACACCAGGTAACACCATCCCGACTGTAAAACCAGGTAACACCATTCCGACTGTAACGACAAGTAACACCATTCCGACTGTAACGCCAAGTAACACCATCCCGACTGTGATGAAAAGTAACACCATCCCGACTGTAAAGCCAGATAACACCATCCCGACTGTAACACCAAGTAACACCATCCCGACTGTAACTCCAAGTAACACCATCCTGACTGTAAAGCCAGATAACACCAACCCGACTGTAACGCCAAGTAACACCATCCTGACTGTAACGCAAAGTAACACGATCCCGACTGTAACGCCAGATAACACCATCCCGACTGTAAAGCCAGATAGCACCATCCTGACTGTAACGCCAGATAACAACATCCCGATTGTAAAGCCAGGTAACACCAACCTGACTGTAACGCCAGATAACACCATCCCGACTGTAAAACCAGGTAACACCATCCCAGCCGTAATGCCAGATAACAACATCACGACTGTAATGCCAAGTAACACCATCCCGACTGTAACGCCAAGTAACACCATCCCGACTGTAAAACCATGTAACACCATCCCACCCGTAATGCCTGATAACAACATCACGACTGTAATGCCAAGTAACACCATCCCGACTGTAACGCCAAGTAACACCATCACGACTGTAACGCCAGATAACACCATCCCGATTGTAAAGCCAGGTAACACCAACCTGACTGTAACGCCAGATAACACCATCCCGACTGTAACGCCAGATAGCACCGTCCTGACTGTAACGCCAAGTAACACCATCCCGACTGTAACTCCAAGTAACACCAACCTGACTGTAACGCCAGATAACACCATCCCGACTGTAAAGCCAGATAGCACCATCCTGACTGTAACGCCAAGTAACACCATCCCGACTGTAACTCCAAGTAACACCATCCCGACTGTAACGCCATGTAACACCATCCCGACTGTAACGCCAGATAACACCATCCCGATTGTAAAGCAAGGTAACACCAACCTGACTGTAACGCCAGATAACACCATCCCGACTGTAAAGCCAGATAGCACCATCCTGACTGTAACGCCAAGTAACACCATCCCGACTGTAACTCCAAGTAACAACATCCTGACTGTAATGCCAAGTTACACCATCCCAACTGTAAAGCCAGGTAACACCATCCTGACTATAAAGTCAGATAACACCATCCCGACTATAACGCCAAGTAACACGATCCCGACTGTAATGCCAGATAACACCATCCTGACTGTAACGCCAGATAACACCATCCCAACTGTAACGACATGTAACACCATCCCGACTGTAACGCCATGTAACACCATCCCGACGGTAATGCCAGTTAACACCATCTCAACTGTAACACTTGATAACACCATCCCGACTGTAATGCCAAGTAACACCATCCCGACTGTAACGCCAAGTAACACCATCCCGACTGTAAAACCAGGTAACACCATCCCAGCCGTAATGCCTGATAACAACATCACGACTGTAATGCCAAGTAACACCATCCCGACTGTAACGCCAAGTAACACCATCCCGACTGTAACGCCAGATTACACCATCCCGATTGTAAAGCCAGGTAAAACCAACCTGACTGTAACGCCAGATAACACCATCCCGACTGTAACGCCAGATAGCACCGTCCTGACTGTAACGCCAAGTAACACCATCCCGACTGTAAAACCAGGTAACACCATCCCAGCCGTAATGCCTGATAACAACATCACGACTGTAATGCCAAGTAACACCATCCCGACTGTAACGCCAAGTAACACCATCCCGACTGTAACGCCAGATAACACCATCCCGATTGTAAAGCCAGGTAACACCAACCTGACTGTAACGCCAGATAACACCATCCCGACTGTAACGCCAGATAGCACCGTCCTGACTGTAACGCCAAGTAACACCATCCCGACTGTAACTCCAAATAACACCATCCTGACTGTAATGCCAGATAACACCATCCCGATTGTAAAGCCAGGTAACACCAACCTGACTGTAACGCCAGATAACACGATCCCGACTGTAACGCCAGATAACACCATCCCGACTGTAAAGCCAGATAGCACCATCCTGACTGTAACGCCAAGTAACACCATCCCGACTATAACGCAAAGTAACACGATCCCGACTGTAACGCCAGATAACACCATCCCGACTGTCAAGCCAGATAGCACCATCCTGACTGTAACGCCAAGTAACACGATCCCGACTGTAATGACATGTAACACCATCCCGACTGTAACGCCAGATAACACCATCCCGACTGTAACACCAAGTAACACCATCCCGACCTTAAAGCCAGGTAACACCATCCTTTCTTTCTTTTTCAATTATTTTTATTAATTTTTTAAAAAAAATAATAACATAATATTATATTACATATGTTATGAATACAATAGATTTGAAATTGAGTTGATAACAAGATAACAATATCTTATTAAACTATCAGCGAAAATGGATCATACAATATTAATAACACCATCCCGACTGTATCGCCAAGTAACACCATCCCGACTGTAAAGCCAGGTAACACCATCCTGACTGTAACGCCAGATAACACCATCCTGACTGTAACGCCACGTAACACCATCCCGACTGTAATGCCAGATAACACCATCCCGATTGTAACGCCAACTAACACCATCCTGACTGTAACACCAGGTAACACCATCCCGACTGTAAAACCAGGTAACACCATGCTGACTGTAACGCCAGATAACACCATCACGACTGTAAAGCCAGGTAACACCATCCTGACTGTAACGCCAGATAACACCATCCTGACTGTAACGCCAGATAACACCATACTGACTGTAATGCCAAGTAACACCATCCCGACTGTAACGACAAGTAACACCATCCCGATTGTAACACTAGATAACACCATCCCTACTGTAACACCAAGTAACAACATCCCGACTGTAACGACAAGTAACCCCATCCCAACTGTAACACCAATAAACACCATCCCGACTGTAATGACAAGTAAAACCATCCCGACTATAACGCCAAGTAACACCATCCCGACTGTAAAACCAAGTAACACCATCCCGACTGTAATGCCAGAAAACACCATCCCGACTGTAAAGCCAGGTAACACCATCCTGACTGTAACGCCAGATAACACCATCCTGACTGTAATGCCAGATAACACCATACTGACTGTAATGCCAAGTAACACCATCCCGACTGTAACGACAAGTAACACCATCCCGATTGTAACACTAGATAACACCATCCCTACTGTAACACCAAATAACAACATCCCGACTGTAACGACAAGTAACCCCATCCCAACTGTAACACCAATAAACACCATCCCGACTGTAATGACAAGAAACACCATCCCGACTATAACGCCAAGTAACACCATCCCGACTGTAATGCCAGATAACACCATCCCGACTGTAACACCAAGTAACACCATCCCGACCTTAAAGCCAGGTAACACCATCC
Source organism: Hypanus sabinus (assembly GCF_030144855.1). Classification (NCBI taxonomy): domain Eukaryota; kingdom Metazoa; phylum Chordata; class Chondrichthyes; order Myliobatiformes; family Dasyatidae; genus Hypanus; species Hypanus sabinus. The sequence goes on along the minus strand of NC_082709.1, from coordinate 182,997,376 downwards.
TTTCTTTCTTTTTCAATTATTTTTATTAATTTTTAAAAAAAAACATAACATAATATTATATTACATATGTTATGAATACAATAGATTTGAAATTGAGTTGATAACAAGATAACAATATCTTATTAAACTATCAGCGAAAATGGATCATACAATATTAATAACACAATCCCGACTGTAACGCCAAGTAACACCATCCCGACTGTAAAGCCAGGTAACACCATCCTGACTGTAACGCCAGATAACACCATACTGACTGTAACGCCACGTAACACCATCCCGACTGTAATGCCAGATAACACCATCCCGATTGTAACGCCAACTAACACCATCCTGACTGTAACACCAGGTAACACCATCCCGACTGTAAAACCAGGTAACACCATTCCGACTGTAACGACAAGTAACACCATTCCGACTGTAACGCCAAGTAACACCATCCCGACTGTGATGACAAGTAACACCATCCCGACTGTAAAGCCAGATAACACCATCCCGACTGTAACACCAAGTAACACCATCCCGACTGTAACTCCAAGTAACACCATCCTGACTGTAAAGCCAGATAACACCAACCCGACTGTAACGCCAAGTAACACCATCCTGACTGTAACGCAAAGTAACACGATCCCGACTGTAACGCCAGATATCACCATCCCGACTGTAAAGCCAGATAGCACCATCCTGACTGTAACGCCAGATAACAACATCCCGATTGTAAAGCCAGGTAACACCAACCTGACTGTAACGCCAGATAACACCATCCCGACTGTAAAACCAGGTAACACCATCCCAGCCGTAATGCCAGATAACAACATCACGACTGTAATGCCAAGTAACACCAACCCGACTGTAACGCCAAGTAACACCATCCCGACTGTAAAACCAGGTAACACCATCCCAGCCGTAATGCCTGATAACAACATCACGACTGTAATGCCAAGTAACACCATCCCGACTCTAACGCCAAGTAACACCATCCCGACTGTAACGCCAGATAACACCATCCCGATTGTAAAGCCAGGTAACACCAACCTGACTGTAACGCCAGATAACACCATCCCGACTGTAACGCCAGATAGCACCGTCCTGACTGTAACGCCAAGTAACACCATCCCGACTGTAACTCCAAGTAACACCATCCTGACTGTAATGCCAGATAACACCATCCCGATTGTAAAGCCAGGTAACACCAACCTGACTGTAACGCCAGATAACACCATCCCGACTGTAAAGCCAGATAGCACCATCCTGACTGTAACGCCAAGTAACACCATCCCGACTGTAACTCCAAGTAACACCATCCCGACTGTAACGCCATGTAACACCATCCCGACTGTAACGCCAGATAACACCATCCCGATTGTAAAGCAAGGTAACACCAACCTGACTGTAACGCCAGATAACACCATCCCGACTGTAAAGCCAGATAGCACCATCCTGACTGTAACGCCAAGTAACACCATCCCGACTGTAACTCCAAGTAACAACATCCTGACTGTAATGCCAAGTAACACCATCCTGACTGTAACGCCAAGTAACACCATCCAGACTGTAACACTTGATAACACCATCCCGACTGTAATGCCAGGTAACACCATCCCAACTGTAACACCAAGTAACAGCATCCTGATTGTAACACTAGATAACACCATCCCTACTGTAACACGAAGTAACACCATTCTGACTGTAATGACAAGTAACACCATCCCGACTGTAACGCCAAGTAACACCATCCCGACTGTAATGACAAGTAACACCATCCCGACTGTAACGCTAGATAATACCATCCCGACTGTAAAACCATTTAACACCATCCCGACTGTAACACCAAATAACACCATCCAGACTGTAAAGCCAGATAACACCATCCCTACAGTAACGCCAAGTAACACCATCCCGACTGTAAAGCCAGGTAACACCATCCCGACTGTAAAGCCAGATAACACCACCCTACTGTTACGCCAGATAGCACCATACCGACTGTTATGCCAGTTAACACCATCTCAACTGTAACGCTTGATAACACCATCCCGACTGTAACGCCAGGTAACACCATCCAGACTGTAACACCAAGTAACACCATCCCGACTGTAAAACCAGGTAACACCATCCCGACTGTAACACCAAGTAACACCATCCTGACTGTAATGCCAGATAACACCATCCCGACTGTAAAGCCAGATAACACCATCCCGACTGTAACACCAAGTAACACCATCCCGACTGTAACTCCAAGTAACACCATCCTGACTGTAAAGCCAGATAACACCAACCCGACTGTAACGCCAAGTAACACCATCCTGACTGTAACGCAAAGTAACACGATCCCGACTGTAACGCAAGATAACACCATCCCGACTGTAAAGCCAGATAGCACCATCCTGACTGTAACGCCAAGTAACACCATCCCGACTATAACGCAAAGTAACACGATCCCGACTGTAATGACATGTAACACCATCCCGACTGTAACGCCAGATAACACCATCCCGACTGTAACACCAAGTAACACCATCCCGACCTTAAAGCCAGGTAACACCATCCTTTCTTTCTTTTTCAATTATTTTTATTAATTTTTTAAAAAAAACATAACATAATATTATATTACATATGTTATGAATACAATAGATTTGAAATTGAGTTGATAACAAGATAACAATATCTTATTAAACTATCAGCGAAAATGGATCATACAATATTAATAACACCATCCCGACTGTATCGCCAAGTAACACCATCCCGACTGTAAAGCCAGGTAACACCATCCTGACTGTAACGCCAGATAACACCATCCTGACTGTAACGCCACGTAACACCATCCCGACTGTAATGCCAGATAACACCATCCCGATTGTAACGCCAACTAACACCATCCTGACTGTAACACCAGGTAACACCATCCCGACTGTAAAACCAGGTAACACCATGCTGACTGTAATGCCAGATAACACCATCACGACTGTAAAGCCAGGTAACACCATCCTGACTGTAACGCCAGATAACACCATCCTGACTGTAATGCCAGATAACACCATACTGACTGTAATGCCAAGTAACACCATCCCGACTGTAACGACAAGTAACACCATCCCGATTGTAACACTAGATAACACCATCCCTACTGTAACACCAAATAACAACATCCCGACTGTAACGACAAGTAACCCCATCCCAACTGTAACACCAATAAACACCATCCCGACTGTAATGACAAGTAACACCATCCCGACTATAACGCCAAGTAACACCATCCCGACTGTAATGCCAGAAAACACCATCCCGACTGTAAAGCCAGATAACACCATCCCTACAGTAAAGCCAAGTAACACCATCCCGACTGTAAAGCCAGGTAACACAATCCCGACTGTAACGCCAGATAACACCATCCCGACTGTAACGCCAAGTAACACCATCCTGACTGTAAAGCCAGATAACACAATCCCGACTGTAACGCCAGATGACACCATCCCGACTGTAACGCCAAGTAAAACCATCCCGACTGTAAAACCAGGTAACACCATCCCAGCCGTAATGCCAGATAACAACATCACGACTGTAATGCCAAGTAACACCATCCCGACTGTAACGCCAGATAACAACATCCCGACTGTAACACCAAGTAACACCATCCCGACTGTAACGCCAAGTAACACCATCCCGACTGTAACGCCAGATAACACCATCCATATTGTAAAGCCAGGTAACACCATCCTGACTGTAACGCCAGATAACACCATCCCGACTGTAACGCCAAGTAACACCATCCCGACTGTAACTCCAAGTAACAACATCCTGACTGTAATGCCAAGTAACACCATCCCAACTGTAAAGCCAGGTAACACCATCCTGACTATAAAGTCAGATAACACCATCCCGACTATAACGCCAAGTAACACCATCCCGACTGTAATGCCAGATAACACCATCCTGACTGTAACGCCAGATAACACCATCCCAACTGTAACGACATGTAACACCATTCCGACTGTAACGCCATGTAACACCATCCCGACGGTAATGCCAGTTAACACCATCTCAACTGTAACACTTGATAACACCATCCCGACTGTAATGCCAAGTAACACCATCCCGACTGTAACGCCAAGTAACACCATCCCGACTGTAAAACCAGGTAACACCATCCCAGCCGTAATGCCAGATAACAACATCACGACTGTAATGCCAAGTAACACCATCACGACTGTAACGCCAGATAACAACATCCCGACTGTAACACCAAGTAACACCATCCCGACTGTAACGCCAAGTAACACCATCCCGACTGTAACGCCAGATAACACCATCCATATTGTAAAGCCAGGTAACACAAACCTGACTGTAACGCCAGATAACACCATCCCGACTGTAAAGCCAGATAGCACCATCCTGACTGTAACGCCAAGTAACACCATCCCGACTGTAACTCCAAGTAACACCATCCTGACTGTAATGCCAAGTAGCACCATCCCGACTGTAAAGCCAGGTAACACCATCCTGACTATAAAGTCAGATAACACCATCCCGACTATAACGCCAAGTAACACGATCCCGACTGTAATGCCAGATAACACCATCCTGACTGTAACGCCAGATAACACCATCCCGACTGTAACGACATGTAAAACCATCCCGACTGTAACGCCAAGTAACACCATCCCGACTGTAATGCCAGTTAACACCATCTCAACTGTAACACTTGATAACACCATCCCGACTGTAACGCCAGGTAACACCATCCCAACTGTAACACCAAGTAACAGCATCCTGATTGTAACACTAGATAACACCATCCCTACTGTAACACCAAGTAACACCATTCCGACTGTAACGACAAGTAACACCATCCCGACTGTAACGCCAAGTAACACCATCCCGACTGTAATGACAAGTAACACCATCCCGACTGTAACGCCAGATAATACCATCCCTACTGTAACACCAAGTAACACCATCCCGACTGTAACGCCAAGTAACACCATCCCGACTGTAATGACAAGTAACACCATCCCGACTGTAACGCTAGATAATACCATCCCGACTGTAACACCAAATAACACCATCCAGACTGTAAAGCCAGATAACACCATCCCTACAGTAACGCCAAGTAACACCATCCCGACTGTAAAGCCAGGTAACACCATCCCGACTGTAAAGCCAAGTAACACCATCCTGACTGTAAAGCCAGATAACACAACCCGACTGTAATGCCAGATAACACCACCCTACTGTATCGCCAGATAACACGATCATGACTGTAAAGCCAGGTAACACCATCCCGACTGTAAAACCAAGTAACACCATCCCGACTGTAATGCCAGAAAACACCATCCCGACTGTAAAGCCAGGTAACACCATGCTGTCTGTAACGCCAGATAACACCATCCTGACTGTAATGCCAGATAACACCATACTGACTGTAATGCCAAGTAACACCATCCCGACTGTAACGACAAGTAACACCATCCCGATTGTAACACTAGATAACACCATCCCTACTGTAACACCAAATAACAACATCCCGACTGTAACGACAAGTAACCCCATCCCAACTGTAACACCAATAAACACCATCCCGACTGTAATGACAAGTAAAACCATCCCGACTGTAACGACAAGTAACCCCATCCCAACTGTAACACCAATAAACACCATCCCGACTGTAATGACAAGTAAAACCATCCCGACTATAACGCCAAGTAACACCATCCCGACTGTAATGCCAGAAAACACCATCCCGACTGTAAAGCCAGATAACACCATCCCTACAGTAACGCCAAGTAACACCATCCCGACTGTAAAGCCAGGTAACACAATCCCGACTGTAACGCCAGATAACACCATCCCGACTGTAACGCCAAGTAACACCATCCTGACTGTAAAGCCAGATAACACAATCCCGACTGTAACGCCAGATAATACCATCCCGACTGTAACGCCAAGTAAAACCATCCCGACTGTAAAACCAGGTAACACCATCCCAGCCGTAATGCCAGATAACAACATCACGACTGTAATGCCAAGTAACACCATCCCGACTGTAACGCCAGATAACAACATCCCGACTGTAACACCAAGTAACACCATCCCGACTGTAACGCCAAGTAACACCATCCCGACTGTAACGCCAGATAACACCATCCATATTGTAAAGCCAGGTAACACCATCCTGACTGTAACGCCAGATAACACCATCCCGACTGTAACGCCAAGTAACACCATCCCGACTGTAAAACCAGGTAACACCATCCCAACTGTAACACCAAGTAACAGCATCCTGATTGTAACACTAGATAACACCATCCCGACTGTAATGCCAGGTAACACCATCCCAACTGTAACACCAAGTAACAGCATCCTGATTGTAACACTAGATAACACCATCCCTACTGTAACACGAAGTAACACCATTCTGACTGTAATGACAAGTAACACCATCCCGACTGTAACGCCAAGTAACACCATCCCGACTGTAATGACAAGTAACACCATCCCGACTGTAACGCTAGATAATACCATCCCGACTGTAAAACCATTTAACACCATCCCGACTGTAACACCAAATAACACCATCCAGACTGTAAAGCCAGATAACACCATCCCTACAGTAACGCCAAGTAACACCATCCCGACTGTAAAGCCAGGTAACACCATCCCGACTGTAAAGCCAGATAACACCACCCTACTGTTACGCCAGATAGCACCATACCGACTGTTATGCCAGTTAACACCATCTCAACTGTAACGCTTGATAACACCATCCCGATTGTAACGCAAGGTAACACCATCCAGACTGTAACACCAAGTAACACCATCCCGACTGTAAAACCAGGTAACACCATCCCGACTGTAACACCAAGTAACACCATCCTGACTGTAATGCCAGATAACACCATCCCGACTGTAAAGCCAGATAACACCATCCCGACTGTAACACCAAGTAACACCATCCCGACTGTAACTCCAAGTAACACCATCCTGACTGTAAAGCCAGATAACACCAACCCGACTGTAACGCCAAGTAACACCATCCTGACTGTAACGCAAAGTAACACGATCCCGACTGTAACGCAAGATAACACCATCCCGACTGTAAAGCCAGATAGCACCATCCTGACTGTAACGCCAAGTAACACCATCCCGACTATAACGCAAAGTAACACGATCCCGACTGTAATGACATGTAACACCATCCCGACTGTAACGCCAGATAACACCATCCCGACTGTAACACCAAGTAACACCATCCCGACCTTAAAGCCAGGTAACACCATCCTTTCTTTCTTTTTCAATTATTTTTATTAATTTTTTAAAAAAAACATAACATAATATTATATTACATATGTTATGAATACAATAGATTTGAAATTGAGTTGATAACAAGATAACAATATCTTATTAAACTATCAGCGAAAATGGATCATACAATATTAATAACACCATCCCGACTGTATCGCCAAGTAACACCATCCCGACTGTAAAGCCAGGTAACACCATCCTGACTGTAACGCCAGATAACACCATCCTGACTGTAACGCCACGTAACACCATCCCGACTGTAATGCCAGATAACACCATCCCGATTGTAACGCCAACTAACACCATCCTGACTGTAACACCAGGTAACACCATCCCGACTGTAAAACCAGGTAACACCATGCTGACTGTAACGCCAGATAACACCATCACGACTGTAAAGCCAGGTAACACCATCCTGACTGTAACGCCAGATAACACCATCCTGACTGTAATGCCAGATAACACCATACTGACTGTAATGCCAAGTAACACCATCCCGACTGTAACGACAAGTAACACCATCCCGATTGTAACACTAGATAACACCATCCCTACTGTAACACCAAATAACAACATCCCGACTGTAACGACAAGTAACCCCATCCCAACTGTAACACCAATAAACACCATCCCGACTGTAATGACAAGTAACACCATCCCGACTATAACGCCAAGTAACACCATCCCGACTGTAATGCCAGAAAACACCATCCCGACTGTAAAGCCAGATAACACCATCCCTACAGTAAAGCCAAGTAACACCATCCCGACTGTAAAGCCAGGTAACACAATCCCGACTGTAACGCCAGATAACACCATCCCGACTGTAACGCCAAGTAACACCATCCTGACTGTAAAGCCAGATAACACAATCCCGACTGTAACGCCAGATGACACCATCCCGACTGTAACGCCAAGTAAAACCATCCCGACTGTAATACCAGGTAACACCATCCCAGCCGTAATGCCAGATAACAACATCACGACTGTAATGCCAAGTAACACCATCCCGACTGTAACGCCAGATAACAACATCCCGACTGTAACACCAAGTAACACCATCCCGACTGTAACGCCAAGTAACACCATCCCGACTGTAACGCCAGATAACACCATCCATATTGTAAAGCCAGGTAACACCATCCTGACTGTAACGCCAGATAACACCATCCCGACTGTAACGCCAAGTAACACCATCCCGACTGTAACTCCAAGTAACAACATCCTGACTGTAATGCCAGATAACACCATCCATATTGTAAAGCCAGGTAACACCATCCTGACTGTAACGCCAGATAACACCATCCCGACTGTAACGCCAAGTAACACCATCCCGACTGTAACTCCAAGTAACAACATCCTGACTGTAATGCCAAGTAACACCATCCCAACTGTAAAGCCAGGTAACACCATCCTGACTATAAGGTCAGATAACACCATCCCGACTATAACGCCAAGTAACACCATCCCGACTGTAATGCCAGATAACACCATCCTGACTGTAACGCCAGATAACACCATCCCAACTGTAACGACATGTAACACCATCCCGACTGTAACGCCATGTAACACCATCCCGACGGTAATGCCAGTTAACACCATCTCAACTGTAACACTTGATAACACCATCCCGACTGTAATGCCAAGTAACACCATCCCGACTGTAACGCCAAGTAACACCATCCCGACTGTAAAACCAGGTAACACCATCCCAGCCGTAATGCCAGATAACAACATCACGACTGTAATGCCAAGTAACACCATCCCGACTGTAACGCCAGATAACAACATCCCGACTGTAACACCAAGTAACACCATCCCGACTGTAACGCCAAGTAACACCATCCCGACTGTAACGCCAGATAACACCATCCATATTGTAAAGCCAGGTAACACAAACCTGACTGTAACGCCAGATAACACCATCCCGACTGTAAAGCCAGATAGCACCATCCTGACTGTAACGCCAAGTAACACCATCCCGACTGTAACTCCAAGTAACACCATCCTGACTGTAATGCCAAGTAGCACCATCCCGACTGTAAAGCCAGGTAACACCATCCTGACTATAAAGTCAGATAACACCATCCCGACTATAACGCCAAGTAACACGATCCCGACTGTAATGCCAGATAACACCATCCTGACTGTAACGCCAGATAACACCATCCCGACTGTAACGACATGTAAAACCATCCCGACTGTAACGCCAAGTAACACCATCCCGACTGTAATGCCAGTTAACACCATCTCAACTGTAACACTTGATAACACCATCCCGACTGTAACGCCAGGTAACACCATCCCAACTGTAACACCAAGTAACAGCATCCTGATTGTAACACTAGATAACACCATCCCTACTGTAACACCAAGTAACACCATTCCGACTGTAACGACAAGTAACACCATCCCGACTGTAACGCCAAGTAACACCATCCCGACTGTAATGACAAGTAACACCATCCCGACTGTAACGCCAGATAATACCATCCCTACTGTAACACCAAGTAACACCATCCCGACTGTAACGCCAAGTAACACCATCCCGACTGTAATGACAAGTAACACCATCCCGACTGTAACGCTAGATAATACCATCCCGACTGTAACACCAATAAACACCATCCCGACTGTAATGACAAGTAACACCATCCCGACTATAACGCCAAGTAACACCATCCCGACTGTAATGCCAGAAAACACCATCCCGACTGTAAAGCCAGATAACACCATCCCTACAGTAAAGCCAAGTAACACCATCCCGACTGTAAAGCCAGGTAACACAATCCCGACTGTAACGCCAGATAACACCATCCCGACTGTAACGCCAAGTAACACCATCCTGACTGTAAAGCCAGATAACACAATCCCGACTGTAACGCCAGATGACACCATCCCGACTGTAACGCCAAGTAAAACCATCCCGACTGTAAAACCAGGTAACACCATCCCAGCCGTAATGCCAGATAACAACATCACGACTGTAATGCCAAGTAACACCATCCCGACTGTAACGCCAGATAACAACATCCCGACTGTAACACCAAGTAACACCATCCCGACTGTAACGCCAAGTAACACCATCCCGACTGTAACGCCAGATAACACCATCCATATTGTAAAGCCAGGTAACACCATCCTGACTGTAACGCCAGATAACACCATCCCGACTGTAACGCCAAGTAACACCATCCCGACTGTAACTCCAAGTAACAACATCCTGACTGTAATGCCAGATAACACCATCCATATTGTAAAGCCAGGTAACACCATCCTGACTGTAACGCCAGATAACACCATCCCGACTGTAACGCCAAGTAACACCATCCCGACTGTAACTCCAAGTAACAACATCCTGACTGTAATGCCAAGTAACACCATCCCAACTGTAAAGCCAGGTAACACCATCCTGACTATAAGGTCAGATAACACCATCCCGACTATAACGCCAAGTAACACCATCCCGACTGTAATGCCAGATAACACCATCCTGACTGTAACGCCAGATAACACCATCCCAACTGTAACGACATGTAACACCATCCCGACTGTAACGCCATGTAACACCATCCCGACGGTAATGCCAGTTAACACCATCTCAACTGTAACACTTGATAACACCATCCCGACTGTAATGCCAAGTAACACCATCCCGACTGTAACGCCAAGTAACACCATCCCGACTGTAAAACCAGGTAACACCATCCCAGCCGTAATGCCAGATAACAACATCACGACTGTAATGCCAAGTAACACCATCCCGACTGTAACGCCAGATAACAACATCCCGACTGTAACACCAAGTAACACCATCCCGACTGTAACGCCAAGTAACACCATCCCGACTGTAACGCCAGATAACACCATCCATATTGTAAAGCCAGGTAACACAAACCTGACTGTAACGCCAGATAACACCATCCCGACTGTAAAGCCAGATAGCACCATCCTGACTGTAACGCCAAGTAACACCATCCCGACTGTAACTCCAAGTAACACCATCCTGACTGTAATGCCAAGTAGCACCATCCCGACTGTAAAGCCAGGTAACACCATCCTGACTATAAAGTCAGATAACACCATCCCGACTATAACGCCAAGTAACACGATCCCGACTGTAATGCCAGATAACACCATCCTGACTGTAACGCCAGATAACACCATCCCGACTGTAACGACATGTAAACCATCCCGACTGTAACGCCAAGTAACACCATCCCGACTGTAATGCCAGTTAACACCATCTCAACTGTAACACTTGATAACACCATCCCGACTGTAACGCCAGGTAACACCATCCCAACTGTAACACCAAGTAACAGCATCCTGATTGTAACACTAGATAACACCATCCCTACTGTAACACCAAGTAACACCATTCCGACTGTAACGACAAGTAACACCATCCCGACTGTAACGCCAAGTAACACCATCCCGACTGTAATGACAAGTAACACCATCCCGACTGTAACGCCAGATAATACCATCCCTACTGTAACACCAAGTAACACCATCCCGACTGTAACGCCAAGTAACACCATCCCGACTGTAATGACAAGTAACACCATCCCGACTGTAACGCTAGATAATACCATCCCGACTGTAACACCAAATAACACCATCCCGATTGTAAAGCAAGGTAACACCAACCTGACTGTAACGCCAGATAACACCATCCCGACTGTAAAGCCAGATAGCACCATCCTGACTGTAACGCCAAGTAACACCATCCCGACTGTAACTCCAAGTAACAACATCCTGACTGTAATGCCAAGTAACACCATCCCAACTGTAAAGCCAGGTAACACCATCCTGACTATAAAGTCAGATAACACCATCCCGACTGTAAAGCCAGGTAACACCATGCTGTCTGTAACGCCAGATAACACCATCCTGACTGTAATGCCAGATAACACCATACTGACTGTAACGCCAGATAACACCATCCTGACTGTAACGCCACGTAACACCATCCCGACTGTAATGCCAGATAACACCATCCCGATTGTAACGCCAACTAACACCATCCTGACTGTAACACCAGGTAACACCATCCCGACTGTAAAACCAGGTAACACCATGCTGACTGTAACGCCAGATAACACCATCACGACTGTAAAGCCAGGTAACACCATCCTGACTGTAACGCCAGATAACACCATCCCGACTGTAACGCCAGATAATACCATCCCTACTGTAACACCAAGTAACACCATCCCGACTGTAACGCCAAGTAACACCATCCCGACTGTAATGACAAGTAACACCATTCCGACTGTAACACCAAATAACACCATCCCGATTGTAAAGCAAGGTAACACCAACCTGACTGTAACGCCAGATAACACCATCCCGACTGTAAAGCCAGATAGCACCATCCTGACTGTAACGCCAGGTAACACCATCCCGACTGTAACTCCAAGTAACAACATCCTGACTGTAATGCCAAGTAACACCATCCCAACTGTAAAGCCAGGTAACACCATCCTGACTATAAAGTCAGATAACACCATCCCGACTGTAAAGCCAGGTAACACCATGCTGTCTGTAACGCCAGATAACACCATCCTGACTGTAATGCCAGATAACACCATACTGACTGTAACGCCAGATAACACCATCCTGACTGTAACGCCACGTAACACCATCCCGACTGTAATGCCAGATAACACCATCCCGATTGTAACGCCAACTAACACCATCCTGACTGTAACACCAGGTAACACCATCCCGACTGTAAAACCAGGTAACACCATGCTGACTGTAACGCCAGATAACACCATCACGACTGTAAAGCCAGGTAACACCATCCTGACTGTAACGCCAGATAACACCATCCTGACTGTAATGCCAGATAACACCATACTGACTGTAATGCCAAGTAACACCATCCCGACTGTAACGACAAGTAACACCATCCCGATTGTAACACTAGATAACACCATCCCTACTGTAACACCAAATAACAACATCCCGACTGTAACGACAAGTAACCCCATCCCAACTGTAACACCAATAAACACCATCCCGACTGTAATGACAAGTAACACCATCCCGACTATAACGCCAAGTAACACCATCCCGACTGTAATGCCAGAAAACACCATCCCGACTGTAAAGCCAGATAACACCATCCCTACAGTAAAGCCAAGTAACACCATCCCGACTGTAAAGCCAGGTAACACAATCCCGACTGTAACGCCAGATAACACCATCCCGACTGTAACGCCAAGTAACACCATCCTGACTGTAAAGCCAGATAACACAATCCCGACTGTAACGCCAGATGACACCATCCCGACTGTAACGCCAAGTAAAACCATCCCGACTGTAAAACCAGGTAACACCATCCCAGCCGTAATGCCAGATAACAACATCACGACTGTAATGCCAAGTAACACCATCCCGACTGTAACGCCAGATAACAACATCCCGACTGTAACACCAAGTAACACCATCCCGACTGTAACGCCAAGTAACACCATCCCGACTGTAACGCCAGATAACACCATCCATATTGTAAAGCCAGGTAACACCATCCTGACTGTAACGCCAGATAACACCATCCCGACTGTAACGCCAAGTAACACCATCCCGACTGTAACTCCAAGTAACAACATCCTGACTGTAATGCCAGATAACACCATCCATATTGTAAAGCCAGGTAACACCATCCTGACTGTAACGCCAGATAACACCATCCCGACTGTAACGCCAAGTAACACCATCCCGACTGTAACTCCAAGTAACAAAATCCTGACTGTAATGCCAAGTAACACCATCCCAACTGTAAAGCCAGGTAACACCATCCTGACTATAAGGTCAGATAACACCATCCCGACTATAACGCCAAGTAACACCATCCCGACTGTAATGCCAGATATCACCATCCTGACTGTAACGCCAGATAACACCATCCCAACTGTAACGACATGTAACACCATTCCGACTGTAACGCCATGTAACACCATCCCGACGGTAATGCCAGTTAACACCATCTCAACTGTAACACTTGATAACACCATCCCGACTGTAATGCCAAGTAACACCATCCCGACTGTAACGCCAAGTAACACCATCCCGACTGTAAAACCAGGTAACACCATCCCAGCCGTAATGCCAGATAACAACATCACAACTGTAATGCCAAGTAACACCATCCCGACTGTAACGCCAGATAACAACATCCCGACTGTAACACCAAGTAACACCATCCCGACTGTAACGCCAAGTAACACCATCCCGACTGTAACGCCAGATAACACCATCCATATTGTAAAGCCAGGTAACACAAACCTGACTGTAACGCCAGATAACACCATCCCGACTGTAAAGCCAGATAGCACCATCCTGACTGTAACGCCAAGTAACACCATCCCGACTGTAACTCCAAGTAACACCATCCTGACTGTAATGCCAAGTAGCACCATCCCGACTGTAAAGCCAGGTAACACCATCCTGACTATAAAGTCAGATAACACCATCCCGACTATAACGCCAAGTAACACGATCCCGACTGTAATGCCAGATAACACCATCCTGACTGTAACGCCAGATAACACCATCCCGACTGTAACGACATGTAAAACCATCCCGACTGTAACGCCAAGTAACACCATCCCGACTGTAATGCCAGTTAACACCATCTCAACTGTAACACTTGATAACACCATCCCGACTGTAACGCCAGGTAACACCATCCCAACTGTAACACCAAGTAACAGCATCCTGATTGTAACACTAGATAACACCATCCCTACTGTAACACCAAGTAACACCATTCCGACTGTAACGACAAGTAACACCATCCCGACTGTAACGCCAAGTAACACCATCCCGACTGTAATGACAAGTAACACCATCCCGACTGTAACGCCAGATAATACCATCCCTACTGTAACACCAAGTAACACCATCCCGACTGTAACGCCAAGTAACACCATCCCGACTGTAATGACAAGTAACACCATCCCGACTGTAACGCTAGATAATACCATCCCGACTGTAACACCAAATAACACCATCCAGACTGTAAAGCCAGATAACACCATCCCTACAGTAACGCCAAGTAACACCATCCCGACTGTAAAGCCAGGTAACACCATCCCGACTGTAAAGCCAAGTAACACCATCCTGACTGTAAAGCCAGATAACACAACCCGACTGTAATGCCAGATAACACCACCCTACTGTAACGCCAGATAACACGATCATGACTGTAAAGCCAGGTAACACCATCCCGACTGTAAAACCAAGTAACACCATCCCGACTGTAATGCCAGAAAACACCATCCCGACTGTAAAGCCAGGTAACACCATGCTGTCTGTAACGCCAGATAACACCATCCTGACTGTAATGCCAGATAACACCATACTGACTGTAATGCCAAGTAACACCATCCCGACTGTAACGACAAGTAACACCATCCCGATTGTAACACTAGATAACACCATCCCTACTGTAACACCAAGTAACAACATCCCGAATGTAACGACAAGTAACCCCATCCCAACTGTAACACCAATAAACACCATCCCGACTGTAATGACAAGTAAAGCCATCCCGACTATAACGCCAAGTAACACCATCCCGACTGTAAAACCAAGTAACACCATCCCGACTGTAATGCCAGAAAACACCATCCCGACTGTAAAGCCAGGTAACACCATGCTGTATGTAACGCCAGATAACACCATCCTGACTGTAATGCCAGATAACACCATACTGACTGTAATGCCAAGTAACACCATCCCGACTGTAACGACAAGTAACACCATCCCGATTGTAACACTAGATAACACCATCCCTACTGTAACACCAAATAACAACATCCCGACTGTAACGACAAGTAACCCCATCCCAACTGTAACACCAATAAACACCATCCCGACTGTAATGACAAGTAACACCATCCCGACTATAACGCCAAGTAACACCATCCCGACTGTAATGCCAGAAAACACCATCCCGACTGTAAAGCCAGATAACACCATCCCTACAGTAACGCCAAGTAACACCATCCCGACTGTAAAGCCAGGTAACACAATCCCGACTGTAACGCCAGATAACACCATCCCGACTGTAACGCCAAGTAACACCATCCTGACTGTAAAGCCAGATAACACAATCCCGACTGTAACGCCAGATAATACCATCCCGACTGTAACGCCAAGTAAAACCATCCCGACTGTAAAACCAGGTAACACCATCCCAGCCGTAATGCCTGATAACAACATCACGACTGTAATGCCAAGTAACACCATCCCGACTGTAACGCCAGATAACAACATCCCGACTGTAACACCAAGTAACACCATCCCGACTGTAACGCCAAGTAACACCATCCCGACTGTAACGCCAGATAACACCATCCATATTGTAAAGCCAGGTAACACCATCCTGACTGTAACGCCAGATAACACCATCCCGACTGTAACGCCAAGTAACACCATCCCGACTGTAAAACCAGGTAACACCATCCCAGCCGTAATGCCAGATAACAACATCACGACTGTAATGCCAAGTAACACCATCCCGACTGTAACGCCAGATAACAACATCCCGACTGTAACACCAAGTAACACCATCCCGACTGTAACGCCAAGTAACACCATCTCGACTGTAACGCCAGATAACACCATCCATATTGTAAAGCCAGGTAACACAAACCTGACTGTAATGCCAGATAACACCATCCCGACTGTAAAGCCAGATAGCACCATCCTGACTGTAACGCCAAGTAACACCATCCCGACTGTAACTCCAAGTAACACCATCCTGACTGTAATGCCAAGTAACACCATCACGACTGTAAAGCCAGGTAACACCATCCTGACTATAAAGTCAGATAACACCATCCCGACTATAACGCCAAGTAACACGATCCCGACTGTAATGCCAGATAACACCATCCTGACTGTAACGCCAGATAACACCATCCCGACTGTAACGACATGTAAAACCATCCCGACTGTAACGCCAAGTAACACCATCCCGACTGTAATGCCAGTTAACACCATCTCAACTGTAACACTTGATAACACCATCCCGACTGTAACGCCAGGTAACACCATCCCAACTGTAACACCAAGTAACAGCATCCTGATTGTAACACTAGATAACACCATCCCTACTGTAACACCAAGTAACACCATTCCGACTGTAACGACAAGTAACACCATCCCGACTGTAACGCCAAGTAACACCATCCCGACTGTAATGACAAGTAACACCATCCCGACTGTAACGCCAGATAATACCATCCCTACTGTAACACCAAGTAACACCATCCCGACTGTAACGCCAAGTAACACCATCCCGACTGTAATGACAAGTAACACCATCCCGACTGTAACGCTAGATAATACCATCCCGACTGTAACACCAAATAACACCATCCAGACTGTAAAGCCAGATAACACCATCCCTACAGTAACGCCAAGTAACACCATCCCGACTGTAAAGCCAGGTAACACCATCCCGACTGTAAAGCCAAGTAACACCATCCTGACTGTAAAGCCAGATAACACAACCCGACTGTAATGCCAGATAACACCACCCTACTGTAACGCCAGATAACACGATCATGACTGTAAAGCCAGGTAACACCATACCGACTGTAATGCCAGTTAACACAATCTCAACTGTAACGCTTGATAACACCATCCCGACTGTAACGCCAGGTAACACCATCCAGACTGTAACACCAAGTAACACCATCCCGACTGTAAAACCAGGTAACACCATCCCGACTGTAACACCAAGTAACACCATCCCGACTGTAAAGCCAGGTAACACCATCCTGACTGTAAAGCCAGATAACACCATCCTAACTGTAAAGCCAGATAACACCATCCCGACTGTAAAACCAGATAACACCGTCCCGACTGTAACGCCAAGTAACACCGTCCTGACTGTAAAGCCAGATAACACAATCCCGACTGTAACGCCAGATAACACCATCCCGACTGTAAAACCATTTAACACCATCCCGACTATAACACCAAATAACACCATCCAGACTGTAAAGCCAGATAACACCATCCCTACAGTAACGCCAAGTAACACCATCCCGACTGTAAAGCCAGGTAACACCATCCCGACTGTAAAGCCAAGTAACACCATCCTGACTGTAAAGCCAGATAACACAACCCGACTGTAATGCCAGATAACACCACCCTACTGTAACGCCAGATAACACGATCATGACTGTAAAGCCAGGTAACACCATCCCGACTGTAACACCAATTAACACCATACCGACTGTAATGCCAGTTAACACCATCTCAACTGTAACGCTTGATAACACCATCCCGACTGTAACGCCAGGTAACACCATCCAGACTGTAACACCAAGTAACACCATCCCGACTGTAAAACCAGGTAACACCATCCCGACTGTAACACCAAGTAACACCATCCCGACTGTAATGCCAGATAACACCATCCCGACTGTAAAGCCAGATAACACCATCCCGACTGTAACACCAAGTAACACCATCCCGACTGTAACTCCAAGTAACACCATCCTGACTGTAAAGCCAGATAACACCAACCCGACTGTAACGCCAAGTAACACCATCCTGACTGTAACGCAAAGTAACACGATCCCGACTGTAACGCCAGATAACACCATCCCGACTGTCAAGCCAGATAGCACCATCCTGACTGTAACGCCAAGTAACACCATCCCGACTGTAATGACATGTAACACCATCCCGACTGTAACGCCAGATAACACCATCCCGACTGTAACGCCAGATAACACCATCCCGACTGTAACACCAAGTAACACCATCCCGACCTTAAAGCCAGGTAACACCATCCTTTCTTTCTTTTTCAATCTTTTTATTAATTTTTTGAAAAAAACATAACATAATATTATATTACATATGTTATGAATACAATAGATTTGAAATTGAGTTGATAACAAGATAACAATATCTTATTAAACTATCAGCGAGAAAGGATCATACAATATTAATAACACCATCCCGACTGTAAAGCCAGGTAACACCATCCTGACTGTAACGCCAGATAACACCATCCTGACTGTAATGCCAGATAACACCATCCTGACTGTAACGCCACGTAACACCATCCCGACTGTAATGCCAGATAACACAATCCCGATTGTAACGCCAACTAACACAATCCTGACTGTAACACCAGGTAACACCATCCCGACTGTAAAACCAGGTAACACCATCCTGACTGTAACGCCAGATAACACCATCACGACTGTAAAGCCAGGTAACACCATCCCGACTGTAACGCCAGATAACACCATCCTGACTGTAACGCCAGATAACACCATACTGACTGTAATGCCAAGTAACACCATCCCGACTGTAACGACAAGTAACACCATCCCGATTGTAACACTAGATAACACCATCCCTACTGTAACACCAAGTAACAACATCCCGACTGTAACGACAAGTAACCCCATCCCAACTGTAACACCAATAAACACCATCCCGACTGAAATGACAAGTAACACCATCCCAACTATAACGCCAAGTAACACCATCCCGACTGTAAAACCAAGTAACACCATCCCGACTGTAACGCCAGAAAACGCCATCCCGACTGTAAAGCCAGATAACACCATCCCGACTGTAAAGCCAGATAACACCATACCCACTGTAACGCCAAGTAACACCATCCCGACTGTAAAGCCAGATAACACCATCCCGACTGTAACGATAAGTAACACCATCCCGACTGTAATGCCAGAAAACACCATCCCGACTGTAAAGCCAGATAACACCATCCTGACTGTAAAGCCAGATAACACAACCCGACTGTAATGCCAGATAACACCACCCTACTGTAACGCCAGATAACACGAGCATGACTGTAAAGCCAGGTAACACCAGCCCGACTGTAACACCAATTAACACCATACCGACTGTAATGCCAGTTAACACCATCTCAACTGTAACGCTTGATAACACCATCCCGACTGTAACGCCAGGTAACACCATCCCAACTGTAACACCAAGTAACACCATCCCGACTGTAACTCCAAGTAACACCATCCCGACTGTAAAGCCAGGTAACACCATCCTGACTGTAAAGCCAGATAACACCATCCTAACTGTAAAGCCAGATAACACCATCCCGACTGTAAAACCAGATAACACCGTCCCGACTGTAACGCCAAGTAACACCGTCCTGACTGTAAAGCCAGATAACACAATCCCGACTGTAACGCCAGATAACACCATCCCGACTGTAAAACCATTTAACACCATCCCGACTATAACACCAAATAACACCATCCAGACTGTAAAGCCAGATAACACCATCCCTACAGTAACGCCAAGTAACACCATCCCGACTGTAAAGCCAGGTAACACCATCCCGACTGTAAAGCCAAGTAACACCATCCTGACTGTAAAGCCAGATAACACAACCCGACTGTAATGCCAGATAACACCACCCTACTGTAACGCCAGATAACACGATCATGACTGTAAAGCCAGGTAACACCATCCCGACTGTAACACCAATTAACACCATACCGACTGTAATGCCAGTTAACACCATCTCAACTGTAACGCTTGATAACACCATCCCGACTGTAACGCCAGGTAACACCATCCAGACTGTAACACCAAGTAACACCATCCCGACTGTAAAACCAGGTAACACCATCCCGACTGTAACACCAAGTAACACCATCCCGACTGTAATGCCAGATAACACCATCCCGACTGTAAAGCCAGATAACACCATCCCGACTGTAACACCAAGTAACACCATCCCGACTGTAACTCCAAGTAACACCATCCTGACTGTAAAGCCAGATAACACCAACCCGACTGTAACGCCAAGTAACACCATCCTGACTGTAACGCAAAGTAACACGATCCCGACTGTAACGCCAGATAACACCATCCCGACTGTCAAGCCAGATAGCACCATCCTGACTGTAACGCCAAGTAACACCATCCCGACTGTAATGACATGTAACACCATCCCGACTGTAACGCCAGATAACACCATCCCGACTGTAACACCAAGTAACACCATCCCGACCTTAAAGCCAGGTAACACCATCCTTTCTTTCTTTTTCAATCTTTTTATTAATTTTTTGAAAAAAACATAACATAATATTATATTACATATGTTATGAATACAATAGATTTGAAATTGAGTTGATAACAAGATAACAATATCTTATTAAACTATCAGCGAGAAAGGATCATACAATATTAATAACACCATCCCGACTGTATCGCCAAGTAACACCATCCCGACTGTAAAGCCAGGTAACACCATCCTGACTGTAACGCCAGATAACACCATCCTGACTGTAATGCCAGATAACACCATCCTGACTGTAACGCCACGTAACACCATCCCGACTGTAATGCCAGATAACACCATCCCGATTGTAACGCCAACTAACACCATCCTGACTGTAACACCAGGTAACACCATCCCGACTGTAAAACCAGGTAACACCATCCTGACTGTAACGCCAGATAACACCATCACGACTGTAAAGCCAGGTAACACCATCCCGACTGTAACGCCAGATAACACCATCCTGACTGTAACGCCAGATAACACCATACTGACTGTAATGCCAAGTAACACCATCCCGACTGTAACGACAAGTAACACCATCCCGATTGTAACACTAGATAACACCATCCCTACTGTAACACCAAGTAACAACATCCCGACTGTAACGACAAGTAACCCCATCCCAACTGTAACACCAATAAACACCATCCCGACTGAAATGACAAGTAACACCATCCCAACTATAACGCCAAGTAACACCATCCCGACTGTAAAACCAAGTAACACCATCCCGACTGTAACGCCAGAAAACGCCATCCCGACTGTAAAGCCAGATAACACCATCCCGACTGTAAAGCCAGATAACACCATACCCACTGTAACGCCAAGTAACACCATCCCGACTGTAAAGCCAGATAACACCATCCCGACTGTAACGATAAGTAACACCATCCCGACTGTAATGCCAGAAAACACCATCCCGACTGTAAAGCCAGGTAACACCATCCTGACTGTAAAGCCAGATAACACCATCCTGACTGTAAAGCCAGATAACACAACCCGACTGTAATGCCAGATAACACCACCCTACTGTAACGCCAGATAACACGAGCATGACTGTAAAGCCAGGTAACACCAGCCCGACTGTAACACCAATTAACACCATACCGACTGTAATGCCAGTTAACACCATCTCAACTGTAACGCTTGATAACACCATCCCGACTGTAACGCCAGGTAACACCATCCCAACTGTAACACCAAGTAACACCATCCCGACTGTAACTCCAAGTAACACCATCCCGACTGTAAAGCCAGGTAACACCATCCTGACTGTAAAGCCAGATAACACCATCCTAACTGTAAAGCCAGATAACACCATCCCGACTGTAAAACCAGATAACACCGTCCCGACTGTAACGCCAAGTAACACCCTCCTGACTGTAAAGCCAGATAACACAATCCCGACTGTAACGCCAGATAACACCATCCCGACTGTAAAACCATTTAACACCATCCCGACTATAACACCAAATAACACCATCCAGACTGTAAAGCCAGATAACACCATCCCTACAGTAACGCCAAGTAACACCATCCCGACTGTAAAGCCAGGTAACACCATCCCGACTGTAAAGCCAAGTAACACCATCCTGACTGTAAAGCCAGATAACACAACCCGACTGTAATGCCAGATAACACCACCCTACTGTAACGCCAGATAACACGATCATGACTGTAAAGCCAGGTAACACCATCCCGACTGTAACACCAATTAACACCATACCGACTGTAATGCCAGTTAACACCATCTCAACTGTAACGCTTGATAACACCATCCCGACTGTAACGCCAGGTAACACCATCCAGACTGTAACACCAAGTAACACCATCCCGACTGTAAAACCAGGTAACACCATCCCGACTGTAACACCAAGTAACACCATCCCGACTGTAATGCCAGATAACACCATCCCGACTGTAAAGCCAGATAACACCATCCCGACTGTAACACCAAGTAACACCATCCCGACTGTAACTCCAAGTAACACCATCCTGACTGTAAAGCCAGATAACACCAACCCGACTGTAACGCCAAGTAACACCATCCTGACTGTAACGCAAAGTAACACGATCCCGACTGTAACGCCAGATAACACCATCCCGACTGTCAAGCCAGATAGCACCATCCTGACTGTAACGCCAAGTAACACCATCCCGACTGTAATGACATGTAACACCATCCCGACTGTAACGCCAGATAACACCATCCCGACTGTAACACCAAGTAACACCATCCCGACCTTAAAGCCAGGTAACACCATCCTTTCTTTCTTTTTCAATCTTTTTATTAATTTTTTGAAAAAAACATAACATAATATTATATTACATATGTTATGAATACAATAGATTTGAAATTGAGTTGATAACAAGATAACAATATCTTATTAAACTATCAGCGAGAAAGGATCATACAATATTAATAACACCATCCCGACTGTATCGCCAAGTAACACCATCCCGACTGTAAAGCCAGGTAACACCATCCCGACTGTAACGATAAGTAACACCATCCCGACTGTAATGCCAGAAAACACCATCCCGACTGTAAAGCCAGGTAACACCATCCTGACTGTAAAGCCAGATAACACCATCCTGACTGTAAAGCCAGATAACACATCCCGACTGTAATGCCAGATAACACCACCCTACTGTAACGCCAGATAACACGAGCATGACTGTAAAGCCAGGTAACACCAGCCCGACTGTAACACCAATTAACACCATACCGACTGTAATGCCAGTTAACACCATCTCAACTGTAACGCTTGATAACACCATCCCGACTGTAACGCCAGGTAACACCATCCCAACTGTAACACCAAGTAACACCATCCCGACTGTAACTCCAAGTAACACCATCCCGACTGTAAAGCCAGGTAACACCATCCTGACTGTAAAGCCAGATAACACCATCCTAACTGTAAAGCCAGATAACACCATCCCGACTGTAAAACCAGATAACACCGTCCCGACTGTAACGCCAAGTAACACCCTCCTGACTGTAAAGCCAGATAACACAATCCCGACTGTAACGCCAGATAACACCATCCCGACTGTAAAACCATTTAACACCATCCCGACTATAACACCAAATAACACCATCCAGACTGTAAAGCCAGATAACACCATCCCTACAGTAACGCCAAGTAACACCATCCCGACTGTAAAGCCAGGTAACACCATCCCGACTGTAAAGCCAAGTAACACCATCCTGACTGTAAAGCCAGATAACACAACCCGACTGTAATGCCAGATAACACCACCCTACTGTAACGCCAGATAACACGATCATGACTGTAAAGCCAGGTAACACCATCCCGACTGTAACACCAATTAACACCATACCGACTGTAATGCCAGTTAACACCATCTCAACTGTAACGCTTGATAACACCATCCCGACTGTAACGCCAGGTAACACCATCCAGACTGTAACACCAAGTAACACCATCCCGACTGTAAAACCAGGTAACACCATCCCGACTGTAACACCAAGTAACACCATCCCGACTGTAATGCCAGATAACACCATCCCGACTGTAAAGCCAGATAACACCATCCCGACTGTAACACCAAGTAACACCATCCCGACTGTAACTCCAAGTAACACCATCCTGACTGTAAAGCCAGATAACACCAACCCGACTGTAACGCCAAGTAACACCATCCTGACTGTAACGCAAAGTAACACGATCCCGACTGTAACGCCAGATAACACCATCCCGACTGTCAAGCCAGATAGCACCATCCTGACTGTAACGCCAAGTAACACCATCCCGACTGTAATGACATGTAACACCATCCCGACTGTAACGCCAGATAACACCATCCCGACTGTAACACCAAGTAACACCATCCCGACCTTAAAGCCAGGTAACACCATCCTTTCTTTCTTTTTCAATCTTTTTATTAATTTTTTGAAAAAAACATAACATAATATTATATTACATATGTTATGAATACAATAGATTTGAAATTGAGTTGATAACAAGATAACAATATCTTATTAAACTATCAGCGAGAAAGGATCATACAATATTAATAACACCATCCCGACTGTATCGCCAAGTAACACCATCCCGACTGTAAAGCCAGGTAACACCATCCTGACTGTAACGCCAGATAACACCATCCTGACTGTAATGCCAGATAACACCATCCCGATTGTAACGCCAACTAACACCATCCTGACTGTAACACCAGGTAACACCATCCCGACTGTAAAACCAGGTAACTCCATCCTGACTGTAACGCCAGATAACACCATCACGACTGTAAAGCCAGGTAACACCATCCCGACTGTAACGCCAGATAACACCATCCTGACTGTAACGCCAGATAACACCATACTGACTGTAATGCCAAGTAACACCATCCCGACTGTAACGACAAGTAACACCATCCCGATTGTAACACTAGATAACACCATCCCTACTGTAACACCAAGTAACAACATCCCGACTGTAACGACAAGTAACCCCATCCCAACTGTAACACCAATAAACACCATCCCGACTGTAATGACAAGTAACACCATCCCAACTATAACGCCAAGTAACACCATCCCGACTGTAAAACCAAGTAACACCATCCCGACTGTAACGCCAGAAAACGCCATCCCGACTGTAAAGCCAGATAACACCATCCCGACTGTAAAGCCAGATAACACCATACCCACTGTAACGCCAAGTAACACCATCCCGACTGTAAAGCCAGATAACACCATCCCGACTGTAACGACAAGTAACACCATCCCGACTGTAATGCCAGAAAACACCATCCCGACTGTAAAGCCAGGTAACACCATCCTGACTGTAAAGCCAGATAACACCATCCTGACTGTAACACCAAGTAACGCCATCCCGGCTGTAAAACCAGGTAACACCATCCTAACTGTAAAGCCAGATAACACAATCCCGACTGTAACGCCAGATAACACCATCCCGACTGTAACGCCAAGTAACACCATCCCGACTGTAAAACTAGGTAACACCATCCCAGCCGTAATGCCAGATAACAACATCACGACTGTAATGCCAAGTAACACCATCCCGACTGTAATGACAAGTAACACCATCCCGACTGTAACGCTAGATAATACCATCCCTACTGTAACACCAAGTAACACCATCCTGACTGTAAAGCCAGATAACACAACCCGACTGTAATGGCAGATAACACCACCCTACTGTAATGCCAGATAACACGATCATGACTGTAAGGCCAGGTAACACCATCTCAACTGTAACGCTTGATAACACCATCCCGACTGTAACGCCAGGTAATACCATCCCGACTGTAACTCCAAGTAACACCATCCCGACTGTAAAACCAGATAACACCATCCCGACTGTAACGCCAAGTAACACCATCCCGACTGTAAAACCAGATAACACCATCCCGACTGTAACGCCAAGTAACACCATCCTGACTGTAAAACCAAGTAACACCATCCCGACTGTAAAGCCAGGTAACACCATCCCGACTGTAAAGCCAGATAACACCATCCCTACAGTAACGCCAAGTAACACCATCCTGACTGTAAAGCCAGATAACACAACCCGACTGTAATGCCAGATAACACCACCCTACTGTAACGCCAGATAACACGATCATGACTGTAAAACCAGGTAACACCATCCCGACTGTAACACCAATTAGCACCATCCCGACTGTAATGCCAGTTAACACCATCTCAACTGTAACGCTTGATAACACCATCCCGACTGTAACGCCAGGTAACACCATCCCAACTGTAACACCAAGTAACACCATCCCGACTGTAACTCCAAGTAACACCATCCCGACTGTAACTCCAAGTAACACCATCCCGACTGTAACGCCAGGTAACACCATCCCGACTGTAACTCCAAATAACACCATCCCGACTGTAACGCCAGATAACACCATCCCGACTGTAACACCAAGTAACACCATCCCGACTGTAAAGCCAGATAACACCATCCCGACTGTAACGCCAGATAACACCATCCCGACTGTAACACCGTAACACCATCCCGACTGTAAAGCCAGATAACACCATCCCGACTGTAACTCCATGTAACACCATCCTGACTGTAAAGCCAGATAACACCATCCCGACTGTAAAGCCAGATAACACCATCCTGACTGTAACTCCATGTAACACCATCCTGACTGTAAAGCCAGATAACACCATCCCGACTGTAAAGCCAGATAACACCATCCCGACTGTAACACCAAGTAACACCATCCCGACCTTAAAGCCAGGTAACACCATCCTTTCTTTCTTTTTCAATCTTTTTATTAATTTTTTGAAAAAAACATAACATAATATTATATTACATATGTTATGAATACAATAGATTTGAAATTGAGTTGATAACAAGATAACAATATCTTATTAAACTATCAGCGAAAAAGGATCATACAATATTAATAACACCATCCCGACTGTAACACCAACTAACACCATCCCGACTGTAAAGCCAGATAACACCATCCCGACTGTAACGCCAGATAACACCATCCCGACTGTAACACCAAGTAACACCATCCCGACTGTAAAGCCAGATAACACCATCCCGACTGTAACTCCATGTAACACCATCCTGACTGTAAAGCCAGATAACACCATCCCGACTGTAAAGCCAGATAACACCATCCCGACTGTAACACCAGGTAACACCATCCCGACTATAACGCAAAGTAACACGTTCCCGACTGTAACGCCAGATAACACCATCCCGACTGTCAAGCCAGATAGCACCATCCCGACTGTAACACCAAGTAACACCATCCCGACCTTAAAGCCAGGTAACACCATCCTTTCTTTCTTTTTCAATCTTTTTATTAATTTTTTGAAAAAAACATAACATAATAGTATATTACATATGTTATGAATACAATAGATGTGAAATTGAGTTGATAACAAGATAACAATATCTTATTAAACTAACAGCGAAAAAGGATCATACAATATTAATAACACCATCCCGACTGTATCGCCAAGTAACACCATCCCGACTGTAAAGCCAGGTAACACCATCCTGACTGTAACGCCAGATAACACCATCCTGACTGTAACGCCACGTAACACCATCCCGACTGTAACACCAGGTAACACCATCCCGACTGTAATGCCAGGTAACACCATCCTGACTGTAACGCCAGATAACACCATCACGACTGTATAGCCAGGTAACACCATCCCGACTGTAACGCCAGATAACATCATCCTGACTGTAACGCCAGATAACACCATACTGACTGTAATGCCAAGTAACACCATCCCGATTGTAACACTAGATAACACCATCCCTACTGTAACACCAAGTAACAACATCCCGACTGTAACGACAAGTAACCCCATCCCAACTGTAACACCAATAAACACCATCCCGACTGTAATGACAAGTAACACCATCCCGACTGTAACGCCAGATAGCACCATCCCGCCTGTAAAGCCAGGTAACAATATCCTGACTGTATCGCCAGATAACACCATCCTGATTGTAAAGCCAGATAACACCATCCCGACTGTAAAGTCAGGTAACACCATCCTGACTGTAAAGCCAGATAACACCATCCCGACTGTAACGCCAGATAACACCATCCCGACTGTAAAACCAAGTAACACCATCCCGACTGTAAAGCCTGGTAACACCATCCTGACTGTAACGCCAGATAACACCATCCCGACTGTAAAACCAGGTAACACCATCCCGACTGTAACGCCAAGTAACACCATCCCAACTGTAAAACCAGGTAACACCATCCCAACTGTAATGCCAGATAACACCATCCCGACTGTAACGCCAGATATCACCATCCTGACTGTAACGCCAGGTAACACCATCCCGACTGTAACGCCAAGTAACACCATCCTGACTGTAACGCCAAGTAACGCCATCCCGACTGCAAAGCCAGATCACACCATCCCGACTGTAACGCCAAGTAACACCATCTTGACTGTAAAGCCAGGTAACACCATCCCGACTGTAAAGCCAGGTAACACCATCCCGACTGTAATGCCAGGTAACACCATCCCGACTGTAAAGCCAGGTAACACCATCCCGACTGTAACGCCAAGTAACACCATCCTGACTGTAACGCCAAGTAACGCCATCCCGACTGCAAAGCCAGATCACACCATCCCGACTGTAACGCCAAGTAACACCATCCTGACTGTAACGCCAGGTAACACCATCCCGACTGTAATGCCAGGTAACACCATCCCAACTGTAAAACCAGGTAACACCATCCCAACTGTAATGCCAGATAACACCATCCCGACTGTAACGCCAGATAACACCATCCTGACTGTAACGCCAGGTAACACCATCCCGACTGTAACGCCAAGTAACACCATCCTGACTGTAACGCCAAGTAACACCATCCCGACTGTAAAGCCAGATAACACCATCCCGACTGTAACGACAAGTAACACCATCCCGACTGTAATGCCAGAAAACACCATCCCGACTGTAAAGCCAGGTAACACCATCCTGACTGTAAAGCCAGATAACACCATCCTGACTGTAACACCAAGTAACGCCATCCCGGCTGTAAAACCAGGTAACACCATCCTAACTGTAAAGCCAGATAATACAATCCCGACTGTAACGCCAGATAACACCATCCCGACTGTAACGCCAAGTAACACCATCCCGACTGTAAAACTAGGTAACACCATCCCAGCCGTAATGCCAGATAACAACATCACGACTGTAATGCCAAGTAACACCATCCCGACTGTAATGACAAGTAACACCATCCCGACTGTAACGCTAGATAATACCATCCCTACTGTAACACCAAGTAACACCATCCTGACTGTAAAGCCAGATAACACAACCCGACTGTAATGCCAGATAACACCACCCTACTGTAATGCCAGATAACACGATCATGACTGTAAGGCCAGGTAACACCATCTCAACTGTAACGCTTGATAACACCATCCCGACTGTAACGCCAGGTAACACCATCCCGACTGTAACGCCAAGTAACACCATCCCGACTGTAAAACCAGATAACACCATCCCGACTGTAACGCCAAGTAACACCATCCCGACTGTAAAACCAGATAACACCATCCCGACTGTAACGCCAAGTAACACCATCCTGACTGTAAAACCAAGTAACACCATCCCGACTGTAAAGCCAGGTAACACCATCCCGACTGTAAAGCCAAGTAACACCATCCTGACTGTAAAGCCAGATAACACAACCCGACTGTAATGCCAGATAACACCACCCTACTGTAACGCCAGATAACACGATCATGACTGTAAAACCAGGTAACACCATCCCGACTGTAACACCAATTAGCACCATCCCGACTGTAATGCCAGTTAACACCATCTCAACTGTAACGCTTGATAACACCATCCCGACTGTAACGCCAGGTAACACCATCCCAACTGTAACACCAAGTAACACCATCCCGACTGTAACTCCAAGTAACACCATCCCGACTGTAACTCCAAGTAACACCATTCCGACTGTAACGCCAGGTAACACCATCCCGACTGTAACTCCAAGTAACACCATCCCGACTGTAACGCCAGATAACACCATCCCGACTGTAACACCAAGTAACACCATCCCGACTGTAAAGCCAGATAACACCATCCCGACTGTAACGCCAGATAACACCATCCCGACTGTAACACCGTAACACCATCCCGACTGTAAAGCCAGATAACACCATCCCGACTGTAACTCCATGTAACACCATCCTGACTGTAAAGCCAGATAACACCATCCCGACTGTAAAGCCAGATAACACCATCCCGACTGTAACACCAAGTAACACCATCCCGACCTTAAAGCCAGGTAACACCATCCTTTCTTTCTTTTTCAATCTTTTTATTAATTTTTTGAAAAAAACATAACATAATATTATATTACATATGTTATGAATACAATAGATTTGAAATTGAGTTGATAACAAGATAACAATATCTTATTAAACTATCAGCGAAAAAGGATCATACAATATTAATAACACCATCCCGACTGTAACACCAACTAACACCATCCCGACTGTAAAGCCAGATAACACCATCCCGACTGTAACGCCAGATAACACCATCCCGACTGTAACACCAAGTAACACCATCCCGACTGTAAAGCCAGATAACACCATCCCGACTGTAACTCCATGTAACACCATCCTGACTGTAAAGCCAGATAACACCATCCCGACTGTAAAGCCAGATAACACCATCCCGACTGTAACACCAGGTAACACCATCCCGACTGTAACTCCAAGTAACACCATCCCGACTATAACGCAAAGTAACACGTTCCCGACTGTAACGCCAGATAACACCATCCCGACTGTCAAGCCAGATAGCACCATCCCGACTGTAACACCAAGTAACACCATCCCGACCTTAAAGCCAGGTAACACCATCCTTTCTTTCTTTTTCAATCTTTTTATTAATTTTTTGAAAAAAACATAACATAATAGTATATTACATATGTTATGAATACAATAGATTTGAAATTGAGTTGATAACAAGATAACAATATCTTATTAAACTATCAGCGAAAAAGGATCATACAATATTAATAACACCATCCCGACTGTATCGCCAAGTAACACCATCCCGACTGTAAAGCCAGGTAACACCATCCTGACTGTAACGCCAGATAAAACCATCCTGACTGTAACGCCACGTAACACCATCCCGACTGTAACACCAGGTAACACCATCCCGACTGTAATGCCAGGTAACTCCATCCTGACTGTAACGCCAGATAACACCATCACGACTGTATAGCCAGGTAACACCATCCCGACTGTAACGCCAGATAACATCATCCTGACTGTAACGCCAGATAACACCATACTGACTGTAATGCCAAGTAACACCATCCCGATTGTAACACTAGATAACACCATCCCTACTGTAACACCAAGTAACAACATCCCGACTGTAACGACAAGTAACCCCATCCCAACTGTAACACCAATAAACACCATCCCGACTGTAATGACAAGTAACACCATCCCGACTGTAACGCCAGATAGCACCATCCCGCCTGTAAAGCCAGGTAACAATATCCTGACTGTATCGCCAGATAACACCATCCTGATTGTAAAGCCAGATAACACCATCCCGACTGTAAAGTCAGGTAACACCATCCTGACTGTAAAGCCAGATAACACCATCCCGACTGTAACGCCAGATAACACCATCCCGACTGTAAAACCAAGTAACACCATCCCGACTGTAAAGCCTGGTAACACCATCCTGACTGTAACGCCAGATAACACCATCCCGACTGTAAAACCAGGTAACACCATCCCGACTGTAACGCCAAGTAACACCATCCTGACTGTAAAACCAGGTAACACCATCCCAACTGTAAAACCAGGTAACACCATCCCAACTGTAATGCCAGATAACACCATCCCGACTGTAACGCCAGATAACACCATCCTGACTGTAACGCCAGGTAACACCATCCCGACTGTAACGCCAAGTAACACCATCCTGACTGTAACGCCAAGTAACGCCATCCCGACTGCAAAGCCAGATCACACCATCCCGACTGTAACGCCAAGTAACACCATCTTGACTGTAAAGCCAGGTAACACCATCCCGACTGTAAAGCCAGGTAACACCATCCCGACTGTAATGCCAGGTAACACCATCCCGACTGTAAAGCCAGGTAACACCATCCCGACTGTAACGCCAAGTAACACCATCCTGACTGTAACGCCAAGTAACGCCATCCCGACTGCAAAGCCAGATCACACCATCCCGACTGTAACGCCAAGTAACACCATCCTGACTGTAACGCCAGGTAACACCATCCCGACTGTAATGCCAGGTAACACCATCCCAACTGTAAAACCAGGTAACACCATCCTGACTGTAACGCCAGATAACACCATCCTGACTGTAACGCCAGGTAACACCATCCCGACTGTAATGCCAGGTAACACCATCCCAACTGTAAAACCAGGTAACACCATCCCGACTGTAAAGTATGGTGGAGGTAGCATCATGCTCTGAGGATGCTTTTCAGCAGTAGGCACTGGAAATCTGGTCAGGATTGATGGGAAGATGAATGCTGATAAATACAAAGAGATCCTGGGTAAAAAACTTGTTCGCCTCTGCCAGGAACGTGGGAGGAAATTTGTCTTTCAGTGGAACAACAACCTGAAGCACACTGCCAGGTCAACTTAGGAGCAGCTTCAGATGAAAAAAAATGTCCTTAAGTGGACTAGTCAGAGTCCTGACCATATCCCAGTTTGAACATCTCTGGCAAGGCCTGAAGATTGCTGTCGACCGCCTCTCCCCAACTAACCTGGCATTTTTTGAGCAATTTTGTAAGGAGGAATGGGCAAATCTTGATCCATCACGTTATACAAAGCTTATCCAAAAAGACTACTGACTCTAACAGTTACGAGAGATGGTTAAACTAAGTACCGAACAAAGGGGGATGAATACTTTTGAAGTGCTGACTTTCCTGTTTTTGTACTTTTTGTTTTTCATGCTTTACTGTTTTCACTGTTGTTTGGGCTCTGCCGTGAAAAACGGAGCATGTGATTCACAAATAAAAATTCTCAGTTAAGTTGATCAAAATCCCTGGTTGTGATACTCATTTATGTGAACAAAGGGTTGAAGATGAATATTTTTACAGCATAGTATACGTCCAGATTGTGAGCAGTGCTTTTCAAATAAATGGCCTCAACATCTCAACCCTACATTAATAGTACAGGTCCAGCAAGAGTCATTCCATAATGAGGAAGCATTGAAACTTCTCTGGTTTAACCTCCTATGCTTCAGATTATGAATTGAATAGCCCCCCCACCCCATAATCTCCCATCCATGTACTTATCCAAATTTCCCTTCAATGTTGAAATCGAACCCACGTCCATGACTTCTACTGGAAGCACTTTCCACACGTCTGAGTGAACAACTTCCCTCTCATGTTCCCCTTAAACATTTCATGTTTTTACCCTTAGCCCATGACCTCTAGTCCCACCCAACCCAACAGCGACAGCTCCTCAGTAGAGATCGTTAAGAGCATCAAATTTCTTGGTGTTCTCCTGGCAGAGAATCTCACCTGGTCCCTCAACACCAGCTCCATAGCAAAGAAAGCACAGCAGCATCTCTATTTTTCACGAAGGCTGAGGAAAGTCCATCTCCCACCCCACCCCCCATCCTCATCATATTCTACAGGGGTTGTACTGAGAGCATCCTGAGCAGCTGCATCACTGCCTGGTTTGGAAATTGCACCATCTCAGATCGCAAGACCATGCAGTGGATAGTGAGGTCAGCTGAGAAGATCATCAGGGGCTCTCTTCCCACTATTATGGACATCTACACTACATGCTGCATCCGCGAAGGGAACAGCATTATGAAGGACACCACACACCCCTCATACAATCTCTTCTTCCTCCTGCCGTCTGGGAAAGGCACTGAAACATTCAGGCTCTAACGACCAGACTATGTAACAGTTTCTTCCCCAAGCCATCAGACTGCTCAATACCCAGAGCCTGGACTGACACCTTAATGCCCTATTGTCCTGTTTGTTATTTATTGTAATGCTTGCACTGTTTTGTGCACTTTATGCAGTCCTGGGTAGGTCTGTAGTCTAGTGTAGCTTTCTCTGTGTTGTTTTTACATAGTTCTGTCTAGTTTTTGTACTGTGTCATGTAGCACCATGGTCCTGAAAAAACAATGTCTCATTTTTACTATGTACTGTACCAGCAGTTATGGTTGAAATGACAATATAAATGACTTGACTTGGCTTGACCTGTAAAGCCTGCTTGCATTTACCCTATCTATCCCTTTAATAATTTTGTTTACCTCTATCAAATCTCCCTTCGTGCTGCGATTCAGCCATTCCTTATAATTCAGGTCCTCAAGTCCTGGAAGCATCCTTGTAAATGATCTGTGCCCTCTTCCAATCTCATTGATATCAGTCCTGTAGGTTCATTCGTTCGTTATATGTTGTGTTGTATGACATGGCTGATCATGATCTTTCCATTACCACGAGTGATTTTGGCAAATTTTTCTGCAGAAGTCATTGAATCCTAGAGTCATAGAAATGTACAGCACAGAAACATTCGGCCCATCTAGTCCATGCTGAAGCTATTTAAACTGCCTGCTCCTATCGACCTGCTCTGGGACCATAGCCCTCTATCCATATACCTAACCAAGTGGTTTGCCATTGCCCTCTACTGGGAAGAGTCTTTACCAGACAGATGACCCCAGCCATTATCAATACTCTTCAGAGATTCATTTCATTTTGCATTTCCCCCTCCCCCCACTACTTTCAAATCTCTTACTATCTTTCCCTTGAGTTAGTCCTGACGAAGGGTCTTGGCCCGAAATGTCAACAGCACTTCTCCCTATAGATGCTGCCTGGTCTGCTGCATTCTACCAGCATTTTGTGTGTGTTGTTGTTTGAATTTCCAGCATCTGCAGATTTCCTCGTGTTTGCTCTTCAGAGATTGTCTGCCTGGCATCAGTGGTCACGTAACCAGGACTTGTGATGTGCATCAGCTGCTCATATGACCTGCTCCCTGATCGGGCTTGGGGGGGTGGTGGTGCTAAGCAAGTGCTACACTTTGCCCAAGGGTGACCTACAGGCTAGCAGAGGGGAGAAGTTCCTTACACCTCTTTCGGTTGAGAAATATCTTTACCCCACCACCTATCCTGTAGGTAAGTAACCAAAACTGCACCCAGTACTCCCAATATGACCAAACCATTGTCTTAAACTTTAATGTGTGCTTTCACCTAGATAGGCATGACAGTGGTTAGTGTGATGTTACGACGTTTGTGTTTAGAGTTCAGTTCCAGCATCCTCTGTCACTACGTTTGTACATCCTTTCCAAGTGTTTCCTCTGGGTGCTCCAGTTTCCTCCCACAGTCAAAGGCTACATCCACACTAGACCGGATAACTTTGAAAATGCCGGTTTCACGTAAAAACAATAGGCGTCCACACTATACGTTTTTTGAAAATATCTCTATCCAGGAGATTCTGGCGAATCTCCTGCTGCTGCGCAGGCGCAGGACACATCTACCGAAAACAAGCGACATGTTTGGTGTCGAATCTCGCTGTGAAAGTGCGCGTTTGTGTAGTTACAGACTAGAAGAACTTAAAACAATGGACAGCTGTTGGCCTTCGCGCAGGAGAACTTAAAACTAAAAAAAACAAATACTGGAGCGTACGGCGGCAACCAACAAGGAGTTCACGGACAGATTGACCCGGCTGATGACGAACATTGAAAAACTGACTAACTCTGTTGCATTAATAAAGTACCTTGTTAAATGTATAAAACATGTCTGCATCAGTGTTCTCTTGTATTTCCATACAATGTTACATCAGGCTGTTACACGTCTATTGTCAGAGAAGTACTTGCATAAGTAGGTAAACCACCTTCATACAAGCAAGGACCAAAAACAGGGCAAAGTGAGTACAGTGTTATTATTTATTCATTAAGTTATGGGTCAAAGTATTTGGTGAGTACATTTTTAACTCTTCTGGCTTCAGCCTCTTTGCTGTCTGTTCTGAAATTGTTAGGTTGCGTTCAAGAAAACAATGAAATAGCGCCCTGCTGTCTGATAGCGTTTTCAGAAGTCTCCAGTTACCCCATCCACACTGATCTGCCCAAGTAGCACTTTCAAAAATATCCACCTTGGAAAGTGTTTCTGAAAAGCTCCGGTTTCAGGAGACGAAAACGCCGTTTTAGTGTGGATGGAGGGTAAAAACGAAGAGAAAAAGCTTCAGTTATGGATTTATCCGGCGTAGTGTGGATGTAGCCAAAGACAGTCATTTAGTAGGTTAATTAGTCACTGTAAATTGTGCTGTGATTAGGCTGTGCGGCTTAGTTGAATGAAAGAGCCAAAAGGGCCTTTTCCGTGTTGTATCTCTAAACAAATAAATAATTTTTCCTTTGGTGTCTTCATTACCTCTAGGTCACAAAACTTCTTGCATAAACAAAACTCACTGGTTTGACCTTTGATAGCTTCTGTTATCACTAAGCAAAATCTACTCATGCAGAATTTTAAAGGTGGTTTTGGAAATATGCTCTTTTTGCGGTATAAACCATATGGTGTCTGAACTTCAGAAGGTGCCACCGTTCTTCTGACTTGCTACATCCGGCTAATGGCTTAATTTGACGACGTTACAGAAGTAAGATTTAACTGGTGGATAATAATAGATTCCAGTTTTATCCACTAAGGAAAGCTGCCTTGATTGAGTACATGTTTTGCGAAAGAACATAACATGGTGCTGGTCCTTTGCCTCATAATGTGGTGTCAACAGTTGAACTGTGGACTGTATGGGAGCATAGAGGTTAGCACAACACTGCTACAGTGCCAGCGATTGGGCTCATTTCCTGCTGTCTTGCTCCACATTCCAAAAGCACATTAATTGGGCAGTGCAGGCTCATTTGTCTGGAAGGGCCTGTTAATGTGCTGTACCCTTAAAATAAAATAAAATAACTCTAACTCTTCCTTCCCACAGGGCCTTCTATTTTTCTAACATTTGTGTGCCAATCTAAGAGTTTCTTAAATGTCCATAATGGATCTGCATCTCACCTGGCAAGATAATTCATGCACTCATCACTCACTGTGAAAAAAAAACCTTACCTCTGATATCTCCCCCACCTCCCCACCGCATACTTCCAAGATTTAAAGATACAAAGTGCATTTATTATCGAAGATTGTATAAATTATACAACCTTGAGATTTGCTTGCTTACGGGCCGTCGCAAAGCAAAGGACCCAAAAGAACGCAATTAAAGATATAAGACCAACCCCCGGTACACACAGAAAAAGAGAAAATCAAAAACAAATCGGGCAAACAGTGGAAGCAAGCAACAACAACAGCATTCCGAATCAAATTGGGTCCTCGGGTTCAAAACCCCACAGCAGCCTGGAGTAGGCCAATCTACCCGGGCTGGCAGGTAAATTGTCTGAACAGCGGATTGCACCTCACATTAGGACTTGGGCTCTGCTGTGGCAAATCACTCCGGGTCTGGATGCACCACCCAGCCAAACACTCTGGACCCAGAGTTCACTGCAATCACCAATCACTTGAAAACCTCCTAGTATTAGCTATTTCAGAAAAAAAGGGGAGGAAAGAGCTATCAGGCTTGTGAACAGAGCAGAATAAGGTGCTGCAAAACAGAATAAAGGTAACCAAGTGTCCACCTTGTCATACAAGAAGTCCTTTCATGAGTCTAATAACAGTGGAATACATTTCAGTCTATGTTTTGATGTGCATATGATATTAAATGTATCTGAAACTGAATCCATCGATCAAATTTATTCCCCTCAACAACGTGTCCCGCTCCAGGGGATCAGCCCCTGGCTTCTCCGTGTGTCCTACGCAGCTCAAGTCTAACACAATCCATCCTGCACTTTAGCCTCAACTGCCACCTGACAGCTGCGTGTTAACGTGCAACACCATCCCCCAGCCGCGATCTAATCAGTGTGGTGTTCAGCAGGGGGTACAAGCTGAAGACAAACAGCCACAAGTAGGCTGAGTTGGAACCAGTGTGGTTTAGAGTCACGTTGCAACTTCAAGTAAATGTTGACGAGGCAGGACTCTGGTCTTCTGTCCCAGAGGTGAGAGTTTCAGTGTTTGCTCAAGTGCTCCCCCTAGTGGCTACTCAGGGAGGTACACCGCTGAAATCCACAGTGGGTATGAGGAGAACAGAAGGTGGTAAGAGTGGAGCCAGAATAGCGAAAGAGGGGTGGGTATAGTTACCAGTGGGTAGAGAAAGTGATGCTTGTATTATCAGGTTGGAGGATGCACAGTCAGATGGTGAGGCAGAGTGGCGTAGTGGTTAGGAACTACTTAGGAAGTTAGGAAAAGGGGAAGTACAACGAGATCTAGGTGTCCTTGTTCATCAGTCACTGAAAGTAAGCATGCAGGTACAGCAGGCAGCGAAGAAAGCTAATGGCATGTTGGCCTTCATAACAAGGGGGATTGAGCATAGGAGCAAAGAGGTCCTTCTGCAGTTGTACAGGTCCCTGGTGAGACCACACCTGGAGGATTGTGTTCAGTTTTGGTCTCCAAATTTGAGGAAGGACATTCTTGCTATTGAGGGAGTGCAGCGTAGGTTCACAAGGTTAATTCCCGGGATGGCGGGACTGTCACATGTTGAAAGAATGGAGCGACTGGGCTTGTATACACTGGAATTTAGAAGGATGGGAGGGGATCTGATTGAAACATATAAGATTATTAAGGGATTGGACACGCTGGAGGCAGGAAACATGTTCCTGATGTTGGAGGAGTCTGGAACCAGAGGTCACAGTTTAAGAATAAGGGGTAGGCCATTTAGAACGGAGTTGAGGAAAAACTTTTTCACCCAGAGGGTTGTGGATCTGTGGAATGCTCTGCCTCAGAAGGCAGTGGAGGCCAATTCTCTGGATGCTTTCAAGAAAGAGTTAGATAGAGCTCTTAAAGATAGTGGAGTCAAGGGATATGGGGAGAAGGCAGGAACAGGGTACTGATTGTGGATGATCATCCGTGATCTCATTGAATGGTGGTGCTGGCTAGAAGGGCTGAATGGCTTACTCCTGCACCTATTGTCTATTAGCGAGTGCAGGTTCAATTCCCGCCACTGCCTGCAAGGAGCTTGTATAGTTTGTGGCCGAGTGGGTCTTCCAGGTGCTCCAGCTTCCTCCCACAGTCCAAAGACGTTCCATTTGTAGGTTAGTTGGTCATTGTAAATTGAATTGAATTGAATTGACTTTATTATTTACATCCTTCATATACATGAGTAAAAATCTTTACACGACGTCTCCGTCTAAATGCGCAAAGTGCAATTTATAGTAATTTATAAGATACATGTACAATAGGAGAGACAATATAACATAGAAATAAAGTTGTGTCAGCATGAATTAATCAGTCTGATGGCCTGGTGGAAGAAGCTGTCCCGGAGCCTGTTGGTCCTGGCTTTTATGCTGCGGTACAGTTTCCCGGATGGTCGCAGCTGGAACAGTTTGTGGTTGGGGTGACTTAGGTCCCCAGTGATCATTCAGGCCCTTTTTTTCACACCTGTCTTTGTGAATGTCCAGAATCATGGGAATTTCAAAACTACAGATGCACTGGGCTGTCCACACCACTCTCTGCAGAATCCTGTGATTGAGGAAGGTACAGTTCCCTACCAGGCAGTGATGCTCTCAGTTGTGCCCCTGTAGAAAGTTCTTAGGATTTGGGGGCCCATACCAAACTTACTCAACCGTCTGAGGTGAAAGAGGCGTTGTTGTGCCTTTTTCACCACACAGCTGGTGTGTACAGACCACATGAGATCCTCAGTGATGTTTATGCCAAGGAACTCAAAGCTGTTCACCCTCTCAACCCCAGATCTATTGATGTTAATAGGCACAAGCCTGTCTCCATTCCTCCTGTAGTCCACAACTAGCTCCTTTATATTTGTGACACTGAGGGAGAGGTTGTTTTCTTGACACCACTGTGTCAGAGAGATGACTTCTTCCCTGTAGGCCACCTCATTATTATCTGAGATAAGGCCAATCGATGTCGTGTTGTCGGTAAATTTGATTAGCAGATTAGAATTGTGGATGATGACTCAGTGATGCACCATCATTAACTCTCAGAGACGTGAGTTGAGTTAAGGTAGGCTTTTATTGACTGGAAGAAAGCACAAGCAGCAAGTGACCACCACACAGTGTCCTGGAGACTGAGGAAAGGGCTGTGCCTCCAATCGCCTTTATACCGGGGTCAGTGCGAGGAGCCACAGGAGCAGTCAGCGGGGCCCGTATCCAGACAGGTATATGTAGTTCACCACACACAGTCATGGGTATACAGAGAATAAAGGAGGGGTTTAGGACACCTGTGTTGCAGGTCAGAGGGGCAGAGGTGAGGGAGCCCTACCACCTGCAGGTGATCTGATAAGAAGTCCAGGATCCAGCTACACAAGACAGGGTGAAGGCCAAGATCTCTGAGTTTCTTCTTGAGCCTGGAGGGAATTATGATGTTGAATGCTGAACTGTAGTCCGAGACAGCATTCTCACATAAGCATCGTTCCTCTCCAGATATGCAAGGACGGTGTGTAGAGCAGTGGCTATTGTGTCGTCTGTCGATAGGTTGTGTCGGTAGGCGAATTGCAGGGGATCCAGTCTGGGTGGTAGCAAGCTGCAGATGTAATCCTTGATGGATGTTTTGAAGCAGGAGGGCACTCCACACTGAGAGAGGGAGAGATTAAAAATGCCTGCAAGCACATCTGCCGGTCCTGCTGCGCGCACTCTGAGTACCTGCTCTGGGATGCCGTCCGTCCGGAAAGTCGGATGACTCCTGGGTCTCTCTGGAATCTCATCTATATCTATGGGGTCTACCAGGACTCCACAGGGTCTTCTCTGTCTCCCTGGAGTCCCCTGTGCCTCTCTGAGGTCTCTTGTGTCACTATGAGATGTACTTCTCGTTGCTGCTGAAGTACAGGCAGAAGCTGAAACAAGAGGTGGCCATAATTAAAACTGTTGGTCCGACCAATCGGTCTCCATGCTACGGGACTGCATTGGTGATGTTGACTGGAATGCCTTCCATCACGAGGATTTCTCCGAGTTCACGGAACTAATAACTTGCATGACCCCACACCAGTCACGACCCCTTTTGTCATTGGGCACAGTCTAGAATTCATTCATTCACTTGTTACTCGCATGATCACGATTGTTCTTGGCAAACTTTTCCACAGAAGTGGTTTGACATTGCCTTCTTCTGGGCAGTGTCATTACAAGATGGGTGACCGCAGCCATTATCAATACTCCTCAGAGATCGTCTGCCTGGTGTCAGTGGTCACATAACCGGGACTTGTGATCTGCACCGGCTGCTCGTACCACTTGCTTCACAAGAACCTGATTTGGAAGCTAAGCAGGTGCTAAACAGTGCTCAAAGGCGACTTGCAGGCTAGCAGAGGGCAGGAGTGCCTTTCATCTCCATTAGTAGAGACGTTTTTCCACTTCACCAAGATAGTCTCTAATTAGTTACCTTAATTATTTAATTTAGACAAATGTGTTGCAATCTAGTAAAACTACAGCAGGATATATCGAGTAAAATGCAGTTGGACCCTCACCATTTAGGCCATGCTCACTTTTCACTAGCCAGAATCCTTCCTTAATGCTTCAGCTAAAACTCCCTTTGTTGTTTCGTACAGTCAAGAACCTGAGGGCTAAGGCAACCACGGGAAAACATATGTTCTATAATCCACACGATTCCTACTCAGCCAGTACTGTGCAAAAGTCTTAGGCACTATAGATTTTTATATGGTATCAGATGGTACGGACTCCACAGAGCCTTGATCTCAACATCACCAAGGCTGTCTGCGATTACCCAGAGAGACAGGAGCAAGCAAGACAGCCGAAGTCTGCAGAACTCTGACAAGTTCTCCAAGATGCTTGGTGGTGTGTATATAATATTTCAGTTATATTTGAGTAATCTTGTATATATATATATTGCTTGATTGAGAAACAGAATCAGATTTAATATCACCGGCATATGTTGTGATACAACAGCAGTACAACAAAATAAACGATAAATAAATATCAACATATATGTCTATTAAATAGTTAAGTTAAAATAAGTAGTGCCAAATAACAGGAATAAAAAAGTAGTGAGGTAGCTGCTCATGGGTTCAATGTCTATTTAGAAACTGGATGGCGGAAGAGAAGAGGCTGTCCCTGAATTGTTGAGTGTGTTATGTCCAGCCCAATGATAACAGTGTGAAGAGAGTATGTCCTGGGTGATGGGATCCTTAGTAATGGACACCGCCTTCCTGAGGCACTGCTCCTTGAAGATGTCTTGGATATTACAGAGGCTGGTACCCATGATAGAGCTGACTAATTTTACAAGTTTCTGCAGCTTAAAAGAAACACTTGAAAATGCAAATCATTTGAAGTTCCAAAACATAATGCTTGGAACAACCTACAAACAAATTTTCTTATTGAAAGCATCTTCACTTTACAGATTTTCCTACATGTGCCTAAGACTTTTGCACAGTACTGTATCGAGTTACAGTCAGGTACGTCTGGAGCAAGGATGTAGTCAGGATTCGACAGGAAGCATCTGCAGGAAACATTCAATGAGATAAAAGGGCAAACTTTATGGAAAATCACAAAACATGCAACTCCTCCGTAATCCAACTGGACAAATTAAAAGACGGTGTCCATCATTAAGGACCCCCCATCATCGAGGTCATGCTCTCTTCTTATTACAACCATCAGGGAACCTGAAAGCACACACTCAAAACTTTAGGAACAATTTCTTCCCCTCTGCCAACAGATTTCTGAATGGTTAATGAAGCAATTTATCAGTTAATGAACATTACTTCAGTAGTTTTGCTCTGTTTTTGCACACTTATTTGATTTTGACATATATTTCTTATTGTAATGTATTGTATTTTAATGCATTGCACTGTACCGCTGTCTCAAAACAACAATTTTCATGACATGTGTCAGTGATAATAAACCTGATTCTGATTCTGAAGGGTACACTGTAAAAGCAGCCCCCAGATAATGTAAGTGTAATGTTCCTGAGAACTGTGCCTCAGCCAATTTCTCTGTAAGTCAGAAACATCTGTGTTTCCTTTGATAAACAATACAACATTACTTCAGGTACACTTGCTATGAATTGGTAAATTGGTTTATTATTATTACCTATGGCAATGTACAGTGAAAAGCTTGTCTTGCATACTGTTCACACAGATTAATTCATTACACAGTACATTGAGGTAGAACAAGGTAAAACAATAAGAGAGGAAAACAAAATGTCCAAAGAACAAAATACCCAGAGCCTGGACTGACACCAACTTACTGCTCTCT
Organism: Hypanus sabinus; assembly: GCF_030144855.1. Lineage (NCBI taxonomy): Eukaryota > Metazoa > Chordata > Chondrichthyes > Myliobatiformes > Dasyatidae > Hypanus > Hypanus sabinus. Next base: position 182,953,172 of record NC_082709.1, on the reverse strand, counting down.
ACTGTGCCTATTGTCTTGTTTATTATTTATTGTAATACCTGCACTGTTTTGTGCACTCTATGCAGTCCTGGGTAGGTCTGTAGTCAAGTGTAGTTTTTGTGTTGCTTTACGTAGTTCAGTGTAGTTTTTGGTATTGTTTCATGTAGCACCATGGTCCTGAAAAACGTTCTCTCGTTTTTACTGTGTACTGTACCAGCAGTTATGGTCGAAATGACAATAAAAATGACGACTTGACTATGAACTGGTCCTCTCCACAGCTGCACTGTTTCAGTCCCCATCAGACGGTGGCGCTACTGCTGGTTGACAACGGCGGCCACAATTAAGTGATATCTTGCCCCGCTGGCACCCGCGATCGTCGATGAATCCTCTCTGCTCCTCCCCTGGCGCCATGCACGCCGGTAATCGTAGTCCATAATTGACGAAACCGTGTAGGAACGGGACGGGGAATCCGGAATAATAGACTACAGTTCCCATCGAGCCGTGCGGCGTGCAGCTAAGGGATTGTCATCGTTGTGAGGAGAGTTGTGGCGAGCCGACACCATGGCCGGGGCAATGGCAATCCTGGGTGAGTGGCCGATCTGCATGTCCGTCTGTGGTTCGAGGGAATGAGAGAGCGGCGTCCGGGTTCCCGGCTGCGGAGGGTTCCCGCTAGCCGGCCGGTTTGTCGGGAATGAGGACCCGGAACCGGCCTGTATCCCGGAGGTTGGCGGTGGCCCCGAACCCGTCTCCTATCCTGGGCGGGGAATCCCGAACCCTGCCCGTATGCTGGGGCTGGGGCTGGGGAGAGTGGTATTTTCTCATTTCCAGTCGAGGGGTCTTCCTGCTTCTCATTCGTGGTAACGCAGCTTCCTGCCGGAGAACCCCATCTTCCCTTCACAGTTGCCACAGTTCAGGCCATAAGCTGTCGCTAGTTAAATTATAACAACTATAATACAAGCTACACAAGCACCATGAGGTAATTAATTATGTGTTTAGCAGCCCGTACCAGACACACACATAACCTCTGAGTGTCGAGAATGGGGGATTAGGGATCGTGTGCAGGCAGAAGCAGTTTGACCTGTCGTTTGAGTGTCCAACATCTTCAGATTTCCTCGTGTTGAAATGTCGGTCCACGGTCTCCTCTTCTGCCACGATGAGGGCACAATCAAGGTTGGCGGAGCAACACCTCATGTTCGGTTTAGGCAGCCTCCAATCGATTTCCCCAACTTCCGGCATTTTTTCCTCCTTCCCCTTACCTCTTCACTTGTTATCACCTCTCCCCGGTGTCCCTCCTCCCCTTTCTCCCCATGGTCCTGTCAGGTTCCCTTTCCGGCTCTTTAACTTTTCCACCCGTCAATTCCCAGCTTACTTCACCCCCCATCCACCAGCTTCACCTATCACCTTTCAGCACGTAGTCTTTCCCCTCGCCCAACTTTTTATTCTAGCGTCTCCCCCTTCCTTTCCAGTCCTGACGAAGGGTCTCGGCCCAAAACATCGACTGTTTATTCCTTTCCATAGAAGCTGTCTGACCTGTTGAGTTCCTGACGTATTTTGTGTGTGTTACTTGAGGTTTAGTTTAATTTGGCATCATCGCCTGTGCAGACTCTGTGGGCAGAAAGGACTATTCTTTTGCTGTGCTGCTCTGTGTATAGAAACACAGGAACAGGGCAGTGTTGTGCCAAACCAGCTAAAAAGCAAATCAAAAACACCCAAACACTAATCTCTCCTACCTACAGTCATTTTCCTCACATTCATGTGCCTGTCTCAGTGTGTCTTAAATCCCTCTAATGTGTTTGTTTCTACCACCATACCAGGCAGCGCCTCCACCACTCTCTGAGTAAAATAACTTACCCCTCCCATCCCCTTTGAACCTACCCCCTCTCACCTCTGGTATTACATCCTACTGGGGGGGGTTTCGGGGGGAGGGGTGAGAGTGTGCGTATGAAAGAGAGAGAGAATGGATGAATGTCTCAGCTCCACAACACTTTGTCAGAGCTGGTCAGAGTTAGTCAGTTGATGGCATTACATGTTGGTGTTGGAAGCATGTCAACACTTGTGGGATGTCCCCAGCACATCCTCAAGTTGTGTTGGTTGTCGGCACAAATGAGACATTTCACTGTTTTGACATACATGTGATAAATAAAGCTGTTCCAAATTAACTTAATCTGGTAGAGTCTGGTTTGTCATCAGGAAGAAAGTACAGCAGCTTCAAGTCCCACACCACCAGATTCAGGAACAACCTCTCTGTCAACTTCTCCCATTCCAGCACTTTCTTATTTTTGCTCTTTTTCAACTACTCATTTATGTTTTATGTATGTATATTTCTTACTGTAATTGATGACTTTGATTATGAATTGCAATGCACAACTGCTGTAAAGCACCATATTTCACAACAGCTGCCAGTGATGTTAAACCTGATTCTGATCATTGCACAAAGGAATTGCCCCTTTTTTTTAAAATACCCTCTTAAACCCATTACACTGGTTGTATTTGGTACCTGCACCTACACAATGATCTCACCTTCTACACACAAACAGGTTTTTCACCATTATCCACTATTATGGCTGCAGACTTGTACTCCCTTAACTTTCTCAAGATCAGAATCACTTTATTGCCAGCATGTGAAACATACCAGAATTGATTACAGTTCAGTGCCAAGCATGAAACACAGGACAATACCATAACAGACAACACAACAGCAACCAACAATTTACAAGTACAAACAGCCATGAGCAATCAACAATTAACAGAACAGTCACATGTGCAAACATTAATAATCTAACTTTAATAAATGTGAGCATATGCACAAACTCAATAATTATCAACAGAGCCATGAAAGCAGGAAAGACCAGTTAATGGATGTGGTGCAGGGACAGTCTTGTACTTTCTCGAAACAATCCCTCTCCAGAACACCATCTTGTCCTACAGACCTACATTTTATTTTAGCATTTGCCAAGGAGGAATTGCATTACAGGAACATGGACATTGTGGTTCAAATAACATCGTGCTTGTTTGCCTTGTGTGGTTTTGTGCATTATGCTTGTCTATAATATTTATATTGATTAATATCCTGTTCCTTCTGGTTATAATATTTCATATTTCCTTCCAACATGGAACCTTTGCAAGTCTATCAAGTTTTCGACAGGGAGTGGCACGGTAGCTTCACTGTTAACGTTGTCGCTCTACATGCCATCTGTAAGATTGGGGTTCGATTCCTGCTGCTGAATGTAAGGAATTTGTACGTTTTCCCCATGACCCCTCCGGTTTCCTCCCCCTCCGGTTTCCTCACACATATGAGTTGGAGTTTGTGAGCCGTGGGCAAACTATGTTGGCGACATTTACAGGCTGCGCAATACAGTCATCTATCATTTGATTGGACGCAAATGGCGCATTTATGTCTTGATGTACATGTGACAAATTAAGCTAATCTAATCGAATCTAATCTGTGCCTGTGCAGAACACTCATTTCCCTACCAGTTATGTATTTTTAAAATTTATTCATTGAGGCACAGTGTGGAATAGTTCCTTGCGGCCTTTCAAGCCACGCCACCCAGCGATCCCCAATTGAACCCTGGCCTAATCACAGGACAGTTTCAATGAGAATTTACCTCCAACCAATGCGTCTTTGGACTGTGGCAGGAAACCAGAGCACCTCGAGAAAACCTACACGGTCGGGAGAAGAACGTACAAGCCCCTTGCACAAATATCCTACTTCCCATCGAGTTCCATCAGATTTTCCAATCCCCGAGTTTTCTTGTCCTCACCACCCTTTGCATAACCACGTTTCATTTGAATATCCTAAAAGCAGTCGATATTTGCCACTTAACCCACCAATCAGATCCAAGACCAAACAGTAGCAAATCCATGTGTTGGCCGGGGGATGTGCAAACTCCACACAGACAGCACCAGAGGTTGATTGAAACCGGGTCGCTGGAGCTATACAGCTGTGGCTGGATTCTGCTCTACAGTTCTGCCCTTGAATATAGATAGCAACATAGACATGGAGTTCAAGTTCAAGTTTATTGTCATCTGACTGTACATAAATGCAACCAGATGAAACAATGTTTAGCTGGACCTCTGTGCATCCACAAAGTATATATAAAACACCCAGCACATACAACTAAATATTACCATAAATGTTAATGAAATATTATTCAAAATGCATATAGAGTATAGCACAGGTAAACAGTAAAGTAAGCAGCTTGCTGTCCTAGTGACCAGACCTCGGTGGTGACAGGGTATTCATTAGTCTCACGGCATGAGGGAAGAAGCTGTTACCCAGTCTGACAGTCCTAGTCCTGATGCTCCTGTACTTCCTTCCTAAGAGGGAAAATAATTTTCCCCCTGTGGGGTCAAATAAATTATAGGGTGAGTGGAAGGGATTCTGAACAAGCAATGGGCCCTTTGTATACAATGCTTCTGGTAAATGTCACATTTTGGAGGGGAGTGGTTGGAGGCAGGGATATCTACTGCACAGAAACCAGGCAAGTGGTTGCTTCTTGTGTGGAAACCTGTCTGTGATGTGCACACAGTACAGTTGTTAGACAGTAGCAGTACTGTTAAGACATTATAGTGCGTGTTTATCTCTAGAGATCTATCGCTCAGGTTTTTAATAATAAACTATAGAACATTACTCAGACATTGGCATTTATGTGTATTAGAAATCTGTCCATTGTTCTCTAGTAGTTATATTGTATTGAACTGTTTGGATTCTTCACATTTGAAATACATTATCCAAATATACACCTATAAAACAGTTAATTGATACCATTGGATCCTGATGCTTTTATGATCGAAAGGTTCTTTAGAAGACTAGAATGAAGCATAAAACGTGTTGCTTATGTTTTATATAAATTCCTCCAGCAGCTTGTGTGTATTGTTCTGGATTTCCATTATCTGCAGAATGTCTTGTGCTTATGATAATTTTCTGCCTTTGTAACAATTAAATAAAACAAACAAGAAAGAGGAGCTGAGACGGCAAAGGAATGAAAAACGAAGAAAAAAGCAGCCGTGGTCATGTCATACTCATTCTAGAGATCAAAATTCCTGTGATAATGGTGGTTGTCCGTTATCTCTGACGATGACAGGAAGCCTCTGTGAGAGGCTTTTTTAAAGTGGACAAGCTGTTGCACTGGCACAGTTCCACTCTCTTGACCTCAGAAGTCTGAGTCCAAGGACGAAGTCTGAGTAGGACGAAGGGTCTTCCTTGGTTGCAGCGGTTGACCATGGCACCTTCTATGCCTTGTCCTGCCCTTCCCTATCCACGGAGTGTTGCAGAACTGCCCTCCTGACCTTGGGATCTCACTGGAGATCTTATCTGCCCAGTCTGCTAGAATTAACTTTCCTTGGTGGATATGCATGTTCCTACCAGTTGATCACAATTAGCCTGTAAAGCAGCCAGATTCAACTACTGAGACACTTGCTCTGGAAAACTAAGAAATCTCTCAAAATACAGAAGCAACTGTCTGTAATTACTGGAAGATTCACCGAACAATTACATGTATATAGATGATTATATAAAAATACAAACAAACATAGGAAAGTTGAATTACAAAAATACCAATTCTACACCCCAATCCAATGATACCTTTACTTACGTGTAGACTGAGGAATGATATTTATATATACATTTTTGCAGATTATTTTAAATGTGCTCTCAGTGAACATTTTATTAGGTACAGAATGGAACCTGATGTGGTCTTCTGCAGCTGTAGCCCATCCACTTCAAGGTTTGATGAGCTTTGCATTCAGATGCTCCTTTACACAGCATTGTTGTAATGTGTGTTTGAGTTACTGAACCAGTCTCTCTATTCACCAAACATTTTCATTGGCAAGGTGTTTTTGTGCAGAGCACTGCGGCTCACTGTATTTTTTTTTACTTTGTTTACACACCATTCTCTGTGAACTCTGAGACTGTTGTGCGTTTGGGAGAAAAAAAAATCAATCCCAGGAGGTTAGCAGTTTCTGAGATACTCAGACCACCCTGTCTGGCACCAACAATCATTCCACAATTAAAGTCACATAGATGACATATCTTCCCCATTCTGATGTTTCCTGAACAACAACTGAACCTCTTTTCCATGTCTGCATGCTTCTGTTCATTGAGTGGCAATCCAATGATTGGCTGATGAGATATTTGCATTAACGAACAGTTGTACAGGTGAGCATAATAAAGTGGCCACTGAGAACCTGTGCTACCTGTGTTTGAGTGCAGGATCTATCAGTGGCAATGAGTCTAATTCTGTGATCTTCACCTGCTTAAGTCGTGCGCTCGTCATCTTTGAGTGCTGAAGGTGACTCCGTAAAGAGATGGATGTGGTGACTGTTGAATTAGTTCCAGAGGAAACAGAAAATTGAACGGAATATAAACACCCCTTAAAATAGTAACTTTGAAAGTTTGGTTTTGTTGACCCAGGTTCTGTGTGAGTTAGTTACTGGAGATTATGGATAAATAATCTTATGTGTATAGATCCTTCACTCCCAGTACCCATGATAACAGAGCGAATTAGAAGTATTTTTTTTCCAGATGCCATTCAGAGTGTTTAGTGCAAAGGCGTGTTTTGATGACGGGCATTAGTTAAGTAAATGAACATTTGCAGTAATCAAAGTTGAACAAAACAGTGCGGAATATAAAAGTGTTACTCAAGGGCGTGACCTTCTTCACCGTATATAGTATATAGCAGCAGTGGAGGGGGGATTAGTTAGAGGTATACATAATGATGAGAGGTGTAGTTAAGGTAAACGTAAGCAGGCTTTTTCCACTTGAGGTTGGGTGGGACTACATCGGTTAAGGGTGAAGCTGAAATGTTTCGGGGCACCATGAGGGGAAGCTTCTCTCAGAGGGTCGTGAGAGTATGGAATGAGCTGCCAGTGCTGGTGGTTTATGGAGCTCGATTTCACCTTTTAAAAGAAGTTTGGATAGGTACATGGATGGAAGGGGTATGGAGAGTGAGGTCTGGGTACAGGTCGATGGGATCAGATTATTTAAATAGTTCAGCACAGACCAGATGGGCCTAAGGGCCTGTTTCTGTGCTGCAATTTTCTGTGACTTTGTCTCTATTTATTGAGATACAGTGCAGAACAGGCTCCCTGGCCCTTCAAGTCGTACCACCTGGCAATCCTCCATTGTAAACCTCACCTGTTCATGGGATATTTTACAATAATGAATCAACCTACCAACCGGTACGTCTTTGGACTGTGGGAGGAAACGGGAGCACTTAGAGGAAACTCGCTGTCACAGGGAGAATGTACAAACTACTTACAGGCAGCAGAGGGAATTGAACCCAGGTCGCTAGTACTGTCAAGCGTTCTACTAACCATGCTTTACAGTCCAGTGCACACGAGATGCTGCAAGAACTCAGCAAACAAAAAAGCGTGTATGAAAACGAATAAACCGTCGACATTTTGAGCCGAGTCACTTCATCAAGACTAATGAAAGATCGACTGTTTATTCACTTCCATACACGCTGAGTTCCTCCAGCATTTTGTGTGTGTTGCTCTGGATTTCCAGTATTTACAGAATCTTGTGTTTCCATTTAGAATCAGAATGAGGTCTATTGTCATGTACATATGTTGTGAAATTTGTTGTTTTGTGGCAGCAATACTATGCAAAGCATAAAAAATTATAAATTACAATAAGAATATACAGAAAATACATAGTGAGATAGTGTTTATGAATTCATGGTCGTTCAGAAATCTGATGGCAAAGGCAAGAAGCTTGCTCATTTATTTACAGGTGCCATGTGGTAACAAGCCCTTCTGGTTCAATGATCCCGCGCTGCCCAGTTGCACCTTTATGACCAATTAACCTACTAACCTGTACGTCTTTGGAATATGTGAGGAAACCAGACTGGTAAAAACCGGTTATACTGGTAAAAACCTGTTAAAACTGGTTTTTACCCATAAAAACTGTTTAAAACCAGCTTATACTGGTTAAAATTGGTTTATACTGGTTTTAAAAGTGGTTAAAACAGGATAAGGCTGGTTTATACTGGTTAAAACTGGTTTAAACCAGTTTATACTGGTAAAAACTGGTTTAAAGCATACGTACACAATGCTGGAAGCACTCAGCAGGTCAGGCAGCATCTGTGAGAAAAGAGTAGCCAATGTTTCGGGCCGAGACCAACTGGTTTAAACAGGTTTATAGTGATTAAAACCGGTCATCTGGTTTATACTGGTTAAAACCGGTTTATACTGGTAAAAGCCGGTTAAAACCAGTTTATGCTGGTTAAAACCAGTTAACCAGTTTATACTAGTAAAAACCAGTTACAACCGGTTTATATTGGTAAAAAAAACGGTCAAAACTGGTTTATACTGGTTACAACACACACAAAATTCTGGTAGAACACAGCAGGCTAGAGAAGCGATGTCGATGTTTCGGGCCGAGACCCTTCGTCAGGACTAACCAAAAGGAAAGATAGTAAGAGATTTGCAATTAGTGGGGGGAGGGGGAAATGCGAAATGATGGGAGGAGACTGGAGGGAGTGGGATGAAGCTAAGAGCTGGAAAGGTGATTGGCGAAAGTCATCTTGACAATAGAGAAGGCCATGGATAGACATGTCAGAATGGGAATGGGACGTGGAATTAAAACGTGCGGCCACTGGGAGATCCTGCTTTCTCTGGCAGACAGAGCGTACATGTTCAGCGAAACGGTCTCCCAGTCTACATCGGGTCTCACCAATATATAAAAGGCCACACCAGGAGCACAGGACGCAGTATACCACACCAGCCGACTCACAGGTGAAGTGTTGCCTCACCTGGAAGGACTGTTTGGGGCCCTGAATGGTGGTGAGGGAGGAAGTGTAAGGGCGGGTGTAGCACTTGTTCCGTTTACAAGGATAAGTGCCAGGAGGGAGATCGGTGGGAAGGAATGGGGGGGGATGAGTGTTCAAGGGAGTCGCGTAGGGAGCGATCCCTGCAAAAAGCAGAAAGAAGGTGGGAGGGAAAAATGTGTTTGGTAATGGGATCCTGTTGGAGGTGGTGGAAGTTACTGAGAATTATACGTTGGACCTGGAGGCTGGTGGGGTGGTAGGTAAGACAAGGGGAACCCTATCCAGAGTGGGGTGGCGGGTGCTTGGGGTGAGGGCAGATGTGCGGGAAATGGGAGAGATGAGTTTGAGAGCAGAGTTGATGGTGGACGAAGGGAAGCCGCTTTGCTTAAAAGAGGAAGACATCTCCTTCATCCCGGAAGTGTTGCACAAGGACTCGTAAGTCCCACTGCACCTCTGATGCTTGAATTTTCTCCCCATTTAGATAATAGTTCACACTATTGTTCCTTTTACCAAAATACATTATCCAGGACCATGCCAGAATCAAGTGATTCTTGAAAGATCATGACCAATGCATCTGTTATCTCTTCAGCAACCTGTCTCAGGACTCTGTGATGTCGTCCATCTGGTCCAGGTGACTTATCTACCTTAAGACCTTTGAGTTTGCCTCACAGCTTTGTAATAGCAATGGCACTCACTCCTGCTCCCTGATACTCTCAGACCTCTGACACACTGCTAGTGTCTTCCATAATGAACGCTGATGCAAAGTACCCATTAAGTTCATCTGCCATTTCATTTTCCAGTGGTCCCATATTAACTCTCATCTCCTTTTTACTCTTTATATAACTGAAAAAAACTTCTAGTATCCTGCTTTTTATTAATTGGCTGGTTTACCCACATGTTCTATCTTTACCTTTTGTTGGATTTTAAAAGCTTCTCAATCATCCAACTTCCCATTCACTTTTACTATGTTATTTATATGCCCTTTCCTTGGCTTTTATGCAGTTCTCAACTTCCCTTGTCAGCCGTGGTTGCCTACCTTGCCATTTGTGAATTTCTTCTGTGGGACTTGTCTATCCTGCACCTTGTGAACTATTCTCAGAAACTTCATCCATCTCTGCTCTGCCGTCATCTCCGCCAGTATCCCCCTCCAATCCCCCTGGGCAAGCTCCTCTTTCATGCCTCTGTAATTCCCTTTATTCCATTGCAATACTGATACACGTGACTTATGCTTCTACCTGCCTCCTACTGGTTCCTTTACATAAAGCTCCCTAATATGATCTGGGTTATTACACAACATTCAATCTAAGATAACCCTTTCCCGAGTAGGCTCAAGAACAGGCTGCTCTTTATAGACATTCAACAAATTCCCTCTCTTGTGATCTGACAACAACCAGATTTTCCCATCCCCTTGCATATTGGAGTCCCCTATTACAATTGTGTCATTACCCTTATTACATACCTTTTCCAGCTCCCTTTGTAATTTCAACCCCACACCTTGGCTACTATTTGGAGGCCTGTATGTAATTCCCATAATGGATTTTTTTACCCTTGCAGTTTCTTAACTCCACCCACAAAGATTCAACATTCTGTGACCCTATGTCACCTCTTTCTGAAGGTCTAATTCCATCTCTTACCAATAGAGCCACACAGTTGCCTATGCCTTTCTGCATGTTCTTTCGTTACAAAGTACGGTCGGCCCTCCTTATCTGCAGATTCTGCATACGCGAATTCAACCGACCATGAATCGCGAAAACCCGAAAATGCTCTTCTGGCACTTGTTCGAGCATGTACAGACTTTTTTTTCTTGTCATTATTCCCTAAACAATGCAGTGTAACAACCATTTTACAGAGCATTTACATTGTATTAGGTATTATAAGTAATCTAGAGATGATTTAAGGTATATAGGAGGATACTATATCATGGGTTATCGTGCATCGGGATTGAAAAAATCCGAAGTTCTCTTACTAAGTAAGTTGGAACAGGTACATCCGGTATTATTTAGCGTCAGTTAGTCAAACATTTGTCTTAGTATAAAGTATATATTTTACCTTTCTATGTAAATAAAACACTTAAGAATGTATGTTTCAGCACCGGGCTCGGGAAGTTCCCGAGTTCGATCTAGTGACAGATCACTCCCGGGTGCGCTCTCAACTGTGCCGGGTTGATGTGGAGGATCAAAACCCCAAAACCCAATAATTAAACCGCTGTGTTGCTTAATAGTAATTGTAGCTTTCATCGGGACAGAGCCTTTCTCCTTTAAAATTGTTCCGATAGTTGACTGACGTGGCCTAACGCTGTCATAATAGTTGGGAATGGACCCAAATGCAGGACACAGACACTGAAGTTCTAGGAACAGGACAGGACCGTTCGCAGACTAGGCTAGGGAAGCAGGACTGGGACGAGGGACTGGGAACAAGGAGCCTCAGCATGGACTCCGAGCCCAAGACTGTACCAGGATCCAGAACCTGGGTCTTGACTCGGGCTCGGACCCCAAACCAGGCGAAGACGTGAGGAGGTCTGGGTTCTGGGGCCTTGAGGCTAGAGGCTTGAGGCTGGGGTCTTGAGGCTTGAAGCTGTGGTCTTGAGGCTTGCATAACTCGGAGGCTGGAGCTTGGAGGCCGGTTAGGAAATGTACATCAACATAAAGAGCCGGGACTTATCCTTCGACAAGCTGGGACTCCTCTTTAATAAGACATTAACATGAGACTGGGTAGTACATAGACGAGCCGGGACTTCTCCTTCGACGAGCTGGGACTCAACTTTCACTCCACACCAAGGTGGGGCAGGTCCATCCGTCGGGTAATGGCAGAACGGCCTGACTTACCCGACGGAGACAAGACAAGACAGATTACCCCCGCAGGGCAACGGCAGAACGGCCTGACTTACCCGACGGAGACAAGACAAGACAGATTACCCCCGCAGGGCAAGGGCAGAATGGCCTGACTTACCCGACGGAGACAAGACAAGACAGATTCCCCCCGCAGGGCAACGGCAGAACGGCCTGACTTACCCGACAGAGACAAGACAAGACAGATTAGGAAGAGGATAGGAAGAGACAAACACTGAAGAATGATAGACAGTTCCATTTCTGCATCAGGACTGTTCCGAGTCGCAGTTATGGCGAGCAACCTTGGCTGGCTACGGAAACAACCGGATCCCTTCAGCCACCCAGCTGACCCGGGAAATGGACAAATCCGTACCGCAATGACCACTTTGACTACTGCCAGCAAGGCTCCAAGAAGTAATGTTTCTCCAACATGACCTAAAGATGGCAAGTGGCTGCTCTAGCCTTCCACCAGCCGTTTGCTCCCAGGGAATCTTGACAAGATGACCCCCCCCAACCCACACTCAATCCCAGGGCCACTTATATTCCCAGTCCCAAGATGAGCATCAGGTGTTTATGGTTAAGTCCTACCGAAACAAGGGACAGCCGGAGGAGCCAGAGTCCACGGACTGGACCGTGACAAACGCTTTTCCAATGACCGATGGTGTTTCACCTCTTTCCAATCGCTTTATTATTTCCACTTTATTTTCAATCGTGATCGTAATTATTTTTGTGAACAGAAACACTACGCATTCAGAGCTCTGGTGCCGGGTCCTAATGTCCACCGCACTGAGACAGGTTAAATAAGGTCTGGGGTTTGGCTGGGTCCTAAGGTCCACTGGATTGAGACAGGTTGAATAAGGGACTTAAGCATCCACGAATTTTGCTATCCGTGAGGGGTCCTGGAACCAATCCCCCGTGGATAAGGAGGGCCGACTGTATACCGTTTGATGTTAAGCTCCCAACTATGGTCTTCTTTCAGCCACGAATCTGTGATGCCCACAACGTCATTGCGACCAAACTCTTAATTTCATCATGAGTTTTTCTTTCAATTACAGTGAGAAATATATAATAAAATTAAATAAGTAATTTGAAAAGTAGTGAGGTCATGTTCAAAGGTTCATGGACCATTCGGAAATCTGATGGTGGAGAGGAAGAAGCTGTTCCTGAAACACTGAGTGTGTGCCTTCAAACTCCTGTACCTCCTCACTGATGGTAAAAATGAGAAGAGAGTGTGTCCTGGGTAGTGTGGCCATTAATGATGAATGCCGCCAATTCAGGCATCACCTTTTGAAGTTGTCCTCAAAGCTGTGAAGGCTCGTGCCCATGATGGGGCTGGTGCAGTTTGTAACCCTCTGCTGTTTTTTCCGATCCTGTATAGCAGCCCTTTCATACTAGTTAGAAGGCTGTTCATGGTATCTCTGTAGAAATTTGCTAGAGTCTTTAGTGACATATTAAATCTTCTCAAACTCCAAATGAAATATAGCTGCTGAAGTGCCTTATTTGCAATTGTATTAATATGTTGGGCCTAGGATAGATCTTCAGAGATGCTGACAACTTTTCCACTGCGCGACTCCTCAGTGAGGACTGGTGTGTCTTTCCTTGACTTTCCATTCAAGTGAATGTTTTTATCTCATCATCTTATTCCCATTGCACAAGTTCAAGGTTTAATTGACATTCAACCATGCATGGTGTTCCTCTGGGGCTAAGGTGCAAACCACAGTACCAACTATCACACACAATACATGTAGTTATGACAGCAGGAAAACATAATAGCCAGCAAAAATTATATATAGCATGTCCCTTAAGTATCATGGCCTGTATATTGATGGTGTAATATCTTTGTACATATAATATTAGCTCTAATATTTGTGTATCATCAATATCATTTATTGACAACTTTACAGGAATGTTCAAAGTGTTTTAACACAGTTTTCAACTAACACACACAGTGATAGGAGGACTTTAAACTGCGGTCCTTCCTAATAGAGCATTTTCTATGGCTATATCCAGTCTTAGCAATTGGCTTAATGTGTAGTGCTGAATCTTAGAGTGTGCCAGTTTGCAGTACTCAGTTGTGAACATCCTGTACTGGAACACCACTGAGCTTTAGACAGTCCAGATGGCACCTTTCACTGATAATTTACTTCATTCTGTGACCCTGAATAACCAGCAGAGTCCTATGTGATTAATCTGTTAAAGAGTCATAAAGTAGTTCAGCATGGATACACGCCCTTTGGCCCATTGAGTCCATACTGACCAGGTGCTCACCCAAATAGTCCCAATTTCCTTTATCCCTGTGTACGTGTACACACACAGACACCATTCTGCCGTTGTTGGAAATCCAGAGAAATACACAAAGTGCTGGAGGAACTCAGTAAGTCATGGAGTGAGGAATGAGCTGTGATTGCGAGTGGTGCATGTGAGCTCGATTTCAACATTTCTTATAAGTTTGGATAGATACTTGGATGGTGGGAATATGGAGGGCTATGGTCCCAATGCAAGTTGATGGGAGTTGGCAGTTTACATGGTTTCAGCATGGACTAGATAGGCTGAAGAGCCTGTTTCAATGCTGCGCTTTTCTCTGACCCTGCCAGGCCAGGATCTTTATTCAAAACTGATGAAGGGCCTTGGCCTGAAACGTTGACTGTTTATTCCTTTCCATTGATGCTGCTTGACTTGAGTTCCTTCAGCATTTTGTGTGAGTTGCTCTGGATTTCCAGCATCTGCAGAACCTTTTTTTTTGCCAGTGGTTCTAGAGATGGTGTTCCCAACCTCAGTTAATGGTAGTTACTTTTGAGTCATACTGATTAAGGACACCAAATTTATTTCCCTACAGTACATTTGTGTGTTATGTGGCTTTTTGAGACAATCAAAACATTTCCAGCTCAATTTTATTTAAAAACTTTATTCCACAATTGTTTTTTTAATTAAATGCCTGCTGTATTGGGATTCTAGTTCATCTGCAGGTGATTAATCCAGGCCCTTGTAATCTCCAATTTTATTGTTGTCATCGGTTCATGCGCACATTGTATAAATGTGTCAAAAATTGGCTTTTAGCAGCACAATACATGATAAGATGGTTGATAGGAAATTAAAACAACTTTTATGCATGAAAGGTGTTGTCTTTGTGAAATGATCTATCGGAAGAACTGTTTTAGGAAGGTGCACCTACAATTTTCAAAAAGTCATTTGGATGGGTGCATGGGTTGGTGAGGTTTAGGAAGTTATGAAGCATACACATGGACAGGTGGGGTTCACTTGGATAAGGCATCTTGGTTGGCATGGACCACTTGGGCTGAAAGGTCTTTTGCCATGCTGTATCCCACTGAGTCTATTCTCTCTCTTTTGCCCATTATGCCGCCGGTGTTTACGCAGCAATGAAGGTTTCCATCTCTGGCGATGTTCACAGCATCCTTCGTCGTGAAAAGTAGCTTCAAATTCTGACTCTATGCTGAGGCCATACATAAATATAAACTTTCTTAAAAGTTTTTTTCCCTCAGGCAGCTAATCTGATCAACTATTCAGACTAGCCCTCACCTCTCCACCCCCATCAATGCACTGTAAACACTTTGAACCACTTCTTGTAATGCTGTTAACATTGTAAATTAACATTATTCATGTATTTATACATATTCATTCCATATAATTACTTTAATCTCTAATCTTTTAAATAATTCTTTATCCTTTATAACCGTTGAATTTTTTTGTTGTTGCATGTCACACCCTGACCAACACCACAGCCAATTCTGAGTATATGTATATAGTGAATAAAGTTGATCATTGACTAACATAAATTATTTGTGAGAATGATCCCAGGAATGAAAGTTAATGCATGAGGAGCATTTGATGTCAGTTGGCCTGTACTCACTGGAGTTTAGAAGAATAAGGTAGGGTGGGGGATATCTCACTGAAACATAAGACACAGAATAGTACAGCATAAGAACAGAACCTTCGGCCCACAATGTTTTGCTGAACCAATTAAATTAGTGATCAAGTGGCCAACTAAAATAGTCTCTCCTCCTGTTCATGTGCCTATCTAGACATCTCTTAAAAATCCCTAATGTATCTGCCTCTATCACCAGAACAGGCATTGGTACCCACCAATGTCGTATATTGAAAGGCCTAGATAGACTTGATGTAGAGAGGATGTTCCCCATAAAGGGGGAGTCTAGGACCTGAGGGCACAGCCTCAGGCTATCAAGACATTCCTTTAGAACAGAGATGAAACATTTGTTTAGCCAGAGGATGATGAATATGTGGAATTCATTTCCATGGATATCAGTGGAGGCCAAACATTTGGTATATTTAATGTGGAAGTTGATGAGTTCTTAATTAGTAAGGACATCAAAGGTTTGGATGGCAGGTGGAAATGCACCTCTACCAAAGGAGGTGCAAAGTACTCCTTCCCCTCCTGCTAGCCATCAGGTCACCCTTGGGCAAGATGTAGCACCTGCTTAGCTCCCCCGCCCCCACCAATCAGGGTCATCTGAAGCTATGGGAGCAGGTGGTGGATGGTCTATTGAGCAGTCAGTGTACATCACACGTCTTGGTTACGTGACCACTGATGCCAGGCAGACAGTCTTTGAAGAGTATTGACAATGGCTGGTGTCATCCTTCTAGTAAAAACACTGCCCAGAAGGTGGCAACGGCCAACCACTTTCTTAGAAAACTTTGCCAAGAACACTCATGACACATGGTAATGATGATCAAAGGTCATGGGGGAGAAAGGAGAATGTGGTTGTGATGGATAATAAATCAGCCATGGTAGAATAGCAGAGAAGACCTGATGGGCAGAATGGCCTAAGTCTGATAGTTTGCCTTATTGAATAAACAAAGCACTATTGCAAGATTTGTTACAGTAATGTAACCACTGGACTATTGTATTGTTATGTTTCCACAGGCTCTTCAATCCTGGCCCTCCTGTTGGCTGGATACCTGGCACAGCAGTACCTTCCCCCTCCCAAACCGAAAGTGATCGGTGTAGATCTGGGCACCACATACTGCTCTGTCGGTGTGTTCCAGCCCGGCACTGGAAAGGTGGAGGTGATTGCCGACAAAGTTGGGCGAAGGAGTTTGCCAAGTGTGGTGTCGTTCACTGACAGAGGGATATTGGTGGGGTATGATGCTCAGGATCTGGGTGACACCAATCCGCTCAACACTGTGTATGACGCCAAGCGCTTTGTAGGAAAGCGCTTCACACCAGAAGAGCTGAGAGATGAAAGCAGCCGGTACCAGTTCAAGGTAATGACCAAGCTGTTTTGTTCACTATTTTCATTTAGAAATACCCCTTTAGAACAGAGATAAGGAGGAATTCTTTTAGCCAGAGAGTGGTGAATCTGTAGCATTCATTGCCACAGGTATCTGTGGAGGCCATGTTAAAGGGTATATTTACAGCAGAGATTGATAGGTTCTTAATTAGTCATGGCATCAAAGGTGATAGGAAGAGGGAGGAGAATGGGGTTGAGAGAAGTAATAAATCAGCCCTATCTAATGGTGGAACAGGCTCGATGTGCCAAATGGCCTGATACTGCTCCTAACTTTTGTGGTCTTAGAATCTTAGAATATGGAAACTGTCTCTTTGGTCCAACTGGTCCATGCCAACTATGAGGAAAGATTGAAAAGGGACCAGAGGGGCGCGCAGGCTCGCCTCTCTAGCAGCAGAGGAATCCCATAAGCGATCAGAAGGCAGCTAGCAAGCATTTACCCTCTGCATTCGCCTAGAAGTTTCAATCTCCTTCGTCACTTTAATCAGCGAGTAATGGAAGCTTTAGTCAACAAAATGGAGCTGGAAATTAACTCCAAATGACACAGCCAAACGATCTCCAAGCTGTAAATTGCAGGCTTCCAACAGTTCCAGAAAAACGCTTGAGATGAGAAACAGATGTAAAAGATATAAAAGAAGTGAAATAAATAAGTAATAAAAGGTGAAATAAACTTCCGGTAATGTCCCCTCTTCTTTACCATTCCCCTTTTCCCCCTCTCACCATATCTCCTTACCTGCCCATTGCCTCCCTCTGGTGCTCCTCCCCTTTTTCCTTCCTCCATGGCCTTCTGTCTTCTCCTATTAGATTCCCCCCTTCTCCAGCCCTGTATCTCTTTTGCCAATCAACTTCCCAGCTCTTTACTTCATCAACCCCCCCTCCCCATTTCACCTAGCACCTTGTGTTTCTGCCTTCCCTCCCCCCACCTTCTAATCCCAACTCCTCATCTTTTTTTCTCCAGTCCTGAAGAAGGGTCTCAGCCCGAAACATTAACTTACTTTTTTCCATAGATGCTGCCTGGGGCAGTGAGTTGCCTCTTAGCTAATGAAATTTAACATAGAAAACTGAAGTGATTTATCTTGAAAGCATGAGTTTAGAAATGACAATATAATTAGTGCAATTCTGAAAATAGACAATAGACAGTAGGTGCAGGAGTAGGCCATTCGGCCAGCACCACCATTCACTGTGATCATGGCTGATCACACACAATCAGTACCCCGTTCCTGCCCTCTCCCCATATCCCTTGACCCCGCTATCTATAAGAGCTCTATCTAACTCTCTCTTGACTGCATCCAGAGACTTGGCCTCCACTGCCTTCTGAGGCAGAGCATTCCACATATCCTCCACTCCCTGAGTGAAAAAGTTTTTCTGCATCTCTGTTCTGAATGGCCTACCTCTTATTCTTAAACTGTTCTGGACTCACCCATCAGCGGGAATATGCTTCCTGCCTCCAACGTGTCCAATCCCTTAATAATCTTATATGTTTCAATCAGCTCCCCCTCATCCTTCTAAATTCCAGTGTATACAAGCCCCGTCGCTCCAATCTTTCAACATATGACAGTCCCGCCATTCTGGGAATTAACCTTGTGAACCTACACTGCACTCCCTCAATAGCAAAGACTGTTGGAACAGAGAACATCTGTGAATTCTTAACACAAAAGGTTCAGCAGATGCTGGAAATCCAGAGCAACACACACAAGGTGCTGGAGGAACTCAGCAGGTCATGAAGCACCTAGGAAAATGAATAAACAGTCATTTTTTCAGAGTCTTCCATCTCAAAATGAGTCATTGAGTCCCTCAATCAAAGCTGTAAAATCTTGTGGTATCTGGAAAAACTTCATTAAATTTTTTATAAGTAATAATACATTGTATTCCTGGTTTTATAAATGGACAGATTGAGTGCAATTCAAAAATGTTTTCAAATTAATGGTTAGACTCAATTGGGTGATTGCTTACAGTTCTGGATATCAGTTCATGAATCCTGATGAAGGGTCTCAGCCTGAAATGTCTGTTCATTCCCTCCATGTCCTGCCTGATATGCTGAACTCCTCCAGCTTTCTGTGTGTGTTGCTCGAGATTTCCAGCATCTGCAGTCTCATGTCTCCATTGATGAAAGTCAGAAGGTTTGAAGGTACAAGTAAAGTTTCTGAGCAAAAAGGTCACAGATTTAATGCCTTTGGCATACATCCCATTGAGGATGAAAGGAAATTTTATTTGACAATTGAGTTGCGTAATGGAATTTCTAAGTTACTATGTCAAAGGAAATATTATTAATAAAAAAGAATAAATATTAAAGAACGTATAAGAGCACAGCAATAGCAACACTTCTTAACTCGCATTCCTTATAATGGGTTCCCAACCTGAGTTCCACAGACCCCTCGATTAATGGTAGAAGTCTATTGCATAAAAAAGATTGGCAACACCTGCCTTATAATGTAACTAAGAAACCTCATGCAGCCTCTGTCTCCATTTGTGGAGCTTGTGTTTTACTGGTGGGTTCAAAGATTCGAAGTATATTATCAAATTATGCATGCAGTATACAACCCTGAAAATTGTCTTTCCACAGATAGTCACGAAACAAAGAAGAAAATCATGGAACCCATTCAAAGAAAAACAATAATCCCATTCCCACGCACATAAAAACAAATGGTGAATGGCTTAAAAAACTAATAACATAGAACATATATAACACAAAATCGAGAGTCCAGGCATATTCAGTTCAGTTTAGTGCTGTGTTGTTCATTATCTGCAGGCTGCCCCAATTAAAAAGCGCCAGTAATAGCCACAAATAAGGAGCGAGCAGAAACGTATCATAATGTGAACTACAGAGTCCAATCCACAAACTGCGTCAATTAAACCTTGCCGAAGACCCAGGGCCCCACTACAATCTTCTGGCAACATCAAGCGAAAGGGGGAGAGAGGTCTCTTGTTGGTGGGTGAAACTATTGTTGTACAACATTGGTGGCCAGTGCTGCTGGATGCAAACTTTTCTAAGTGGTGGTTGGACATCTGAATTTGGAATCCAGCACATAGTGATTTACACTCAGTAGCCTCTTTACAAAGTATACCTACACACTGTTTGTTAATGTAAATAGCTAAACCAATCATGTGGCAGCAACTCAATGTATAAAAGCATGCAGAAATGGTCAAGAGGTTCAGTTGTTGTTCAGACCAAACATCAGACTGAGGAAGAAATATGATCTAAGTGTCTTTGACCATGGAATGATTGTTGATGTCGGATGGAGTAATTTGAGTATCTCAGGAACTGCTGATTTCTTGGGATTTTCACACACAGCAGTCTCTAGTGTTTACAGAGAATGGTGTGAAAAACACAAAAACATCGAGTGAGTGGCAGTTCCATGGGCAAAGGTGCCTTGTTAGTGGGAGAAGTCAGAGGTGAATGGCCAGATTGATTCAAGCTGACAGGAAGATGACTAACTCAAATAACCACATGTTACAACAGTGGTGTGCAGAAGAGCTTCTCTGAATGATGCAGCTCTATAAAACTCTGGTTAGGTCACACTTGGAGTACTGTGTCCAGATCTGGTTGCCTCACTATAGGAAGGATGTGGAAGCACTAGAAAGGGTACAGAGGAGATTTACTAGCATGCTGCCTGGTTTAAAGAGTATGCATTATGATCAGAGATTAAGGGAGCTAGGGCTTTACTCTTTATAAACATATAACAATTCCAGCACGGAAACAGGCCATCTCGGCCCTTCTAGTCCATGCTGAATGCTTACTCTCACCTAGACCCACTGACCTGCACTCAGCCCATAACCCTCCATTCCTTTCCTGTCCATATACCTATCCAATTTTACTTTAAATGACAATACCGAACCTGACTCTACCACTTCTACTGGAAGCTCATTCCACACAGCTACCAGTCCTGACTAAAGAAATTCCACCTCATGTTACCTCTAAACTTTTGCCCCTAACTCTCAACTCATGTCCACTTGTTTGAATCTCCCCTACTTTCAATGGAAAAAGCCTATCCACATAAACTCTTATCTATCCCCCTCATAATTTTAAATACCTCTATCAAGTCCCCCCTCAACCTTCTATGCTCCAAAGAATAAAGGCCGAACTTGTTCAGCCTTTCCCTGTAACTTAGGTGCTGAAACCCAGGTAACTTTCTAGTAAATCTTCTCTGTACTCTCTATTTTGTTGACATGTTTCCTATAATTTGGTGACAAGAACTGTACACAACACTCCAAATTTGGCCTCACCAATGCCTTGTACAATTTTAACATTACATCCCAACTCCTATACTCAATGCTCTGATTTATAAAGGCCAGCATACCAAAAGCTTTCTTCACCACCCTGTCCACATGAGATTCCACTTTCAGGGAACTATGCACCATTATTCCTAGATCACTCTGTTCTACTGCATTACTCAATGCCCTACATTTACCATGTATGTCCTATTTGGATTATTCCTACCAAAATGCAGGACCTCACACTTATCAGCATTAAACACCATCTGCCATCGTTCAGCCCACTCTTCTAACTGGCCTAAATCTCTCTGCAAGCTTTGAAAACCTACTTCATTATCCACAACGCCACCTACCTTAGTATCATCTGCATACTTACTAATCCAATTTAACACCCCATCAACCAGATCATTAATGTATATGACAAACAACATTGGACCCAGTACAGATCCCTGAGGCACACCACTAGTCACCAGCCTCCAACCTGACTAACAGTAATCCAGCACTACTCTCTGGCATCTCCCATCCAGCCACTGTTGAATCCATTTTACTACTTCAATATTAATACCTAACAATTGAGCCTTCCTAACTAACCTTCCGTGCAGAACCATGTTAAAGGCCTTACTGAAGTCCATACAGACAACATCCACTACTTCACCCTCGTCAACTTGCCTCATAACCTCTTCAAAAAATTCAATAAGATTTGTCAAACATGAACTTCCACGCACAAATCCATGCTGACTGTTCCTAATCAGACCCTGTCTATCCAGATAATTATATATATCATCTCTAAGAATACTTTCCATTAATTTACCCACCACTGACGTCAAACTGACAAGCCTGTAATTGCTAGGTTTACTCTCAGAACCCTTTTTAAACAATGGAACCGCATGAGCAATACGTCAATCTCCGGCATCATCGCTGTTTCTAATGACATTTGGAATATTTCTGTCAGAGCTCCTGCTATTTCTGCACTAACTTCCCTCAAGGTCCGAGGGAATATCCTGTCAGGACCTGGAGATTTATCCACTTTTATATTCCTTAACAGCGCTAGTACTTCCTCCTCTTTCATCGTCATAGTTTCCATAACTTCCCTAATTGTTTCCCTTACCTTACACAATTCAATATCCTTCTCCTTAGTGAATACCAAAGAAAAGAAATTGTTCAAAATCTGCCCCATCTCTTTCGGCTCCACACATAGCTGTCCACTCTGATTCTCTAAGGGACCAATTTTATCCCTCACTATTCTTTTGCTATTAATATAACTGTAGAAAACCTTCGGATTTATTTTCACCTTACTTGCCAAAGCAACCTCGTATCTTCTTTTAGCTTTTCTAATTTCTTTCTTAAGATTCTTCTTACATTCTTTATATTCCTTGAGCACCTCACTTACTCCATGCTGCCTATATTTATTGTAGATCTCTCTCTTTTTCCTAACTAAGTTTCCAATATCCCTTGAAAACCATGGCTCTCTCAAACTTTTAGCCTTTCCTTTTAACCTAACAGGGATATAAAGATTCTGTATCCTCAAAATTTCAGCTTTAAATGACCTCCATTTCTCTATTATATCCTTCCCATAAAACAAATTGTCCCAATCCGCTCCTTCTAAATCCTTTCGCATTTCCTCAAAGTTAGCCTTTCTCCAATCAAAAATCTCAACCCTGGGTCCAGTCCTATCCTTCTCCATAATTATATTGAAACTAATGGCATTGTGATTACTGGACTCAAAGTGCTTCCCAACACATACCTCGTGTCACCTGACCTATCTCATTCCCTAACAGGAGATCCAAAACTACCCCTAGTAGGTACCTCTATGTATTGCTGCAAAAAACTATCCTGCACACATTTTACAAACTCCAAACCATCCATCCCATTTACAGTATGGGCTTCCCAGTATATGTGTGAAAAATTAAAATCTCCCACAATCACAACCCTGTGCTTACTACAAATATCTGCTATCTCCTTACAAATTTGCTCCTCCAATTCTCGCTCCCCATTAAGTGGTATATAATACACTGTGGCGACCCATTTCCTGGCACATCCGAACCGGCTCACAATTAGATAGCCTACGGGGGTTTGCGAGCACAGAGCTTTGGAGCCGCTGCGCCACGGGGGGCAGGTCGAGAGAGGCTTAAAAGTGAGGCTGAGGATTTCGAATAAAGTTTTTCCTTCGACTGCAGTTACCGACTCCGTGTCGTAATTTTAGCGCTGCGTGTAGCACACCGCTACAATTGGTGACCCCGACGATCCAAATGATTTTTGGACCAGAAATGACCGTCGCCGCCTCTGTTCATGCGGTTTCGTTGAAACTGCCGGGTTTCTGGACACAGCGCCCGAACCTATGGTTCCAGCAAGCCGAAGCCCAATTCCACGTTCGCCAGATCACCTCAGAAGACACCCGCTACTACTACGTGGTGAGCTCCCTCGACCAGGACACAGCGGCCCAGGTCGCGGAGTTCGTACAGTCGCCCCCGGCAGACAGCAAGTACACGGAATTCGAAGCCTTGCTCCTCAGGACTTTAGGACTCTCACGGCGCAAGCGCGCTGCCCGTTTACTGCACCTGGAAGGCTTGGGCGACAGACCTCCATCGGCTTTAATGAATGAGATGTTGTCTCTCGCCGACGGACACACACCCTGCCTCATGTTTGAGCAGGCATTCCTGGAGCAGCTGCCCGAAGACATATGCCTGCTGCTGTCCGACGCGGATTTCAGTGACCCCCGGAAGGTGGCAGCCCGGGCGGACTTGCTGTAGAACGCCAAAAAGGTGAGCGGGGCGTCCATCGCACAGATCTCCCAGCTATGCTCCCAGCAGCAAACCAGTCCAGGCCTGGCCGCAGAGCCCGCCAACCCCCGGCCCAATGAACACTGGTGCTTCTACCACCGGCGGTGGGGCGCGGAAGCCCGCCGTTGTCGCCCGCCCTGTAAGTTCCCGGGAAACGCCAGGGCCAGCCGCCGCTGATGGCTACGGCGGCTGGCCATCGGGATAGCCTCCTGTATGTGTGGGATAGAAGGTCGGGACGCCGGTTTTTGGTCGATACTGGGGCTGAGATCAGAGTTTTACCTCCGACGAGTTACGACACCCGCAGCAGGGCACCGGGTCCCCCCCTGAGGGCCGTGAATGGCAGCACAGTAAGGACCTATGGCACCCGTCAGGTGCAGCTACAGTTCGGCTCCAGCCAGTTCACGTGGAACTTCACACTGGCCGCCGTAGCCCAACCGCTTCTGGGTGCGGATTTTTTGCGGGCTCACAGCCTACTGGTCGACCTGCCCAGGAAGAGACTGGTACACACCGAAACCTTTCAGACGTTCTCCCTGGGTGCAGCCCAGTTGCCAGCCCCTCACCTCGGCTCCATCACGCTGTCCAACAACGACTTCACCAGGGTCCTGGCGGATTTCCCATCGGTTCTGGCACCGCAGTTCACAGCGGCCATGCCCAGGCATGGCGTACAGCACCACATCCCGACCCAGGGACCACCCCTCCACGCCCGCGCTCAGCGGCTTCCCCCGGACAAGCTCTGACTGGCGAAAGAGGAGTTCCAGAGGATGGAGGAATTGGGGATCTTCCGGCGGTCCGACAGCCCATGGGCCTCCCCCCTGCACATGGTGCCCAAAGCGATGGGAGGCTGGAGACCGTGCGGCGAACACCGCAGGCTGAATGAGGCTACCACACCGGACCGCTACCCTGTGCCGCACATTCAGGACTTTGCAGCAAACCTGCACGGCACACGGATCTTCTCCAAGGTAGACCTCGTTCGAGGGTACCATCAAATCCCGATGCATCCTGACGACGTCCCCAAAACAGCTCTCATCACCCCGTTTGGCCTTTTCGAGTTCCTCCGCATGCCATTCGGCCTGAAGAATGCCGCACAGACGTTCCAGCGGTTAATGGACACGGTGGGACGGGACCTGGACTTCGCGTTCATCTATTTGGATGACATCCTCATAGCCAGCTGCAGTCGTCAGGAGCATCTGTCCCACCTCCGTCAACTCTGCGCCCGACTGAGTGAGTACGGTCTTACAATCAACCCCGCCAAATGCCAGTTCGGACTCGATACCATTGACTTCCTGGGCCATAGGATTACTAAAGATGGGGCAACCCCTCTGCCCGCTAAGGTAGCTGCGGTCCGCCACTTTCCCCGACCCACCACGATCAAAGGCCTTCAGGAATTCGTAGGTATGGTCAATTTCTACCGCCGCTTCCTCCCTTCCGCTGCCCGGATCATGCGCCCCCTGTTCGCCCTGATGTCGGGTCCAAGCAAGGACATTACCTAGGATGAGGAGTCCGCCGCCGCTTTCGTTCAAACGAAGGAAGCTTTGGCTAACGCCGCGATGCTAGTACATCCCAGAATGGACGCCCCTACCGCCCTCACAGTGGACGCATCTAACACGGCAGTCGGTGGGGTGCTGGAGCAACTCATCGCAGGTCGCTGGCAACCCCTGGCATTTTTCAGCAAACACCTGCGCCACCCGAGCTCAAGTACAGTGCTTTCGACCGGGAACTGTTGGCGCTCTACCTGGCAATCCGGCATTTCAGGTACTTCCTAGAAGGTCGGCCCTTCACCGCGTTCACGGACCACAAACCGCTTACCTTTGCGTTTACGAAAGCGTCTGACCCCTGGTCATCCCGCCAGCAACGCCACCTGTCCTACATCTCTGAATACACGACGGATGTCCGGCACGTCTCGGGTAAGGACAATGTCGTGGCGGATGCGCTCTCTCGCCCTACCGTTCATGCCCTTTCCCAAGGGGTAGACTTTGAGGCACTGGCAGAGGCGCAGCAGGCGGATGAGGAGATTCCGAGTTACAGAACCGCAGTCTCCGGTTTGCAGCTCCAGGACCTCCCCGTGGGCCTGGGTGAGAGGATCCTACTCTGTAACGTCGCCACCGGCCAGCCCCGTCCCGTCGTCCCGACAGCCTGGCGGCGCCGTGTTTTCAACTCCATTCATAACTTGGCACATCCCTCCATCCGGACAACTGTCCGGATGGTTTCCAGCAGGTTCGTTTGGCACGGACTCCGCAAACAGTTCAGTGAATGGGCCAAAACGTGCATGCACTGCCAGACGGCCAAGGTGCAGCGGCACACCAAAGCCCCACCGCAGCAGTTCCATCCCGCCCACCAGCGTTTCGACCACATTCATGTGGATATCGTGGGCCCCTTGCCAGTGTCGCGCGGAGCGCGGCACCTCCTGACTATCGTGGACCGGTTCACAAGATGGCCAGAGGCGGTCCCGCTCACCGACACCACCTCCGAATCTTGCGCCCGAGCCCTGATTGCCACCTGGATATCTTGCTTTGGTGTACCGGCCCACATTACCTCCGACAGAGGCGCCCAGTTCACTTCCAGCCTGTGGTCAGCTATGGCCAGCCTTTTGGGGACTCAGCTGCACCACACCACTGCCTACCACCCACAGTCGAACGGGCTAGTGGAGCGTTTCCACCGTCACCTGAAGTCGGCCCTCATGGCCCGCCTGCGAGGAGCCAACTGGGCGGACGAGCTTCCCTGGGTCCTACTCGGCATCCGCACAGCGCCCAAGGATGACCTGCACGCCTCGTCGGCCAAGTTGGTATATGGCACGCCCCTGTTCGTCCCCGGGGAGTTCCTACCAGCCCCACGGGGGCAAGAGGAAGATCCCGCAGCAGTCCTGGGCAGACTACGCGAGAAGCTCGGTAACCTGGCCCCCATACCCACTTCACAGCACGGGTGGCACCCGACCTGCGTACCCAAAGACGTACAGAACTGTAAGTTTGTGTTTGTACGAAGGGGCGGGCATCGGCCACCGCTGCAGCGACCATACAAGGGGACGTTTATGGTGCTCCGGAACAACGGGTCCACGTTCGTGCTGGACGTTGTGGGGAAAGAGGAGGTTTTCACGGTGGACCGCCTCAAACCGGCCCATGTGGACCTGGCGCAACCGGCCGAGTTTCCGGCACCTCGGCGCAGAGGCCGACCTCCCAAGCAGGTTCTGGCCCAGACTGTGGACATTGGGGGGTGTATCGCCGGTTCTGGGGGGGGGTTATGTGGCGACCCATTTCCTGGCACATCTTAACCGGCTCACAATTAGATAGCCTACGGGGGTTTGCAAGCACAGAGCTTTGGAGCCGCTGCGCCACGGGGGGCAGGTCGAGAGAGGCTTAAAAGTGAGGCTGAGGATTTTGAATAAAGTTTTTCCTTCGACTGCAGTTACCGACTCCGTGTCGTAATTTTAGCGCTGCGTGTAGCACACCGCTACAACACCACTATAAGTGTTACTACACCCTTCCCATTCCTCAATTCCACCCAAATAATCTCCCTAGATAAGCCCTGTAATCTATCCTGCCAGAGTACTGCTGTAATATTTTCTCTGACAAGTAACACAACAACACCCCCTGTTGTCCCTCTGATTCTATCACACCTGAAGCAACAAAATCCAGGAATATTTAGTTGCCAGTCACACCCCTCCTGCAACCATGTTTCACTAATAGCTACAACATCATATTTCGAGGTATCAATCCATGCTCTAAGCTCATCCACCTTTCTTACAATGCTCCTAGCATTAAAAGAAATGCATATAAGAAATTCTCCACCTCTTCCTCTCTGTTTATCTCTAACAGTACAAAGAATTTTACTGTCTTTTTCTTCCTTCTCCCACACATCTGTTCCTACACTCTGGTTCCTCTCCCCCCTCATCTAGTTTAAATCCAATGGAGCCTCTCTAGCAAACCTACCTGAAAGAATATTTGTCCCCCTCCAGTTCAGATGTAAACCGTCCTGCCGGAACAGGTCCCACCTTCCCTGGAAAACTGCCCAATTATCTATAAATCTGAAGCCCTCCCTCCTGCACCATGTTTTCATCCACGTGTTGATCTGCACTATCTTACTATTTCTAAACCCACCTGCACGTGGCACTGGTAGCAATCCTGAGATTGCTATCCTGGAGGTCCTGCCCTTTAACTTTGCATCTTGCTCCCTAAACTCACCTTTCAGGACCTCCTCACTCTTCCTACCCATGTCATTGGTCCTTACATGGACCACGACATCCGGCTGCTCACCCTCCCCCTTGAGAATACTGAGAACTCGATCCGGGATATCGCGGACCCTGGCACCAGACAGGCAACAGATCATACGGGATTCCCGATTTCTTCCACAGAACTCCCTATCTGTCCCCCTAACTATTGAATCCCCTATCACTACTGCTCTCCTCTTTTCCCTCCTTCCCCTCTGAGCTGAGGGTCCAGTCTCAGTGCCAGAGACACAACCACTGCAACTTGTCCCTGGTTGGTCGACCCCACCAACGGTATCCAAAATGGTATACTTATTGTTGATGGAAACAGGCACAGGGGTGCTTTGCTCTTCCTGTCTTTTCCTCTTCCCTCTCTTGACAGTCACCCAACTACCTGTCTCCTGACTCTTAGGGGTGACTATCTCCCTGAAACTCCTGTCTATTTCTGCCTCCCGAATGATCGGAAGTTCATCCAGCTCCAGCTCCAGTTCCCTAACTCGGTTTGTCAGGAGCTGCAGCTGGATGCACCTTTTACAGGTGTAGTCATCAGGGACAGTTGTACTCACTCTGACTTCCCACATGCTGCAAACGGAGCACTCGACTGCCTTAACTGCTGCCTCCATTACCTACTCCTAATCTAATTAGATTAATTAAAGGAGCGTACCCGGCCTTGCCTCACCTGGAGTGAAGCTCGTCCTCAGCCCCTGCTCGCTATTTAAATTCTCCTGCTGATCTCAGAGGCCGACTTTCACGCGCTTGTGCAGTCGTGCCCCATTCAAACCTCGCCTCTGCATGTTCTTGCCGAAGCCTGATTGAACCCACTCTGCCTCAGTCCACTCCAACGATGGCCGCTGTATATGGCAGTCTTTCTTTTTAAACCTTTGGTGCGCTACGTCACGCGCCTGTGCAGTCTAGCCTCTTTGCCCCGGTCAGTTAAAAAAAACAGCTTCTCTCCGAGCTTCTTTTACCTCTTCCCTTTCTGCCTTTTGCTTTGACTTTGGAGAGAAAGGGGATGAGAGGAGACATGATAGAGATATACAAGGTATTAAGAGGAATAGATAGAGTGAACAGACAGCACCTCTTCCCCAGGGCGCCACTGCTGAATACAAGAGGACATGGCTTTAAAGGGGAGGGAAGTTCAGGGGGGATATTAGAGGAAGGTTTTTTACTCAGAGTGTGGTTGGTGCATGGAATGCACTGCCTGAGTCAGTGGTGGAGGCAGATACACTAGTGAAGTTTAAGAGAATACTAGACAGGTATATGGAAGAATTTAAGGTGGGGGGGTTTATGGGAGGCAGGGTTTAAGGGTTGTCACAACATTGTGGGCCAAAGGGCCTGTACTATGCTGTACTACTCTATGTTCTATGAATGCACAACACGTTGAAACTTGAAGTGGATGGGCTACAGAGAAGATCACACCAGGTTCAGCTCCTGTGCCTAATAAAGTGTCCATTGAATGATATTTTTTGTTTTAGGTTTTACATAACAATGGAGATGCAGAGTTTTCCATCTCTGTAAACGAGTCATTCCGTGTCACACCTGAGTACATTGGTTCCCTGTTGCTGTTGGAGTTGAAGAAGTTGGCAGAAGAGCATGTGGGGTTGCCTGTCAGTAAGGCTGTCATTTCAGTGCCGGCTGACTTTGATGAGAGACAGAGGAACTACACAGTGAAAGCAGCACAGATGGCAGGTAAGTGTAGGTCCTTTTGCAAGGTGCCAACTTGTTGAGTTGTTTCCACCTTTCCCAGTGTTATTTTTCCCGTGTTTGTCAATGTGTTCATTTTGAACTTAGAACTAATAGTGTCCATTGTGTTATGTTGGTAAAGTGACATTATTTGATGTAATTGTTATTTGCGCAGTTTGTTGTCTTTTTGCACATTGGTTGTCTTTCAATCTTTGTTTTTGTATAGTTTTGCATAAATTCTATTGTATTTTATTTTCCTGCAAATGTCTGTAAGAAAATGCATCTCAATGTATTTTATGGGAGCATATACATGCTTTGATAACCTTTACTTGGCATTGACTATAGGCATTTTAATTTTCTCCATTTGCTCCCAGCAACTTTATCAGTTTTGCACCATCACACCTGGTATCAGTAGCATGGAGTTCTGCTGACTAGTGTAATGAGTCTGGCCATTTTGTTTTGCAGGGTTGGATGTCCTCCGGGTCATTAGTGAGCCGACGGCGGCAGCCATGGCCTACGGGCTGCACAAAGCGGATGTTTTCAACGTGTTAGTGGTGGATTTGGGGGGTGGCACCTTGGACGTGTCACTGCTGAACAAACAGGGAGGGATGTTCCTGACCAGAGCCATGGCAGGTAAAGGAATTCCCATGTACCATCCTGTATATTCTCCCCATGACCATGCAGGTTTCCTCAGGATGCTCCAGTTTCCTCCTCCGCTCTCAGAAGAAAGTCACATGAGTTAGGATTAGTAAGTTGCGGGCATGCTACGTTGGCTCTGGAGGCAAGACGACTCTTCTGGTCTGCCCCCAGCACATCCTCACTCTTGGTCGCTTTTCACTGTATGCTTCAATGTACATGTGACAAATAAAGCTAATCTTTAAAAATCTTTTATCTTTAAAGCTCAAAATCGGAATCAGAAATAGGATCAGGCTTATTGTTGTTTTGCGGCATCAGTACAGTTCAAGACATATTTATTACTATATGTTACAATAAAAAAATTAATGAATAGTGCAAAAGATGAATAGTGAAGTGGTGTTCATGGACCATTCAACCAATCAGAATCCTTCGTAGAACTTAGCAATAGTGTATCGTGACACACCATATCTCCTCAAACTCCTTATGGAGTATAAGAAATGCAAGAGAATACTTAAGAAAGAAATTAGGACTGCTGAAAGAAGCTGTGAAATTGCTCTAGCAGACAAAGTGAAGGAGAATCTTAAAGGATTCTACAAATGTGTTAAGAGCAAAAGAATTGTAAGGGACAAATTTGGTCCATTGGAAGATCAGAATGGTAATCCATGTGTGAAGCCAAAAGAGATAGGGGAGATCTTAAATAAATATTTTGTATCTGTAGTTACTCAAGAGATGAACACAGAGTCTATAGAAGTGAGGCAAAGCGGCTTCAACTTCATGGACCGTATACAGATTACAAAGGAGGAGATGTTTGCTATTCTGAGACATCAGTGTGGATAATTCCATAGGGGGCTGACAAGTTGTTCCTTTGGACCCGATGGGAACCAAGTGCAGAAATTGCTGGGGCCTTAGCAGGGATATTTAAATCATCCTTAGTGATGGGAGAGGTAGCGGAGGATTGGACGATAGCCAATGTTTTTCCACTGTTTAAAAAAGACACTAAACAGGAACCAGAAAATTGTAGGCAGGTGAGTCTGACATCAGTTGTGAGAAAGTTATTGGAAGATATTCCAAGGGACTAGATATAGAAGTACTTGGATAGACATGGACTGATTGAGGATAGTCAGCATGACTTTGTGTGTGGGAGGTTGTGTCTAATCAATCTTATTCTTCAAGGAAGCTACCAGGAAAGTGAATGAAGGCAAGGCAGTTGATGTTGTCTACATGGACTTTAGCAAGGCATTTGACAAGATCCCACATGGAAGGAAGGTCAAAAAAGATCAGTTGCTCAGCATTCAAGATGAGTTAGTAAATTGGATTAGACAGTGGCTTTGTTGAAGAAACCAGAAAGTGGTAGTAGATTGTTGCCTCTCTGACTGGAGACCTGTGACTAGTTGTGCGCCAGAGAGATTGGTGCTGAGTCTTGTTGTTTGTCATCTATATCTATGATCTGGATGATGATGTGGTTAACTGGATCAGCAAATTTGTGGATGACTTCAAGATTAAGCTTGTAATGGACAGTGAGGAAGGCCATCATGGCTTGCAGAGGGATCTGCATTAACTGGAAAAATGGGCTGAAAAATGGCAGATGGAATTTAATGCAGACAATGCGAGGTATTGTACTTCGGTAGGGCAATCCACAGTGAACGAATGGTAGGGCACTGAGGAGTGTGGTAGAACAAAGGGATTTGGGAATACATAGAAACATAGAAAACCTACAGCACAATACAGGCCCTTCGACCCATGATGCTGTGCCGAACATGTACTTACTTTAGAAGTAACCCAGGGTTACCCATAGCCCTCTATTTTTCTAAGCTCCATGTACCTATCCAGGAGACTCTTAAAAGACCCTTTCGTATCCGCCTCCACCACCATTGCCCATTCCACGCACTCACCACTCTCTGTGTGGAAAAACTTATCCTTGACGTCTCCTCTGTACCTACTTCCAAGCACCTTAAAACTGTGCTTTCTCGTGCTAGCCGTTTCAGCCCTGGGAAAAAGCCTCTGACTATCCACTCGATCAATACCTCTCGTTGTTTTATACACTTCTATCAGGTTATCTCTCATCCTCCATCGCTCCAAGGAAAAAAGTCTGAGTACACTTAACCTATCCTCATAAGGCATGCTCCCCAATCCAGGCAACATCCTTGTAAATCTCCTCTGTAGCCTTTCTGTGATTTCCGCATCCTTCCTATCGTGAAGTGACCAGAACTGAGCACAATACTCCAATTGGGGTCTGACTAGGGTCCTGTATAGCTGCAACATTACCTATCGGCTCTTAAACTCAATCCCATGGTTGATGAAGGCCAATGCACTGTATGGTTTCTTAACCACAGAGTCAATCTGAACAGCAGCTTTGAGTGTCCTATGGACTCGGACCCCAAGATCCCTCTGATCCTCCACATTGCCAAGAGTCTTACCGTTAATACTATATTCTGCCATCATATTTGACCTACCAAAATGAACCACCTCACATTTATCTGGATTGAACTCCATCTGCCACTTCTCAGCCCAGTTTTGCATCCTATCAGTGTCCCGCTGTAACCTCTGACAGCCCTCCACATTCTCCACAACACCCCCAACCTTTGTGTCATCAGCAAATTTACTAACCCATCCCTCCACTTCTTCATCCAGGTCACTTATAAAAATCACGAAGAGCAGGGGTCCCAGAACAGATCCCTGAGGCACAACACTAGTGACAGACCTACATGCAGAATGTGACCAGTCTACAACCACTCTTTGCCTTCTGTGGGCAAACAAGTTCTGGATCCACAAAGCAATGTCCCCTTGGATCCCATGCCTCCTTACTTTCTCAATAAGCCTTGCATGAGGTATCTTATCAAATGCCTTGCTGAAATCCATATACACTACATCTACTGCTCTACCTTCATCAATGTGTTTAATCACATCCTCAAAAATACAGGTCCATAATTCTTTGACAGCGACATCACAGGCAGCTAGGGTTGTAAAGAAAGCTTTTGGCACATTAGCCTTCATAAATCAAAATATTGAGTATAGGAGATGGGATTTTATGCTGAAGCTGTATAAGGCTTTGTTGAGGCTTAATTTGGAGTATTGTGTGTCGTTTTGGTCACCTATCTACAGGAAAGATGTGAGTAAGGTTGAAAGAGTACAGTGAAAATTTACAAGGATGTTGCCAAGTCTGGATTATAAGGAAAGATTGAATAGTTTGGACTGTATTACTTAGAATGTAGAAGATTGAGAGGAGATTTGATGGAGGCATAGAAAATTGAGGGTATAGATGAGGTAAATGCTAACAGGCTTTTTGCACTGAGATCGGGTGGGACTAGAGCCAGAGGTCATGGGTTAAGGGTGAAAGGTGAAAAGTTTAAGCAGAGCATGAAGGGAAAATTCTTCACTGAGATAGTCACGAGAGTGAAATGAGCTGCCAGCAAAAGTGGTTGTATGCAAGTTTGATTTCAACTTTTAAGAGAAGTCTGGATAGGTACATGGATGGTAGAGGTATGGAGAGCTATGGCCCTGGTGCAGGTCAATGGGAGCAGGCAGTTTAAATGGTTTTGGCATGGACTAGATGGGCTGAAGGGCCTGTTTCTGTGCTGCACTTCTGATGACTTCTATGACTCCTCATGAAGTATAGCCGCTGGCATGCCTTCTTCATAATTACATCAATAATTTGGGCCCAGGATAGATCCTCTGAGATGTTGATGTCCAGGAATTCAAAGCTATTCTCCCTTTCCACTACTGACCCCTCAGTGAGGTCATGTGTGTGTGTGTTCTCCTGACTTCCCCTTCCTGAAGTCCACAATCAATTCCTTCGTCTTGCTGATACTGAGTGCAAGGTTGTTGTTGCACAGTGCTCAGCCAGCTGATCTATCTCATTCCTGTACACCACTTTTTGAAGTTTTGCTGCCTCTGGCCATTTTTATTTTTTTTCTGCTGTTGACTACTGAGGTAAGACATCACTTATTGACTTGTTGATAAGATCAGCATTTAATGCCCATCCCTAATTGCTACGGAGAATCCTCCCTCGAGAACTGCAGCATTGTGATTGTTGAGTATGGTGGCATTTGGCTGTGAATTCCAGCATATATATATAACAATTACAGCACGGAAACAGGCCATCTTGGCCCTTCTACTCCATGCCGAACACTTACTCTCACCTAGTCATTTAGATACAGTGACTGGAAATAAGAAAGCGAGTTTCTGAAAATTAAAACAAAAATGCTGATGCTGTAAATCTGAAATAAAAACAAAAAATGTGGGAGAAACTCAGCAGGTCAGGCTCCATGTGGGAAGAGAACCAGATTGAGGACCCTGTTATGAAAGAGAGATCTGAGGGGCAACTTCCTCATGCAGAGGATGACACATGTATGGGATGAGCTTCTGGTGGAAGTAGTTAAGGCAGGTACAATAATAACATTCAAAAGACATTTAGACAGGTATACCGATAGGAAAGAGGGATATGGGCAAAACGTGGACTAATAGGACTAGTTTAGATGGCCATCTTGGTCTCTGAGGAAGTTTTGGGCTGAAGGTCCAATTTATAGAACATAAAGCAGTACAGCACAGGAACAGGCCCTTTGTCCCACCATGCTGGGCAAAACCAATTAAATCAGCCATCAAATGGCAACTAATCCCTTCTGTCTACACATTATCCTTATCTTCCCATTTTTCTCACATTCGTGTGCCTGTCTAAATGTCTCTTGAAGTTCACCAAATGTACTTGCTTCTTCCAGCACTCCAGACAGCACATTCTAAGCACCCACCACTTTTTAAAAAAAATACTTGCCCTCACATCTCCTTTGAAATTACCTCCTCTCACTTTAATGCATGCCCTCTTATGTTGGATATTTCAACCTTGGGAAAAAGATACTGCATCTGTGCTTCTCATAATCTTATAAACCCTTATCTCCCCTCAGCCTATGCTGCTCCAGAGAAAACAACACAAGTTTGTCCAACCTCTCCTTACAGCACACATCCTCTAATCCAGGCAACATCCTGGTAAACCTCTTTTGCCCCCCCCTCCAAAGCCTCAATATCCTTTGTACATTTCTTTTGCTGTGTGACTGTATGATTCTAATCTTGTGTGGTTTATTGGCACAGGGAATAACCAATTGGGAGGCCAAGATTTCAACCAACGGCTATTGAAGTATCTGTTTAATCAGATCTACCAGCGGTTCGGGGCTCTGCCCTCCAACCAGCGAGATGTGCATCACCTGCGCCAAGCTGTGGAAGCAGTCAAGCTGAACCTGACCCTTGCTGACTCTGCACTTGTTCGCATCCCACTCTCACTGCCAGATCGAGGGCAATCCGGTAAAACGGAGTGGGGTGGTCGAGGAGAAGCCAAAGGTGGCAACCAGGTGATGTTCGAAGAATCAGTAACCAGAGACCTCTTTGAGGAGCTCAACCAAGACCTTTTTGAGAAGATCCTGGATCCTGTGAAGGAGGTGCTCTCTAGTGGCCACCTCGACCGCTACGATGTGGACGAGATCGTGTTGGTCGGCGGCTCCACCCGCATCCCCCGGATACGGCAGGTCATACACGAGTTCTTCAGCAAAGAGCCCAATACCTCTGTGGATCCCGACCTGGCTGTCGTGATCGGCGTGGCCCTACAGGCTGGGATCATGGGTGGCTCCTGGCCACTGCAGGTCAGCGCCCTGGAGATTCCCAACAGGCATCTGAGGAAAACGAACTTCAGCTAGTCGATTCCTTTCCTCCCCACTTTCACGGTGAAGTTGCTCACAGAGGTTCGGCAGTCCTTTTATTTTTGTACACTGGAGGTGGTGAACACAGACGAAATGTTTACAGTTTACCATAATCTTCAAAGTTATCTCCATGCTTTCTGGCAAATCATCTTGAGATGGTTAGTCAATAATTTTAGAAGCTTTGCTCTATTGGCATTCTGCTGTTCCATCTTCATGTTGTAATGGTTCCTAATACTAGGACAGTTTTTGCTTGTTACATTGGGCAGATCACTAGATATTTACTGTTCACATCAATCTTTACATGCTCTGCTATTTCCTAGATATGGTTTAATATTTACCTCTCGATTCACTGACAACTCTGAGTGCTGCCATATTCAGTCCATTCAAGATGACTGTGGAAATTTTATGGTTTTGGGTCCACCTCCTTACAGCCTGTGCTCTTGGCTGATCTGGCCTAAACAGTGGTCACACCAATGGTCAGTGGGAGATGACTTCCTGCCTTTATTTACACTGCAGTGTCAGTGGATATTCAATGAAGATGAGATTGCTTTTATCTTGACAACACCTGTCTTATGTTGGACCCAAAGGAAAGTACGGGACATGTACACCAGGGACGGATAGTTCTTGCTGGCAGTGAACCGTGCTGATCTTTGGGGGATGCAGTTGGTGGAAAGAATCTTTGGAGTTTGGAAACTGACCAATAAATGGTCAGACAAGGTGAATGGTGAAGGAACTAAGAAATAAACTGAGTGCTTTAACCCAGGATATTTCATTATTTAAAATGACTTTCCTTTAGTTAAGTGGTGCACAAGGCAAAGAGTGAAGTATAAATTTATTAAATATATATTTATATGAAATTTTATACATAGAGAAATTTTATGAGCCAGATTTTTTTCCTTGATGGAACATGTGTTTAAAGATCATGAAACAATTAAATACTTGATTAAAATACTAAATAAAATAATATTCATTTGTTTCTAAATATTTCCCTGGGCTGACCTGCAAGGTTCAGTTCAGACAATCATACTCTGACCTTTCATCTTTTTTTCAAAAAAGAGAAAAAAATAATTAATTCTCAAAAGGTAAAAGGTACTGCCATCGTCAGTATTATTAACCCTTGAGAAGTTGGCAATCAGTTGCCCTCTTAAACCACTGTGGTTTGAGTTGAGTAGGGTGTTCCAAGGTTTTGCTTTGGTCTGTGAAGGAACAGCTGATGTATTTTCCTGTAGGGATGGTATGTGACTTATGGTTGCGTTCCCCTTGTGCATTGGTGGTCCATGTTGGAGAGAATGAATAGGTTGCCAGCTAGCTAATGTGAACATTTTGAGTGTTTACTTTCCATTCCTTCAGTAGCATTGCTGGACAGCCTTTTTAATTGCTACAAAACTTTCCATGGGCAATATTTCCCTTCAGTTTACCATGGGCTCTCCTGTGCTTGTGTTCTTCATATTGACCCATCAATCTTTTCCTTTGGCTTGATTCTCATTATGTGCTACTGATTCCTTCTAATCTGAGAGAATGCTGAAGGTACGGATGAGAGCAAACAGACATGTCGTTCTTCCAGGACCAGCAACATTACTATTAAGTCACTGGGCATCTCTTGCCAGTTGAGTCATGTCCAGAGACTTTCCTTTGTCCCTAATACTGATATGACCTGAAGCCATCTATTGTGTGAGATAATGTGTTGGCCAAGACATGATACATGAGTCTCAAATCTTCAAATGATTTGTAAGGCATTAGGTTAGAAATGTTTTGGATTTTGCTTTCAATGTGAAACTGGTTTACTGGTCAATTAATAAAAATGGATATGTGTGTAGCCTGTTGAGAAATATTTGGCCTTGAACTTTCTATTGTGTGTGGGAAGACTACTGTGTACCCAGGCAATTATTTTGCATAATTATTATCACTGTGATAGCCCTCTAACTTTGCAGTATAAAATCTGCACAATGCTGCTGTATATATTCCACATGAGATTCCTTTATATATATTTTACATCAACGTCTGATCCCATTCACTTCTATGTATCTAATTGTTTGCCTCGACCATTCCACACAGTTACAAATTCCACACTTCCATTTCTATTATTTATTTTTTTATTTTGTGTTACAGCGCGGAGTAGGCCCTTCAAGCCACGCTGCCCCATCACCCCCACAATCCCGACGAACCCTTTGCAATGACCAATTAACCTACTTGGTACATTTCTGGATCGTTAGAGGAACCTATGCATTCCATGGGGGAAGATGTACAGAGTCTGCTTACAGAATGATGTCAGAATTGAACTCTAAACTCCTGAACGCCTTGAGCTGCCATATTGTCACGCTAACACCTATGCTACCATGGCACTTTAAGAAGTTTCTGCCATATTGATTGTGTTTTCAGCACTGGGATATATGATTTTTACAAATGCTTTGATAGCTACAATCTAGAATAGTATCTTAGAGTCACAGAGCACTACAGTAGAAAACTACACCCTTCAGCCCATCTTGTCCATGCCTCACAGTTATTCTGCCTAATCCCATCATCCTACACCAGGACCATAGCCGTCCATACCCCTCCCATTCATGCATCTATCCAAACGTCTCTTAAATGTTGAAATCAAATTGCATCCTCCATTTATGCTGGCAGTTTGTTCCACATTTGCACCACCCTCTGAGTGAAAATGTTCCCCTTCAGGTTCCCCTTAAATATTTCACCTTTCATCCTTAACCTATCACCTCCAGTTCTAGTCTTATTCAACCTGATTGCGATTGCTCAATCTATACCCCTCATAATTTTGTATGCCTCTGTCATTTTTGGGAATCCATCTCTTGTGGAAATATTTACTTTCTCTGTACCAGTGATAATCAGCCACGACTGAAGTTATTTTGTTCACTAGTTTATTAGAAAACAACCAGGTATGGCGGTCCAAGATGACTTAAAAATATAGAACTTGTATAGTGAGTACTATGCTCCAAGCTTAACCATGTGTGGCATACTAGCCATCTTCCATTTCTAACACAGCATAGATGAGCATTTTCCTGTCTAATCTTTTCAATATTTTCTTGTTACATTTTGATCAGTCAACAGTGAGACTCCTTGTCAGTATTCTGATAATCAGAAACATTGCTTTGATCCACAAATT
Organism: Hypanus sabinus; assembly: GCF_030144855.1. Taxonomy (NCBI): domain Eukaryota; kingdom Metazoa; phylum Chordata; class Chondrichthyes; order Myliobatiformes; family Dasyatidae; genus Hypanus; species Hypanus sabinus. The sequence goes on along the minus strand of NC_082709.1, from coordinate 182,914,016 downwards.
AATCAGCTCTGCACCCTTTAAAGGTTACTGGTACTCATCAGAATGGTTACTATTAGCCACCACATTCATCTTTTGAACAAATATATCAGTAAAGTCATCACCCTCTCCTCGCTTTTCTACAGAGGTTAATTGCATCAACAGGCCTCTGATCTCTCCTTAGAACATCAAACACTACAGCATAATACAGGCCTTTTGACCCACAGTCTTTAACCTACTCTAACAACAATCTAACCCTCCCTTCCATATTGCCCTCCATTTTTCTTTCATCCTTGATCCTATTTAAGAGACTCTTAAATATGTTCTGCCTCTACCACTACTGTTCCACACACCCACAACACCCTGTGTATATAAAAAAAAACAAACACACACACAACTTACCTCTGACATCCCCCCCCCCCCCGTAATCTTTCCTCCAATCACCTTAAACTTATGCCCCTCATATTAGCCATTATCCACAGGGATGAAGTTTCTGGCTGTCCACAATCTGTGCCTCCTACCATCTTGTATATCTCTTCGTTATAGAAAACATTACATTTGAGGATAGCAGGTTGTGTAAATCCTATTTAACATCGCCTTTCGCTGGTTCATGTACTCCCAAAGCTGCTTAAGAAGACATGAAGCGTGTCTTTTTCTAACTACTAGTTCTATTGACATACCAAACATTTTTAAAGTAAAGCAGTCACTTTCATATTCACAGAAATCTGCAGCATGAGTAAGGCCATTCAGCTCATTGTGTCCTTGTATATTCCCTGCTGTTCTTTCACGCAACCTTCCAAGTAGTTGTCAATTATATATTTGTATTTGCTTTCATTGCCCTTTCTGGCTGTATTCTGAATCACAGCAGTGCTATTCTCAATCTCTTTAATGATAATCCTTCAACTTTTCCTTCAGTTACCTTGTACAGGTAATCCCTGTGTTAGGATCCCCAAATACAGGCGAGCACCCATAGCAGTATTAAATTCCAAGTCGGGTCTGTCCTAGATACAGCAGCGTTAGTTTCCTCTCTCCATTTTACTAATTAGATCATAAGACATACAGGAGCAGTATTATGCCATTCAGCCCAGTGATCCTGCTCTGCCATTCTATCATGTCTGATTTGTTATCCTTATCAATCTCATTCTCCTTCCTTCTCCCTGCAACCTCTTTCTAAAGATTTCATTTCATTTCTAACCAACAGAGGCACCACACTCCCTCTGCCTACCTGCCTGACCTTTCTATACAATGTGTGTCCTTAGATGTTAAGCTTCAAACTATGATCTTTCAGCCATGACTCAGTGATACCCACATCGTACCTGCCAATCTCCAAATGTGCTACAAGATTATCTACCTTATTCTATATACTCTGTGTGTGTGTGTGCCTTTAACTCCTGGTCGAGTCATCGGGGTGCCATCATGACAAGGTTTTTTTGGTATGCTCATCATATGGCGTGTCTTGGGCATCTGAAACCTGGCGGAGCCCTTCCTCTCCAGGTGATTCTGTATATTGTGTACATTCAAATATAACTCTTTCAGTCTTGTATTCATAACCCTTTTAATTTTGCCCTATGGTACACTTAAATTCATTCCACTGACTGCGATTTTGTCCTTTCATGAGCCTGTTCTTCCTCACAGTCTCACTACATGCTGCATCTACTTGTATGCCAACTGCCCCATCCATAGCCCTATCACAGTTTCCCATCCCTGCCAAATTATTTACCCCCCCCCCAACAATTGTAGCAAACCTGCCCACAAGAATAGCCCCCCTTGTGTAACCAGTCTTTTTTGTACAGGTCTTACTTTCCCCAAAAGAAATCCCAATGATCCAGAAATCTGAAACCCTGTTCCCTGCACCATTTCCTCAGCCATGCATTCAGCTAGCAAATCATCCTATTCCTACCCTCACTGGCATGTGGCGCAGGCAGTAATCCAGAGATTACTACCCTGGAGGTTGCGCTTTTCAGCTTTCTACCTAACTCCGTATATTCTTTCACAAACTCATCCCATTTCCTACCCGTGTCATAGGTACCAATGTGTACCATGACTTCTGACTGCTCACCCTTTCTCTTTGCAATGCTGCAGACCTAACAATGGCTGCTCCAATAATTCTTTCTTGTCAGTTTTATGCGCTGTTGATGCCATTCCTCACAGCACATAGGTTACCCTATGGAATGATTTTTGAGTCATAAACTACAATTTATCGGTAACAATATTGCTTAACTTTGCCAGTAAGCAAAATGAGGAAAACCACCATATAGGCATGTGTAGAAACAGAACTTGTTCATTACCTCGTCAGGTTGACAGCAAAAAAAATCATATAATTTTGAATTCTTGTGTTAAATCTGTCAATAATCTTGAATTCTAGGTGATAAATTTCTCCTCTGTATCTTAAGTTTTGCATCCTAAATACAACTTAAAGTTTGTTGATGAAATATTACTTATACCGTTGTACTGACTCTATTTCTTCCCCTGCCTCTCATGCCCTCTACCCAATGAAAAGTAATCATTCTGACCATGTTATTGTCACAGCTTGTTCTGGTGATGTACTATGGGCTTTGTTTTGTTTCTCACTTGCAACTCAAGCCAATCCGTTGAGTAAGAGCCATCCTCTAGGAAGAGCTAGAGTTGAGTGTGAAGCTGTGTGTGTTGAGAATGACGAAGGTATGCCTGCGGAACAGGAGTTCCCAACCTTTTTTATGTCATGGACGAATACCATTAAGCAAGGGACCCATGGACCCAAGTAGGGAACCCCTGCTCTAGATCGTAGCATGGGCTAAGTCGCAAGAAAGGACGTGCAGGCTGAGAAATCATCCTTGCCTGCTTGCTTTAGACTTGTGAGACTTTTCTCCATTTTTACTCCGATTCCATGGGTATAGGGTCACTTTAGGCTTTCAAAGGTGGGAAATACAAGAAACTGTTTCCAACTTTGTGCTGCTCAGGATCCCTTGGAAAAGTGTACATCTTGTTTTGTTTTTATCCTGTGTTTTTTGTTAGTTTAGGGGTTTTTTTTTTGTAAAAATCTTTTTTCTTTGAATCTTTCTCATGTTTAGTTACTAAGAGATTGGGAGGCTTAGTTTACACATGTTACTTGGAGTCTGTTTATGAATTTTTTATAGGAAGCTAAAGGTTTAGTTATTGATTTGGTATTGAAAGTTCCAGCAGTATTCTGAAAGCTGACGTGCAGAGGGAACATTGTAGTGTACAACTTATTGTACAGCTTATGAACCTGCCATCATTCAATGTGTAACTCTGGAATGGAGAATAAACTAAATGTGCCTCAACTTGATTTTGGACTAGTGGCATTCTTCGTCATCTTACCATGCCTGTTTTCTCTTTCGTCAGATGATTTGGATTTGTAGAGCAAGTTCAGCCCTTTGTTTGAATATGTCCATCCAATGCAAATACATTTCCTTGCATTTGGCCCCTATCCTTCTAAACTTGTTTCTATTTTCTCAATGAGTTCACAGAGAATACTACTACATAATACAAGCCCTTTGCCCCACAATTTGGTGCCAATGCTTTATTCTACTCTAAGAATGATCTAACCTTTTCCTCCCATGGAACCCATTTTTCTATCATCCATGTATTAATCTAAGAACATCTTAAATGTCCACATTGTATCTACCTCTACTATCCCCCCCGGTAGGGTGTTCCACACACTCACCACTCTCTGTTAAACAAAAAAGAAAAAATGCTTCTGACATTCCTTTTGTATTTTTCTCCAATCACCTTGAAGTTATGCCCTCTCATATTTGCCATTTCTGCCTTGGAAAGAAGTCTCTGGTTGTTCACTCGATCTACAGTATGTCCCTTGTCATCTTGTACACCTCTACCTTGACAAGAATGAAGATGGTCAAAGACCATGATTGTTTACATCACACAACATGGCATATGATGATGATGACACCGGTATCAAGCCACCACTCATCCTCCTTCGCTCCAAAGAGAAAGGCCTTAGCTCACTCAACCTATCCTCATACAACACGTTCTCCACTCTAGATGATGTCCTGGTATATCTGCTCTGCACCATCTTTAAAGGTTCCACATCTATATAATGAGACAATCAGAATTGAACACAATATTTCAAGTATGGTCTAATGAGCCACTTAGGGAATTGCAACATTATTTGGTTGTTCTATGACCATATGCACATTGAACAAAGTTAAGACAAGGACAAGAAGAATCAAAACTCAAAACAGCCATGATTTACTCTAGAATTAGAAACGTTTACCATTATGGTATGCTCCATTGTCCTGCTGTTCAAATATCCTGATGGCTGAGCTTACAAAGTGAAATTATCACCTTTCTCATTTCAACACATTGAACCCCAGTTTCAACTTTCCATTTACAGGGCCCCCAGTTTACATGTTCCCCAGAACTTCTCATAGTGATAAGACTATTAATCAGTCCCCTGGAACAATAAGATGGACTCTTGATCTCACAGTCTACTTCATTATGGCCTTGCACCTTGTCTTCCTATACAGCACCTTCTCTGTGTTTGTAAAATTTTATTCTGCGTTAAGGTGAACAATGACTGATGTGATTAAATGATCCATATGGATGGCAAGCAAAACGAACATTTTCATGGTACCTCAGTACATGTGACAATAATAAATCAAATTGCTAATTTACTGTCTTTTATTATGAACATGAAATAAATATTGTAACAGCTCATGTACCTTGACAGTCAACATTACAGCCATTCCCAGCATTTGGAAGATCTGGTTTGTAGCACCACCAATAATAATTGGTCTGAAAAATCCCATAATTCACTGACCAGTTTGTTCCTGTGTTGTATCTGTCAAAACAAACTGCATTTGTTTGGAATGCGCTCTCATAGTTGGCCAGGCACACCCCTGTGATCAAAACAAAGATTTGACATGTGGCAACAAACGTTACACACCGTATGCATCACAATCCAGAGACAGTGAACGGGGAATTGTCATCAGAATCCAAATGGAGGAAACAAGTGGAAGAGATATCCCGGTGGACACCTTCATTCATTTAACTGGTCTCGCACACAAGGAAGTTGGAATAATCAATGTCGTTTTGTTCATGATCTCTGATGGACCTGACTTATGTTAGTGTACTACTCAAAGGTGCTCCAAAACAAACCTCACCATCCATCAAGGGTGATAAGACAGAAGGGGTTTAGGGCGGGTCTGAGGAGTAGCTTTTCCACCTAGAGGGTGCCTACTATCTGGAACACACTACAATACTTATGTTGGTTGTAGAGACAGAGACTCACAACGCAGGTTGATTGACAGGGTGGTGTAGAAGGCATTGGCACGCAGCCATCAAGGCAGTGAGTATAGTGTTACGTACCCTGTAACTAGGTCACTTACCAGCAAAGATAGAGAGGTCCATTGAAGTCTGGTGGTACTATTTTTAAAAGTCTTTATTTATGAAGGGGCACAAAATAAGATTAATACAAACATTCAGATAATATACATCGTCACTAATCAATCTAAAAGCGCGGGTCTAATAATAACCATCAATAACAAACAGCTCGATCGTTTGTCTAGGGCAGGGGTCGGCAACCCGCGGCTCTGGAGTCGCATGCGAATCTTTCATCTCTGTGCTGCGGCTCCCTGTGGTTTGTTAGTTTTTGAAATGTAATTTGAAATTTGAAGATTATGGTGATCTTGTACAATCTAAATAAAACATTGTGGCAACCCCATTTTCTGGCACATCCGAACCGGCTCACAATTAGCCACCGTTCCGGCTGAGGGAGATGGCCTACGGGGGTTTGTGAGTAGGTGTCTTTTGGAGCATCCGTGCCCACGGGGGGGCGGGTTGAGGGAGGCTTTGAAGCAAGGCTGTTTAGTTCGAATAAAGTTATCTTTGACTGCAGTGTCGTTATTTTAGCGCTGCGTGTAGCACACCACTACAACGTGTTTTTTATCGCTATTAATATACGTCACCACTGCCAATGCCTGACACCCGCCAGTGCGCGCTTTCTTTTAATTCTTCAATCCAAGGTAGGCTAACTATGGAGTAACCTTCAACCCAACGTCTTTTTTTCGGAGTTCAAAATGTTTTTGTTGCATGCAGAAATGTAATTTCGTTTTCTCTGCAGGAGTTCATCAATTTCATAAATGCAACACATTATAGTTTGTTTATACATAGCATAAAGGCAAAAAAAAACGTTGTATGCAGTGTTATTTCATTTTAAATGTCAAACGGGTTTTGTGGCTCCCAGTGTTTTCTTTTCTGTGGGAAATGGGTCCATATGGCTTTTTCAGTGGTAAAGGTTGCTGACCCCTGGTCTAGGGGATAATATATTGTCCGATGGAAATATAAAAGTCACTCAGTTCCTGCAGGCTTCAGCCTTTGGGGACCGCTGGGTTTTCCCTTGTTGGAGAGAGAGAGAGAGAGAGAGAGAGAGATTTGTGAGAAAAGAAACTTGCCCGGGTCTTTTATGAAGCAAATCCGTTGAATCAGGGGAGCCGGCTTCCCCATTGTTAGTTCAAGTACATTGGTTCTGTGGCACCGGCCACCAGCTCCCAAGCAAAAGGGGAACCGAACGCACGTGGCTTCCTTCCAATGGCTTCCCGCTACTACGGGATCATTAGCATTTCTTCTAGTGCGTCTGAAGGGGTTGTTCCCCCAGACCCTCTTTTATACTTCCTCACGGGGTCTCAGATGTCAATGAGGTTGGGATGATGCAATCTCTCTCTCAACCAGCCCACTTTGCCCGAGGGCTTGCACGTAGCATAGTCCCCAATCCACAAACGTGGTCTCCATGAGACAATGGTCAATGTCGCGTTATTTTGCATCGCTGGGGAACGAGGCATCCGGCTCGTCTCTCTCCCATTTCCTGGGTCTACTGACCGCCCCTCAACTAGTGCTCTTGCGATTCTCACAAAGGAGGGGGCTGCGGGCATAACAATAGAAGCTGGGATGTTAGGCTGCAACTGTACAACACTTTAAAGTTGTGTTTTGAATATTGTGGCTGCCCTGCTCTGTGAAAGTTACCATCAGGCTGGGAAGAGTGCACAGGGATTTACATGATGCTGGCACTGGAAGGACTGGGTTACATGGAGAGGTTGAGCAGGCTGGGAATTTATTTATTGGAGTGTAGGAGAATGAGAGGTGATATGAAGATGTATAAAGGTAAGGTGAATGTGCACGGTCACCTCCCCGGGTAGGGAAACAACATCTACAGGACATGGGTTCATGGTGAGAGGGAAGAGATTTAATAAGAACCTGAGGGGCAACTTGATTTAGCACAACACCGTGGGCTGAAGGGCCTGTTCCTGTACTGTACTGTCTTGTATTTTAACTGTTTCACCAGAGGGTGGTCAGTAATGGAATGAGCTGCCAGGGTGAGTATTTGAGGCAGGTATATTAAGAACATTTCAATAGATATCGCTAGGTACACATTTAATGTCAGAGAAATGTATACAATATACATCCTGAAATTCTTTTTCTTTGCAGACATCCATGAAAACAGAGGACTGCCTCAAAGAATGAATGACAGTTAAATGTTTGAACCCCACAGTCCCCCAACTCCCCCCTCCCACACATAAGCAGCAGCAAAGCAACGACCCCCCCGCCACCAGCAAAACAGCATTGGCACCTCCCACCGAGCACTCTAGTGCGCAGCAAAGCATCAATAAAGACACAGACTTGCAGTACCCAAAGACTACTGGTTCACCCAGTAATTCAACATACTACAGGTTCGCACTCTCCCTAATAAGAGAAAAAGAGGTGTCTTTGTTTCACAGCAAGAGGGGAGACAGAACAAAACAACTCGCCGATTTATAGTGTTAAAAGTCCATTACGTTGCGTTTTCCGAGCTCTGTGCCCAAAGAACTCGGGTCTCTGGGCACACAGCCAGCAGCCAGCTCGCTGCCTTTGATCTTCTGTGTACTCCCACGGTGCCTCAGGCTGTGGCACCTGCCTTGAATGTGCCCGCCTCCAGAGCTACGAAAATCCAGCGCCCTGAAGGCTGGCTGATCTTCCAAGCCATGTCCTGGGCATATTGAAAAGTGGTCGGTCATGAGGCCCTGTGAGCGGGCCCCATTTCCACAAAGAAACAAAGTCAGCATGTAAATCCAGGTCAGGGTCTTCAAAAGAACCCTGAAAATGGAAAAGATGAAGATGCAAGCAGAGGAGTCGCTGTTAGGCACAGACATACTAAGCTCCGCCCTCAAATATTTAAAAGGCAATTGGATAGGTGCAGGGTTGGGAATGGTTTCGAGGGATATGGGCCAAATGCAGGCAACTGGGGATAGCATAGATGAAGAGCTTGGTCAGTATGGTCCAGCTGGGCTGAAGGGCCTCCTTCTGTGCTGCTTAACTTCCTGTCAGTTTTCCCGTTGGGAGAATGAATGTCAAACTGATATCATCATATCGCTTGTAAAGGCAAAACATCTCAGAAGGTAGAATGTGAAATATGAACAGTAAACTGTGGAAATATCCAAGAAATGGTGTCTGACCCACTGCAATTTCCTTGCATAGATTCTGGTGTTCCACCATGGTCAAACATCTTTAAGCCTGGATACTCAAGAGTCTGCAGATTGTTGGTGTAGTCTCACATATGTTCTCTCTCTCTCACACACACACACAATTCTATTACAAATAGGAATCAACTTGGTTTTCAATATGGACTATTCACGTCATTGAAATCAGTTTTGGAGATCCATAGGTGTTATCTATAAATAAGAATATCTAATCTGCAACCCATCAGTCCAACAATGTGAAACTGGGTCATCTCTATCCTGAAATAAAGAGCATGCACTCTCCACTCCCTCTGGCAATCTCTCATGAGGACTCAAAACTGTCTCAAAAAAGGATGAAGGTCCCACATCCATTGAGCTCCCCAAATAAGTGATCCATTAACCCTGGATACAGTTGAAGTCAGAAGTTTACATACACCTCAGCCAAATACATTTAAATACAGTTTTTCACAATTCCTGACATTTAATCCTAGAAAACATTCCCTGTTTTAGGTCAGTTAGGATCACTATTTTAAGAATGTGAAATGTCAGAATAATAGTAGAGAGAATGATTTATTTCAGCTTTTATTTCTTTCATCACATTCCCAGTGGGTTAGAAATTTACATACACTTTGTTAGTATTTGGTAGCGTTGCCTTTAAATTGTTTAACTTGGGTCAAACATTCTGGGCAGTCTTCCACAAGCTTCTCACAATAATTTGCTGGAATTTTGTTCCATTCCTCCAGGCAGAAATGATGTAACTGACTCTGGTTTGTAGGCCTCCTTGCTCGTGCACACTTTTTCAGTTCTATCAGATTGAAGTCAGGGCTTTGTGATAGCCGCTCCAATACCTTGACTTTGTTGTCCTTGAGCAATTTTGGCACAACTTTGGAGGTATGCTTGGGGTCATTGTCCATTTCAAAGACCCATTTGTGAAAAAGCTTTAACTTCCTGCCTGATGTTTTGAAATGTTGCTTCAATATATCCATATAATCTTCCTTCCTCAGTCCCTCCTGCAGCAAAACATCCCCACAACATGGTGCTGCCACACCCATGCTTCTCGGTTGGGATGGTGTTCTTCAGCTTGCAAGCCTCACCCGTTTTCCTCTAAACATAATGATGGTCGTTATGGCCAAGCTTTTTTATGGCGGTTTTGGAGCAGTGGCTTCTTCCTTGCTGAGCAGCCTTTTAAGTTATGTCGATATAGGACTCGTTTTACTGTGGATATAGATATTTGTCTACCTGTTTCCTCCAGCATTTTCACAAGGTCCTTTGCTGTTGTTCTGGGATTGATTTGCACTTTTCGCACCAAAGTACGTTCATCTCTAGGAGACAGAATGCGTCTCCTTCCTGAGCGGTATGACGGCTGCGTGGTCCCATGGTGTTTATACTTGTGTACTATTGTTTGTACAGATGAACATGGTACCTTCAGGTGTTTGGAAATTGCTCCCAAGAATAAACCAGACTTATGGACTCCACAATTTTTTTTTCTGAGGTCTTGGCTGATTTCTTTTGATTTTATTTGTATACTTCTGACTCACTGGAATTGTGATATTGTCAATTAAAAGTGAAATAATCTGTCTGTAAACAATTGTTGGAAAAATTACTTGTGTCATGCACAAAGTAGATGTCCTCAACGTCTTGCCAAAACTAATAGTTCGCTAATATGAAATCCGTGGAGTGGTTAAACAATGAGTTTTAATGACTTCACACTAAGGGTATGTAAACTTCTGACTTCAACTGTAGATGTCAAAGAGGCAATGATCTTCAAACTGAGGGATCTCAGCTAGTTGAGTCTAAAACTAGAGGGCATAGGTTGAGGGTGAGGGGAAAGATTTAAAAGGAATCTAAAGGACAACTTTTTCACTTGGAGTGTGTTGATTTTCTAGAGAAATCTGTCAAAGGAAGTAGTAAAATACTGGTACAATTGCAGCATTTAAAATACTTTTAGACATATACAAAGGTGAGTGAACAGCCCAGAAAGACATGACAAGCCCCTTCACCAGAGGTGCTGCTCCTCCCTGGGCACCCCATGCACCCTATATGCATTGTCTGAGGTTGATCCTTGGCATCAGTTGATGGACTGAGTCACAAACCTAGAGGCCCTCAATAGGGCAGAGACTGTGATTGTTGATGTCATGATTGTAACAGCACAGCTTTAGTGGACAGGACATGTCATACACATGAAGAATTCCCAAATCCCCAAGCAGCTACTAAATGGTGTGCCTTCACTGGGCAAGAGGAATTGAGACAGGCCAATTAAGAGGTTCAAGCACTGTGTAAAAGCTAATATTGTACATACTGGGCTTGTACCAAAACAGCTGGAACAGAGTGCAAGACCGAAGTGGCTGGCGAGCTTTGGTTAAAATCATTCACAACGACCTGGAGGAGAGATGCCGAGCAGTACTGATCACCGCTCAACAAAGAAGGAAAGCAATAGCAGAGGCTCCATGTCCAGATCCAGCAGTTTTCATGTCCTCATCGTGGACATCTATGTCATGCATAGCTTGGACTCTGCAGCCTCCTATGAACGCACAGATGAAATGCACAAATCTAACTGTCATCATCGGATATAACGGGCACCCAATCAATCAGACAGGTACATGGACAAGACAGGTTTATAATCATATAGGTGCTTAGGTGATAAGGGGTCGTGGCCAAGTAGGTTATTTGTTTAAATAAAGAGAGAAAGCATGTGTGTGAGGCCAGTTTTCTGTGCTCAGTGTCAGGTGTGGGAGGTCCTGGAGACTCCCGGCCCCCGAACAACCACATCTGCACCAGGTGTGTCGAGCTGCAGCTCCTTAGGGACCGTGTTAGGGAACTGGAGCTGCAGCTCGATGACCTTCATCTGGTCAGGAAGAGTGAAGAAGTGACAGAGAGGAACTATAGGCAGGTAGTCACCCCAGGGCCACAGGAGACAGAGAAGTGGGTAACAGTCAGAAGAAGGAAGGGCAAGAAGCAGGTGCTAGAGAGTACCCCAGTGGCTGTCCCCCTTAGTAAGTATTCCTGCTTGAGTTCTGCTGGGGGGCAGCCTACCTGTGGGAAGCAACAGTGGTCATGCCTCTGGCACAGAATCTAGCCCTGTGGCTCAGAAGGGTAGGGGAAGGATGAGGATGGCAGAAGTGATAGGGGACTCTATAGTTAGGGGGTCAGATAGGCGATTCTGTGGACACAGGAAAGAAACGTGGATGGTAGATTGCCTCCCAGGTGCCAGGGTTGGGGATGTTTCTGATCACGTCCACGATATCTTGAAGGGGGAAGGAGAACAGCCAGATGTCGTGGTACATATTGGTACCAATGACATTGCTAGGAAAAGGGAGGAGGTCCTGAAAACAGGGAGTTAGGGAGGAAGTTGAGAAACAGGACCGCAAAGGTAGTAATCTCGGGATTACTGCCTGTGCCACACAACAGTGAGTATAGGAATAGGATGAGGTGGAGGATAAATGGGTGGCTGAGGGATTGGAGCGGGGGCAGGGATTCAGATATTTGGATCATTGGGACCTCTTTTGGGGCAGGTATGACCTGTACCAAAAGGACGGGTTGCACTTGAATCCCGGGGGAACCAATATCTTGGCAGGGAGGTTTGCTAAGGCTACTGGGGAGAGTTTAAACTGGAATTGCTGGGGTGTGGGAACCGAACTGAAGTGACGGAGGAAAGGGAGGTTGATTCACAAATGGAGAAAGCTTCGAGACAGTGTGAAAGGGATGATCAGCAGGTGATAGAGAAGGGACATGCTCAGACCGATGGTTTGAAATGTGTCTATTTAATGTGAGGAGTATTATGAACAAAGCGGATGAGCTTAAAGCATGGATCAGCACTTGGAGCTATGATGTTGTGGCCATCACAGAGACTTGAATGGTGCAGGGGCAGGAATGGCTACTTCAAGTGCCAGGCTTTAGATGTTTCAGAAAGGACAGGGAGGGAGGCAAAAGAGGTGGGGGCGTGGCACTGTTGATCAGAGATAGTGTCATGGCTGCAGAAAAGATGGACATCATGGAGGGGTTGTCTACGAAGTCTCTGTGGGTGGAAGTTAGGAATAGGAAGGGGTCAATAACTCAGTGTATTTTATAGACCACCCAATAGTAACAGGGACATCGAGGAGCCGATAGGGAGACAGATTCTGGAAAGGAGTGATAATAACAGGGTTGTTGTGGTGGGAGAATTTAATATCCCAAATATTGATTAGCCTCTCACTAAAGTGACGGGTTTAGATGGGGTAGAGTTTGTTATGTGTGAACCGAAGAGGAAGGACGTGCTGGACATACTCTGGTTGACCACTTAGGTTGGTCCCAGCCTGCGGGTCGAGGAGGTCGGAGAGGATTGAATGGTGGATAATTGAGCTCCCACGGATTGCACGAATTGATTGAACTCTGATAAGTTTTGGCACCTTTTTCTTTTCTTTTTATATTGTATGGCTATTAATTACCTAGTTCCAGTAAGATTTATAAAGTGTACTCTGTAAACGTACATGGTGTGCGGTCTGATATTGTGTGTGCAAGTTTGTATCAGTGTACATTTCACAGCATCCACGCAAACCGGAGACACGGTTTGGCGGGGGACGGATTTTCCTCTAGACGTACACAAGCTGATAGCCCTGGACGTTACATGTTTATCATCAATGAGGACGGAAGAGGTTCTGGAGGACTGGAGGGTTGCAGATGTTGTTCCCATATTCAAGAAAGGGAGTAGAGATTGCCCAGGAAATTATAGACCAGTGAGTCTTAACTCAGTGGTTGGTAAGTTGATGGAGAAGATCCTGAAAGACAGGATTTATGAACATTTCGAGAGGTATAATATGATTAGGAATAGTCAGCATGGCTTTGTCAAGGGCAGGTCGTGCCTTTTGAGCCTGATTGAATTTTTTGAGGATGTGACTAAACACATTGATGAAGGTAGAGCTGTAGATGTAGTGTATATGGATTTTAGCAAAGCATTTGATAAGGTACCCCATGCAAGGCTTATTGAGAAAGTAAGGAGGCATGGTATCCAAGGAGACATTGCTTTGTGGATCCAGAACTGGCTTGCCCACAGAAGGCAAAGTGTGCTTGTAGATGGTCATATTGTGATTCAGGGATCTGTTCTGGGACCCCTACTCTTCATGATTTGTATAAATGACCCGGATGGGGAAATGGAGGGATGGGTTAGTAAGTTTGCTGATGACACAAAGGTTGGGGGTGTTGTGGATAGTGTGGAGGGCTGTCAGAGGTTAAAATGGGACATTGATAGGATGCAAAACTGGGCTGAGAAGTAGCAGATGGAGTTCAACCCAGATAGGTGTGAGATGGTTCGTTTTGCTAGGTTAAATATGATGGCAGAATATAGCATTAATGATAAGACTCTTGGCAGTGTGGAGGATCAGAGGGATCTTGGGGTCCGAGTCCATGGGATACTCAAGGCAGCTATGCAGGTTGACCCTGTGGTTAAGAAGGTATGCAGTGTGGCGACCCACTTCCTGCGCAGGTGAACCGGCTCGCAAATAGCCAGCGCTCGGGGGGAGACTTTGGTATTGCCCCTCCGACGTCATTTCCGCCCGGAGAGGGCGGGCGCTCGGGATTTAAATGCCAGCACTGCGAAGTTTGAATAAACTACTCTCGAAACGACTTACCGACTGCGTGTCGTTGTTTCAGCGCCGTGTGTAGCACATCGCTACATTGGTGACCCCGACGCTCCAAACGGGATTTGGACCAAAGATGACCGACTCTTCACCTGTTCACGCAGTTTCGCTCAAACTGCCGACTTTCTGGACGCTGCGACCACGCGTGTGGTTTAGTGAAGCAGAAGCCCAGTTCCAGATTCAGCAGATATCCTCTGATTCCACGCATTACCACTACATGGTGAGCGCCCCTGACCAGGAGACGGCCGCCCAGGTTGCAGATTTCATACAGTCACCCCTGGAAGAAGGCAAATATGAAGCATTCAAGGCGCTGCTCATTGGGACCTTTGGCCTCTCACGGGTGAGCGGGGTGCCCGCCTGCTTCACCTGGACGGTTTGGGAGACAGACTGCCGTCAGCATTGATGAACGAGATGCTGCCCCTGGCTGACAGACACAAGCCCTGCCTCATGTTCGAGCAAGCTTCCTGGAGCAACTGTCCGAGGACAGACATCTCCTGCTGGCCGACGCAGATTTCAGCGACCCCCGGAAGGTGGCAGCCCGGGCAGACGTGCTGTGGAAAGCCAAGAGGGAGAGCGTGGCGTCCGTCGGTCAGATTACCAGACCATGTGCTCAACAGCAGACCAGACCAGGCCCGGCAGAGGGGCGCACACAGCACAGAGGCAGGAGTGAGGAGGCCAGTGAACAGTGGTGTTTCTACCACCAGCGGTGGGACACAAAAGCCCGCCGTTGTCACCCGCCCTGCAAGGGCCAGCTGCCGCTAATAACTATGGCAGCTGGCCACCAGGACAGCCTCTTGTACGTCTGGGACAAACAGTCGGGATACCGCTTCTTGGTCAACACCGGAGTGGAGATCAGCGTCTTGCCCCCGACGGGGTACGACACCCGCAACAGGAAGCCAGGACCCACCCTGAGGGCTGCAAACGGCAGTACAATACGGACCTATGGCATATGCACAGTGCAGCTGCAGTTCGGCACCAGCCGGTTCACGTGGGACTTCACACTGGCCGTTCTGCCCCAACCACTCCTGGGCGCGGACTTCTTGCGAGCTCACAGCCTGCTGGTTGACTTGCAAGGGAAAAGACTGGTACATGCTGAGACTTTCCAGATGTTCTCCCTGGGTGAAGCAAAGTTGCCGGCCCCACACCTGGACTCCATCACGCTGTCGGACAACGAATTCACCAGAATCCTGGCGGATTTCCCATCAATTCTGGCACTGCAGTTAACGGCAGCCATGCCCAGACATAGGGTACAGCACCACATTCCGACCCACGGACCACCCCTCCACGCCCGCACACGAAGGATCCCCCCCCCCCGCCCCCGGAAAAGCTCCGCTTGGCGAAGGAGGAGTTGAAGAGGACGGAGGAATTGGGGATCGTACGGAGGTCCGACAGCCCATGGGCCTCCCCCCTGCACATGGTGCCCAAAGCAGCTGGGGATTTGAGATCATGCGGCGACTACTGCAGACTGAACGAGGCTATAACTCCAGACCGCTACCCCATGCCGCACATACAGGACTTTGCAGCCAACCTGCACGGGGCAAGAATCTTTTCCAAAGAAGACCTCATCCGGGGATAACATCAAATCCTGGTGCACCCTGAAGACAACTCTAAAACAGCACTCATCACCCTATTCAGCCTGTTTGAGTTTCTCCGAATGCCGTTCGGCCTGAAGAATGCCGCACAGACATTCCAGCGGCTAATGGATGCGGTGGGACGCGACCTGGATTTTGCGTTCATCTATTTGGACGACATCCTCATAGCCAGCAGCAGTCATCAGGAGCATCTGTCCCACCTCCACCAGCTCTACTCCCGCCTGAGTGATTTCGGCCTCACGATCAACCCGGCCAAATGCCAGTTCGGTCTCGACACCATTGACTTCCTGGGCCACAGGATTACCAAAGATGGGGCAACACCTCTGCCCGCCAAGGTAAACGCGATTCGCCACTTTGCCCGGCCCAACACGGTCAAAGGTCTGCAGGAGTTCGTTGGTATGGTGAACTTCTACCACCGCATCCTCCCCTCAGCAACCTGTATCATGCGCCCTTTGTACACCCTGATGTCGGGTAAAGGCAAGGACATTACTTGGGATGAGGAGGCCACGGCGGCTTTCGTTAAAGCCAAGGAAGCCTTGGCAGATGCCGCGATGCTGGCACCCCAGAACGTATGTTCCGACCGCACTCACGGTGGACGCATCCGACACAGCAGTCGGTGGGGTGCTGGAGCAGCTCATCGAGGGGCGCTGGCAACTCCTGGCGTTCTTCAGCAAGCACCTACGACCACCCAAACTCAAGTACAGTGCTTTCGACCGGGAGCTGTTTGTTCACTTTATCTGGCAATCCGGCATTTCAGGTACTTCTTAGAAGTTCACCGCATTCACGGATCACAAACCGTCGACCTTCGCGTTCATGAAGGTGTCCGATCCCTGGTCAGCTCACCAGCAGCGACATCTGTCCTGCATCTCGGAGTACACGACGGACATCCAGCATGTCTCGGGAAAGGACAACGTCGTGGCGGACGCACTCTCCAGACCAGCTGTCCAGGCCCTGTCTCTGGGGGTGGACTATGCAGCACTGGCAGAGGCACAGCGGGCAGATGATGAGATGCCCAGCTACAGGACCGCAGTCTCGGGTTTGCAGCTGCAAGACTTTCTCATAGGCCCAGGTGAGAGGACCCTTCTGTGCGACGTAGCTACCAGCCAACCTCGCCCCATCCTCCCGGCAGCCTGGAGGCAGCGGGTTTTCAACTCCATACACGGTTGGGCACACCCATCTATCAGGACAACCGGCCGGCTGGTCTCCAGCAAGTTCGCATGGCACGGACTTCGCAAGCAGGTCAGTGAATGGGCCAGAACGTGCGCCCAGTGCCAAACAGCCAAGGTGCAGCGGCACACTAAAGCCCCGCCGCAGCAGTTCGAACCCACCCACCGGAGGTTCGACCACATTCATGTGGATATCGTGGGCCCCCTACCAGTGTCCCGAGGAGTGCGGTACCTCTTAACTATGGTAGACCAGTTCACGAGGTGGGCAGAGGCGGTCCCGCTCACTGACACATCTGCTGATTCCTGTGCCCGAGCGCTGATTGCAACCTGGGTAGCACGCTTTGGGGTACCGGCCCACATTACCTCCGACAGAGGTGCCCAGTTCACCTCTAGCCTGTTGGGAACGCAGCTGCACCACACAACTGCCTACCACCCAGAGATGAACGGACTGGTGGAACGCTTCCACCGTCACCTGAAGTCGGCTCTCATGGCCCGCCTGAGCGGACATAACTGGGTGGATGAGCTTCCCTGGGTCCTGCTTGGAATTTGTACAGAGCTCAAAGAGGATCTGCACGCCTCGTCGGCCGAGTTGGTGTACGGCACACCCCTGGCTGTCCCAGGAGAGTTCATACCAGCCCCAAGGGGGCAAGAGGAGGAACCCGCAGCAGTCCTGGACAGGCTACGCGAAAGGCTCGGCAACCTGGCCCCCGTACCGACTTCACAGCACAGACAGACCCCGACCCATGTACCCAAAGACCTGCAGAACTGTAAGTTTGTGTTTGTACGAAGGGGCGGACGCCGGGCACCGCTACAGCGGCCGTTCAAGGTGGTCAACAACAACGGGTCCACGAACGTGCTGGACGTTGGGGGGAGAGAGGAAGTTTTCATGGTGGACCGACTCAAACCAGCCCATGTGGACTAGGTGCAGCCGGTCGCGGTTCAGGCACCGCGGCGCAGAGGCCGGCCTCCCAAACGGAGTCTGATCAAGACTGTACACATTGGAGGGGTGTATCGCCGGTTCTGGGGGGTGGGGGTTATGTGGCGACCCACCTTCTGCGCAGGCGAACCGGCTCGCAAATAGACTTTGGTATTGCCCCTCCGACGTCATTTCCGCCCGGAGAGGGCGGGCGCTCGGGATTTAAATACCAGCGCCGCGAAGTTTGAATAAATTACTCTCGAAACGACTTACCGACTGCGTGTCGTTGTTTCAGTGCTGTGTGTAGCACATCGCTACAACAGTACGTTGGCCTCCATCAATTGCAGGATTGAGTTTAAGAGCCAAAAAGTAATGTTGCAGCTATATAGGTCCTTGGTCAGTACCCACTTGGAGTTCTGGGCTCATTTCTGGTCATCCATCTCACGACAAGAAGGATGTGAAAACCATAGAAAGGAGTGCAGAGGAGATTTACAAGGATGTTGCCTGGATTGGGGAGCATGCCTTATGAAAATAGGTTGAGTGAACTCGGCCTTTTCTTCTTGGAGTGACAGAGAATGAGAGGTGGCATGACAGAGATGTACGAGATAACGAGAGGCATTGACTGTGCGGATAGTCAGAGGCTTTTCCCGGGGCTGATAGGGTTAGCACAAGAAGGTACAGTTTTAAGGTGCTTGGAAGTAGGTACAGAGGAGATGTCAGGGGTTTGTTTTTTATGCAGAAGGTGGTGAAGTTGTGGAATAGGCTTCCGGCAGTGGTGGGGGAGATGGAAACGATAGGGCCTTTTAAGAGACTCCTGGATGGCTACATGGAGCTTAGAAAAATAGAGGGCTTTGGGTAAAGCCTAGGTAGTTTTTAGGTAGGGACATGTTCAGCACAGCTTTCTGGGCTGAGGGGCCTGTATTGTGCTGTAGGTTTTCTATGTTTCTGTATAGGCTAAATCCAGGCAAATGGATCCAACTCAGGTAGACACATTGGTCAACATGGACCAACTAGGTCAGTGGACTTCTTTCCACAGTGATAACTTTATAATTCTCTAAGATGTCACCACAAATGTTTCCCTCAGGTTAACTGAGAAAGGAGTGATACTCCCAGTCTGCCAAACTGTATTAGGAGAAGTCCATTAGCCTTGTGTTCTTTCCAATGTTGGCAAATACACTTCTTGAGAGGTATTCAGACCTAGAGGCCACAAGACAGACATTGAGGACAGCAAGGACCTTCATCCTGTCACTAGAGGCTGTGTCCAGACTGAAGAACATATTGGGCTTGTATACAGGATCCTTTCATCCATATCAGTCACACAAAATTGTTCAATAATCTAGAAAAATCAGAGCAAGATTGGTGCCAAGCTCATGATAGCCATGTGGCAATATAATAAACATGTTGGAGAAGGGGAACTTTCAGAGGTGACTTCACTCTCTCTGTAGAAGTGAAAGAGTAAAAGAGTGAAAGAGTGAAAGTGAGTCTCTGTAAAAGAGTGAACACATGTGAATTCAGAGCAGACCCTTGTCAATTCCAATTTCTCATCATCTTCTTTATCTGGTCTTTCAAGTCCTCTGCCAGAGAACATTCAAAGCATCTGCTGCTGCCAGCTTTTGAGGAAGAGAGTTCCAACAACTTACATATCCCTCAGTAAAATTTTTCTGTCTCACCTCTCCTTTAAATGAGAGATGCATTGCATTGAAATAATGAACTTTGTTCTTGATCTATTGCCCAGTAGCACTCACAGCTACTGAGATGAAGTGCTCTGAGATATTTGTCATGACTAGAATGAGCAGCTACCTGAGCAAATACCTGGATCCAGTGGATTTTACCTACTGTTACGATATGTCTACAGCAGATGGAATTTCACCGGTTCTCCACTGGGCTTTGGGCTTTGAGAAAATCTTATCCTGCTCTTTATCCATCACATCTCTTCATTAATGTCATCACCCCCTGAGTACTGATCAACAAGCTTCAAAATGGAATGAGAAATGGAGAGTTATGGGGGAAGGAAGGATTAGATTGAACTATGTTCTAAAACCTGACTCTCTAGTTTCTGTAAACAGCCATAGATTTTTCCCAAGAGGGCATAATTTAAGGTGATTTGGAGAAATGTATAGTGGAGATGTCAGGGGTAGGTTTTATACACAGAGAAGTGCTTAGAATGTGCTGTCAGGGGTGGTGGTAAAGCCAGATACATTAGGGATGTTTAAGGGACTCATAGGTAGGCACATGGATGAAAGAAAAATGGAGGGCTATATTGGAGGGAAGAGTTAGTTTAGTTGTATGTCCAATACCAGTGGGAATGCATTAAAGATGAGAGGGAATAATTTTAAAGGAGATTTGAAGGACCTGTCCTGGACAAATCATATAAATATAATTGTGAAGAAAGCATTACAGCACCTCTGCTTCCTCAGGAGTCTGCGAAGATTCAGCATGTTATCAATAACTTTGGCAAACTTTTAGCAAAGTGTGGTGGGAAGAATGCTGACTAGCTGCCTGGTATGGGAACACCAATGCCTTTGAGCAGAAAATCTTACAAATGGTAGCGGATTCAGCCCAGTACACCATGGGTAAAACCCTCCCAAGCATTGAGCACATCCACATGAAACATTGCCAGAGAGAAGCGGAATCCATTATCAAAGATCCTCACCATCCAGTCCTTGCTCTTTTCCCACTGCTGATGTCAGACAGAAGGTACAGGAGCCTCAGGACTTGCACCATCAGTTTTCTACCCCTTAATCATCAGGCTCTTGAACAAAAGAGGATAACTTCACTCATTTAAGGACTCTTTTATCTTGTTACTTCATACTTGTCATTTATTGTGTTTTACTTATTATCTGCATTTGTGCAGTTTGTTTACAGTTTACAGTTCCTGATGTTTACAGATCCCGTTTACAATTGCTGTTCTA
The DNA here is from genome assembly GCF_030144855.1 of Hypanus sabinus. NCBI lineage: Eukaryota > Metazoa > Chordata > Chondrichthyes > Myliobatiformes > Dasyatidae > Hypanus > Hypanus sabinus. Next base: position 182,893,395 of record NC_082709.1, on the reverse strand, counting down.
TAGGTTTGCCTGCAGGAAAAGAATCTCAGGGTTGAACATGGTGACATGTATGCACTCTGAGTTGAAAGAGTTAGACAGAGCTCTTAAAGATAGTGGAGTCAAGGGATATGGGGAGAAGGCAGGAACAAGGTACTGATTGTGGATGATCAGCCATGATCACAGTGAATGGGGGTGCTGGCTCGAAGAACCGAATGTCCTACTCTTGCACCTCAAAATGTTGACAGTTTATTTGTTTCCATAGATGCTGTTTGGCTTGCTGAGTTCCTGCAGCATCTCGTGTGCACAGGAAAATGTGAAATCAAGCTCCCATACACCAGCAGCACCGGCAGCTCATTCCATACTCTCACGACCCTCTGAGAGAAGCTTCCCCTCATGGTGCCCCGAAACATTTCAGCTTTCACCCTTAACCGATGTAGTCCCACCCAACCTCAAGTGGAAAAAGCCTGCTTACGTTTACCCTAACTACACCTCTCATCATTATGTATACCTCTAACTAATCCCCCCTCCACTGCTGCTATATACTATATACGGTGAAGAAGGTCACGCCCTTGAGTAACACTTTTATATTCCGCACTCTTTTGTTCAACTTTGATTACTGCAAATGTTCATTTACTTAACTAATGCCCGTCATCAAAACACGCCTTTGCACTAAACACTCTGAATGGCATCTGGAAAAAAAATACTTCTAATTCGCTCTGTTATCATGGGTACTGGGAGTGAAGGATCTATACACATAAGATTATTTATCCATAATCTCCAGTAACTAACTCACACAGAACCTGGGTCAACAAAACCAAACTTTCAAAGTTACTATTTTAAGGGGTGTTTATATTCCGTTCAATTTTCTGTTTCCTCTGGAACTAATTCAACAGTCACCACATCCATCTCTTTACGGAGTCACCTTCAGCACTCAAAGATGACGAGCGCACGACTTAAGCAGGTGAAGATCACAGAATTAGATTCATTGCCACTGATAGATCCTGCACTCAAACACAGGTAGCACAGGTTCTCAGTGGCCACTTTATTAGGCTCACCTGTACAACTGTTCGTTAATGCAAATATCTCATCAGCCAATCATTGGATTGCCACTCAGTGAACAGAAGCATGCAGACATGGAAAAGAGGTTCAGTTGTTGTTCAGGAAACATCAGAATGGGGAAGATATGTCATCTATGTGACTTTAATTGTGGAATGATTGTTGGTGCCAGATAGGGTGGTCCGAGTATCTCAGTAATGGCTAACCTCCTGGGATTGATTTTTTTTCTCCCAAATGCACAACAGTCTCACAATTCACAGAGAATGGTGTGTAAACAAAGTTAAAAAGAAACATATAACCATTTAACAATTACAGTGCAGAAACAGGCCATCTCGGCCCTTCTAGTCTGTGCCGAATGCTTACTCTCACCTAGTCCCACCTACCTGGACTCAGCCCATAACCCTCCATTCCTTTCCCGTCCATATACCTATCCTATTGCTTTTTAAATGACAAAATCAAATCTGCCTCTACCACTTCTACTGGAAGCTCGTCCCACACAAGTACCACTCTCTGAGAAAAGAAGTTCCCCTTGTGTTCCCCCTAAACTTCTGCCCCTTAACTCTCAACTCATGTCCTGTTGTTTGAATCTCCCCTACTCTCAATGGAAAAAGTCTAACCACGTCAACTCTATCTATCCCCCTTACAATCAAGTCCCCCCTCAACCTTCTACGCTCCAAGGAATAAAGACCTAACTTGTTCAACCTTTCTCTGTAACTTAGGTGCTGAAACCCAGGTAACATTCTAGTAAATCCCCTCTGTACTCTCACTATTTTATTGACATCTTTCCTATAATTCAGTGACCAGAACTGTACACAATACTCCAAATTAGGCCTCACCAATGCCTTGTACAATTTTAACATTACATCCCAACTCCTATACTCAATGCTCTGATTTATAAAGGCCAGCATACCAAAAGCTTTCTTCACCACCCTATCCACATGAGATTCCACTTTCAGGGAACTATGCACCATTATTCCTAGATCACTCTGTTCTACTGCATTCTTCAATGCCCTACCATTTAACATGTATGTCCTGTTTGGATTAGTCCTACAAAAATGTAGCCCCTCACACTTATCAGCATTAAACTCCATCTGCCATCGTTCAACCCACTCTTCTAACTGGCCTAAATCTCTCTGCAAACTTTGAAAACCTACTTCATAATCCACAATGCTACCTACCTTGGTGTCGTCTGCATACTTACTAATCCAATTTACTACCCCACCATCCAGATCATTAATGTATATGACAAACAACATTGGACCCAGTACAGATTCCTGAGGCACACCACTAGTCACCAGCCTCCAAACTGAAAAACATTTATCCACCACTACTCTCTGGCATCTCCCATCTAGCCACTGCTGAATACATTTTACTGCTTCAATATTAATACATAACGATTCCTAACTAACTTTGTCAGAGGCCTTACTGAAGTCCATATAGATAACATCCACTGCTTTACCATTGTCAACTTTCCTAGTAACCTCTTCATAAAATTCAATAAGATCTGTCAAACATGACCTTCCACGCTCAAATCCATGTTGACTGTTCTTAATCAGATCCTGTATACTCCTCTTGAGTATGAGATGACCACGGCTGCTTTTCTCTTCGTTTTTCATTCCTTTGCCCTCTCAGCTACTCTTTCTTGTTCCTTTAATTAATTGTTACAAAGGCAGAAAATGATCATAAGCACAAGACATTCTGCAGATAAAGCAAATCCAGAACAATACACACAAGCTGCTGAAGGAATTTATTTAAAACATAAGCAACAAGTTTTATGCTTCATTCTAGACTTCTAAAGAACCTTTCAAACCTTTCGATCGTAAAAGCATCAGGATCCAATGGTATCAATTAACTGTTTTATAGGTGTATATTTAGATCATGTATTTCAAATGTGAAGAATCCAAACAGTTCAATACAATATAACTACTACAGAACAATGGACAGATCTCAAAGACACATAAATGCCAATGTCTGAGTAATGTTCTATAGTTTATTATTAAGAACCTGAGCGATAGATCTCTAGAGATAAACACGCACTATAATGTCTTAACAGTGCTGCTACTGTCTAACAACTGTACTGTGTGCACATCACAGACAGGTCTCCACACAAGAAGCAACCACTTGCCTGGTTTCTGTGCAGTAGATATCCCTGCCTCCAACCACTCCACTCCAAAATGTGACATTTACCAGAAGCATTGTATACAAAGGGCCCATTGCTTGTTCAGAATCCCTTCCACTCACCATACAATTTATTTGACCCCACAGGGGAAAATGATTTCCCATCTTAGGAAGGAAGTACAGGAGCATCAGGACTAGGACTGTCAGACTGGGTAACAGCTTCTTCCCTCATGCCGTGAGACTAATGAATACCCTGTCACTACCGAGGTCTGGTCACTAGGACAGCAAGCTGCTTACTTTACTGTTTACCTGTGCTATACTCTATATGCATTTTGAATAATATTTCATTAACATTTATGGTAATATTTAGTTGTATACGCTGGGTGTTTTATATATACTTTGTGGATGCACAGAGGTCCAGCTAAACATTGTTTCATCTGGTTGCATTTACGTACAGTCAGATGACAATAAACTTGAACTTGAACTCCATGTCTATGTTGCTATCTATATTCAAGGGCAGAACTGTAGAGCAGAGTCCAGCCACAGCTGTATAGCTCCAGCGACCCGGTTTCAATCAACCTCTGGTGCTGTCTGTGTGGAGTTTGCACATCCCCCTGCCAACACATGGATTTGCTACTGTTTGGTCTTGGATCTGATTGGTGGGTTAAGTGGCAAATAGCGATTGCTTTTAGGATATTCAAATGAAACGTGGTTATGCAAAGGGTGGTGAGGACAAGAAAACTGAGGGATTGGAAAATCTGATGGAACTCGATGGGAAGTAGGGTATTTGTGCAAGGGGCTTGTACGTTCTTCTCCTGACCGTGTAGGTTTTCTCGAGGTGCTCCGGTTTCCTGCCACAGTCCAAAGACACATTGGTTGGAGGTAAATTCTCATTGAAACTGTCCTGTGATTAGGCCAGGGTTCAATTGGGGGTCACTGGGTGGCGCGGCTTGAAAGGCCGCAAGGAACTATTCCACACTGTGCCTCAATGAATAAAATTTTAAAAATATATATTTGGAGAATATCTTTGTGGGCAGGTTTGCTTGAATTGTTGGGGAGGATTTAAACTAATTTGGCAGGAGGCTGGGTTCCTGATTGATAGGGAAGAGAGTGGGGCAGTTGGTTTATGAGCAGAGACGGTGTGTAGTGAGACTGTCAGGAAGGACAGGTAGATGATAGGGCAACATTGCAGTCAGTGGGATAAGCTGAAGTGTAACATTAGGGCAAAATCAAAAGGGTGATGAATACAGGTATGGAAGTGTTATATTTAAATGTCTGCAGTATACAGAATAAGGTAAATGATCTTGTAGAGCAAGTGGAGATTGGCAGGTGTGATGTTGTAGGTAGTACAGAGTTGTGGCAGAAGGTAGCTCATAGTTAAGAGCTTAACATCCGCAGAAACACATATTAAAAGGACAAGCAGATAGGCAGAGGGACTGCGCTAGATTTGTTGGTAAAAATAAATTCAAATCCTTACAGAGTTGGCATAGGATCAAATGATGTAGAATCCTCTTGGGTAGAGTTTAAAAAAAAACTGCAAGGTTTAGAAGATCCTAATGGGAGGTATATACAGGCCCCCGAACAGTAGCCAGGATGTGGGCTATAAATTACAATGGAAGATAGAAAATGCATGTCAAAAAGAGCAATGTTATGGTAGTGATGGGGGATTTCAATATTCAGGTAAGTTGGAAATATCAGGTTGATGTTGGATCCCATGAGGACTAGAATATAAAAGCAATGGCGTCATGCTGGGGCTTTATAAGGGACTGGTGATGCCTCACTTGGAGTATTGAGTGTAGTTTTGGGTCTCTTATCTAAGAAAGGATCTGCTGACACTGGAGACTGTTCAGTGGAGGTTCTCGAGAATGATTCCGGGAATTAAAGGGTTGTAATTTGAGGGGTGTTTGATGGCTCTGAGCCTGTACTCAAAGAAATTTAGAAGAATGAGGGAGGAATCTCATTGAAGTGATGAGGAGGTATACAGGAGTGGAAAGAGAGATATTGTTAAACTGGGACGAGAATAGAAAAGAAGGAGAGAGATGTTTCCTGCACATTTGAATTAAGTTCTGGGGAGGCTGAGAACATCAGAAACTGAGGGATGATCTTGTGGAGGTGTAATGGTTTTGGTTTATTATTGCCACATCTGCCGAGATAGAGTGAAAAAAGTTGTCTTGCACACTATTTATAAAATGTCTTCCTGTTAAAGAAAACTGTTAAGATCATGAGGAGCACAGGTAGGATGAATGCACTCTGCTTGTCTCCTGGTTTGGGGAATCAAGATGTAATAGGCCGAGTTTTATTGTGAGAGGGAAGAAATATATATGGAACTTGAATACCATTTTTTTGCACAGAACTTGTACATAAGTGGACTGAGCAGCCAGAGGATGTTGTTGAAGTTAATAAAATAACAGCTTTTAAAGGCATTTACACAGATCCATGGATAGAAAAGGTTCAAGTCGTGGATGGAATGCTGACAAATGGGAGTAGTTTGAATGAACATCCTGGCTGGCATGGACTGCTTGGGCCAATGGGCATCATGATTCTCTTCTTTGAGTATGTATCTACATTCATTGCTATCATCCCTCAAAACTAATGAACGAGCTCCGGAAACTCAGCCTCAACACCTCCATGTGCAACAGGATCTGCCATTTCCTCACTTGCAGACTCTAGTCAGTTTAGATTAGCATTAATATCTCCTCCACATTCACCGTCAGCTCAGGTGCACAACAAGGCGGTGTACTTAGCCCCCTGCTCTACTCATTTTACACTTATGACTGTGAGGCCAAGCATAGCTCCAATGCCATATTGAAAGTTGCTGACGACACCACTGTCATTGGCTGAATCAAAGGTGATGACGAATCAGCATATAGGAGGGAGATTGAAAATCTGGCTGAGTGGTGCCATAACACAACCTCTCACTCAATGTTAGCAAGACCGAGGAGCTGGTTATTGAATACACGAGGATGAAACATGAGCCCGTTCTCTTTGGCGGATTAGAGGTGGAGAAGGTCAGCAACTTTAAATCCCTGTGTGCTATCATTTCATAGGATCTGTCCCAGGTACGCACGTAAGTGCCATTTAAAAACAAAGCATGGCAGCACCTCTATTTAGAAGTTTCCGAAGATTCACCTGTCATCTAAAACTTTGATAAGCTTCTATAGATGTGTGGTGGAGAGTACATTGACTGGTTGCAGCACAGCTTGATATGGAAAGCCCGATGAGAGCCAATGAGATTGTATCCACTTTAGACCTGTTGTGGTGGTCGACAAATGGCAGCGTGTCCGGATATTTGCTCAAGCAGAAGTTCATTCTAGTCATGACAGATCTCTCAAATCACTTCATCACAGCAGATGCTACTGGGCAAAAGATCAAGAACAAGCATTCATTACTTCAGAGTAAGACATTACTCATTTAACTCAGAGATGAGAACTCCGTTTCTCAAAAGGTGGCAGAAGCAGATGCTTTGAATGTTCTATGGCTGATGATTTGCAAAACAAAGGAATGAACGGATGCTGATGGGAAATTGGAATTGACAAGGTCTTCTCTGAATTCATCATATTTTTATGTGTTCTCTCTTTTCACTCCTTTCCACAGTGAGAGTGAAGTCACCTCTGAAGGTCGTTGTTTCCTGCCCCTGTTCAACATGTTTATTATGTTACCATGTGGCTATCAGGAGCTTGGCAGGTAATTGTTTGAATAATATTGCGTAACTGATAAGCATGTGTAGGATGCTGTATAAAAGCCCAACATGTTCTCCAGTCTGGACACAGCCTCTACTGACAGGATGAAGGTTCTTGCTATCCTTAGTGCCTTGCTCGTGGCCTCCAGTGCCGAATACCTCTCAAGATGTGAATTCGCCAACGCCGTGAGGAACTCAAGACTAGTAAACTTAGCGGATTTGGCTGACTGTGAGTATCTTCATTTCTAGTTAACCTGAGAGAAACATTAGTGGTGACATCATAGAAATTAGGTGCCACAGTGCCGTAGCAGTTAGCCTGATGCTATTATAGCTCAGGGCATTCGGGAATTTGCATTCAATTCCAGTGCAATTCTGTAAGGAGTTACTGTACGTCCTCACCATGGAATTGTGGGCTTCCTCCAGGCAAACTATCTTCCACCCACAGTCCAAAGATATACCAAGTAGGTTCATTGATCATTGTAAATTATGTTGTGATTAGGTTAGGGCTAATTGGGTTTGTTCGGCATTGCTGGGGCAGTGTGGCTCAAAGAACTGTAACAGATAACTGAGCTTCATCATTAAGTAAGTGGATAAATTATTTGGTTATCAGTACAGAAAGAGATTAAAGGTTGTAATTGTATCACTTCCCACTACTTCCTCCATAAGATCAACACTCTCTGAGGGGAAAAAGATGTCTCTCAGTTTTCTTTTAAATTGTTCCCCTCTCCCCCTAGGCCCATGCCCTCTAGTTTTAGACTCAACTATCCGAGATCCCTCAGTTCGTGGATCATTGCCTCTTTGACATCTATCCGGAGTAAATGGTTTATTTATTTGGGAGCTCAATAGATGTAAGACCATTGTCCTTTATTGAAACAGTTTTGAGCCCTCAAGAGAGATTGCTAGAGAGAGAGTGGGGAATGCATGCCCTTTGCTGCAGGAAGGATTTGACCCAGTTGCACATTGATAGGATGATGGATTGCAGATTAGATATGCTTGTTTATAGCTAACACCTATGGATCTTCAAAACTGATATCAATGACGTGAAATGTCCAGGAGGAATTAGTCACACTATGTTGAAAATCAAGTTGTTTCCTATTTGTAACAGGTGTGTGTGTGTGTGTGTGTGTGTGTGTGTGTGTGTGTGTGTGTATGTGTGTGTGTGTGTGTGTGTGTGTGTGTGTGTGTGTGTGTGTGTGTGTGTGTGTGTAAGTAAGTCTAAACCAGCAATTTGCATTCTCTTGTGTATCCAGGCTTAAACATGTTTGACCATGGTGGAACACCAGAATCTATGCAAGGAAATTGCAGTGGGTCAGACACCATTTCTTGGATATTTCCACAGTTTACTGTTCATATTTCACATTCTACCATCTGAGATATTTTGCCTTTACAAGCGATATGATGATATCAGTTTGACATTCATTCTCCCAACGGGAAAACTGACAGGAAGTCAAGCAGCACAGAAGGAGGCCCTTCAGCCCAGCTGGACCATACTGACCAAGCTCTCCATCTGTGCTATTCCCATTTGCCTGCATTTGACCCATATCCCTCAAAACCATTCCCAACCCTGAACCTGTCAAACTGCATTTTAAATGTTAATATACCTGCCTCAAATACTCACCCTGGCAGCTCATTGCATTACTGACCACCCTCTGGTGAAACAGTTAAAATACAAGACAGTACAGTACAGGGACAGGCCCTTCAGCCCACGATGTTGTGTTAAATCAAGTTGCCCCTCAGGTTCTTATTAAATCTCTTCCCTCTCACCATGAACCCATGTCCTGTAGATGTTGTTTCCCTACCCGGGGAAGTGACCGTGCACATTCACCTTACCTTTATACGCCTCCATAATATCACCTCTCATTCTCCTACACTCCAATAAACAAATTCCCAGCCTGCTCAACCTCTCCATGTAACTCAGTCCTTCCAGTGCCAGCATCATGTAAATCCCTGTGCACTCTTCCCAGCCTGATGGTAACTTTCACAGAGCAGGGCGGCCACAATATTCAAAGCGCAACCTCACCAAAGTGTTGTACAGTTGCAGATTAACATCCCAGCTTCTATACTCACTGCCTTGATGGCTGCGTGCCAATGCCTTCTACACCACCCTGTCAATCAACCTGCGTTGTGAGTCTCTGTCTCTACAACCAACATAAGTATTGTAGTGTGTTCCAGATAGTAGGCACCCTCTAGGTGGAAAAGCTACTCCTCAGACCCGCCCTAAACCCCTTCTGTCTTATCACCCTTGATGGATGGTGAGGTTTGTTTTGGAGCACCTTTGAGTAGTACACTAACATAAGTCAGGTCCATCAGAGATCATGAAAAAAACGACATTGATTATTCCAACTTACTCCCTTCAGTGTGCGAGACCGGTTAAATGAAGGAAGGTGTCCACCGGGATATCTCTTCCACTTGTTTCCTCCATTTGGATTCTGATGACGATTCCCCGTTCACTGTTTCTGGATTGATTGTGTAACGTTTGTTGCCACATGTCAAATCTTTGTTTTGATCACAGGGGTGTGCCTGGCCAACTATGAGAGCGCATTCCAAACAAACGCAATTCATTATGAGAGGAACAGTGCAGGAAATATCTGGTCAGCGGACTTTGGGATTTTTCAGATCAACAGTTATTGGTGGTGCTACGAACCAGGTTTTCCAAGTGCTGGGAATGGCTGTAATGTTTATTGCCAAGGTATGTGAACTGTTACATTATTTATTTCATGTTTTCTCTTCCCACATCTGTGCTGAGGGGATGAGTTTTGAAACAAATTTTACCCATCCTGCCCATGCGATATACTGTGGTATTTGTGTCCAATCACACCTCTTTTATAGGAAGCATCTGGTCCTGATGTCCATCCTCACTTACAAAGCCAGTTTTCATTACAGACACTGACCTGAAAATCTTCCTTGTGTTGTGACGAGGATGACACATGCAATTGTTTCTGATGACATGATAGTTAACTCTGTTTCTCTTCCCACAGTTACGGCTCGACCTGCTGAGTGTTTCTAGTCTTATATGTTTCTCTTTGCATTTTCATGGGTTCCATCAGTCTTTGGTGAGCCACTGTCTTTCTGCTTCCTGCTGGAACCTGAAGTTGTACCTTGCTTATTTGAGGCTTCCCACACAGATGGGTTCCTGTTCCATCAGATAACATAGATGCATGGCACAGTGGCACCATGTCTGAAGCCCCTGCCGCCCAGCTCGAGAGACCCGGCTTCAATCCTAACCCCCAGAGCTGTCAGTGTACAGTTCGGTTGGTTAATCGGTTGCTGTGAAGTGACCCTCAGCCAGGTGTATGGGGGGAGAGTCAGTGTGGTGTTGATGGATATGAAAGCTAGGATGGTTACAGGGAAATAGTTGGTGGAATGGCCTTCCTCAAAAAGTCGATTAGACTCCAAAAGGGTCAATAGATTCCCATTTTTATATATAGAATAGAGTAAATCCCTGATTATCTAGTGTGCCTGGCACTTTGTTCACACTTGGCTGCACAATTGTATCTTATTTCTATTGACACACAGACACACTCTTAGTTCACCTTGGATGTTATGTTTAAGATTATAATAAAAGACTGTTAATTGGCAAACGGATTTATTATTTCATATCTACCGAGGTACCATGAAAAAGTCTGTTTTGCTTGTCATCCATATGGATCATTTAATCACGTCAGTACATTGTACAGCCAAATGCCGAATAACTTGTTACAGCCACGGAGAAGCTGCAGTGCGGGCAGACAAGAAGGTGCAAGACCATGAAGAAGTTGACTGTGAGATCAGGTGTCTGTCGTATTGTTCCAGGGGACTGTTCAATAGTCTTATCACAACAGAATAGAAGTTCTAGAGGAAACATGGAAACTGGGGTCCCCATGAATGGAAAGGGTCGTAAGCTGAGCCATCAGGATATTTGAACAGCAGGACAATGGAGTTTACCATAATGGTAAACATTTCTAACTTTGGAGTAAATCATAGCTGAGCTTTGAGTGTTGATTCTTTTCTTCCTTTTATTGTTTCAGATTTATACGATGTGCAAACTGCCATAAATTGTGCAGCAATTGTAGCAGAACAGCAAGGAATGAAGGCCTGGTACGTTGAAACTTCCAACAACTTCTTTTCTAGCATGAAATATCAAAATAATTCTTGAAAGATCACTTCTAATGCCTCCATAATCTCTTCAGCTATGTCATGCAGCATCCTGGTCTATAATCCATCTGGTCCAGGAGACTTATTCACCTTCAGATCTTTCAGCTTCCCAAGCACCTTCATTTTATTTTTAAACTTTTTTTATTGAGTTTTCAAATGATTACAGAAAGAAAAAATATATACCCTTCCCCCTTCCCCTTAGCCCCTTCCCCCTAATATCCCTATAAAAAAAAGAAAAAGAAAAAGGAAAAAAAGAAAGAAAGAGAGAGTGCCTGGATATCGGAAGATCCCCACTTGCTCCACGGAGTTCGTAATAACTTTAGTATATATATTTATTTCTTTCCCCAAATAACCAATTATTTTATCTTCGGAGCACCTATATATTTAATCCTGTCTTTTGTAAATAAGGGTGCCAAATTTTCAAAAATGTTTCATATTTATCTCTTAAATTATAAATTTTTTCAAGTAGAATACAGCTGGAAATTTCATTCTTCCAACGATCTATACTTAAGTATGAATCTGATTTCCAAGTAACTGCAATAGTCTTTTTGGCTACTGCACCCTAAGCACCTTCATGTTCATAATATCAACTACACTGTCTTTTGTCCCATGACACTCATGAATTGCCGGTGAATACTAACTCAGTTCATCTGCTATTTGTTCCCCATTACTACATCTGCAGCAACATTTTCTGGCAGTCCAATATCCTCTTGCCTCTCTTTTACTCTTTAAATATCTGGGAAAAAATTGGCATCTACTCCTGTATTATTTATGAGTTTACCTTTATATTTCACCCTTTCTCCCCATATTGATTGTTTTCAGTGCCTTCTGTTGGGTTTGAAAAGTTCTCCAATCTTCCATCCTCCTGCTAAGTTTTGCAACATTGTATGCCTGCTCAATCGCATTATGCCGTCTTTGTCGGCCTTGGTTACTTCATCTTCCATAAGACAATTAGACATAGGAGCAGAATTAACCTACTTGTTCCACGTTAATTCCAGAAACACATGCCTTTGCTGCCCTACCACCACTCCTACTAGAGACTCAATTCCAATCAACTTTAGCGATCCCCTCTCTCACGTCTCCATAACTACCTTGATTCACTTGTAATACTATTACATCCAATTTTAGCTTCTGTTTCTCAAGCTCATAGGGTGAAATCCATCATATTATAATCACTGTTTCCTTTGGGTTCCTTTACCTTCATCTCCCGGATCAAATCTGTTTGATCACACAACACCAAGTCTATTATTGCCTTTTCCCACGTGCGACCTGATCTAAAAAGCCATTCATATGCATTCTACAAATCCCATCTCTCGGGATCCAATAGCAACCTAGCTTTTCCAGCCAATCTGAATCTTGAGGTCCCCATGATCACTGGAACACCAGCTTTCTTACATGCCTTTTCTATCTCGTAATAACGCCACAAATGGCTACTGTCCAGAGGTCTGTTTATTACTCCCAGCAGGGTCTTTTTACCCTTGCAATTTGATTTTGCTTCTTTCTTGCTGTGGATTTGTTTTCATCTTTTACCAGCAGAGTCATTCCCTCCAGCTCTGCCCACTTTGCGGTCCTTTCAATACAATGTGTGTCCTTGGATGTTTAGCTTCCAGCTGTGATCTTCTTTCAACCACAACCCTATGGTGACCAGTGTCCCGACTCCCAATTTGTAATTGTGATATAAGCTCATCAACCTTGCTCCACGTACAGTACACCGTCAGTACTGTAGGCACCACTGCTCTACTCCAATTTGTCTCCACGTTGCCTGAAGTTTATTTCTTATCCCTTTCTGAACCAGATCTTACTTTTTATGCAGAATCAGAATCAGGTTTATTATCACTGGCATGTGATGTGAAATTTGTTAACTTAGCAGCAGCAGTTCAATGCAATACACAATCTAGGAGAGAGAGAGAGAGAGAGAAATTAAAACATAATAAATAAACCAGTGGATCAATTACATATATTGAATAGATTATTAAAAAATGTGCAAAAACAAAAATACTGTTTATTAAACGTAATATAGTGTCCAAAGCTTCAAAGTCCATTTAGGAATCAAATGGCAGAGGGGAAGAAGCTGTTCCTGAATTGCTGAGTGTGTGCCTTCAGGCTTCTATACCTCCTACCTGATGGTAACAGTGAGAAAAGGGCATGCCCTGGGTGCTGGAGGTCCTTAATAATGGACGCTGCCTTTCTGAGACACCGCTCCCTAAAGATGTCCTGGGTAATTTGTAGGCCAGTGCCCAAGATGGAGCTGACTAGATTTACAACCTTCTGCAGCTTCTTTCAGTCCTGTGCAGTAACCCCTCTATACCAGACAGTGATGCAGCCTGTCAGAATTCTCTCCACGATACAACTATTTTTTTGAGCGTATTTGTTGACATGCCAAATCACTTCAAACTCCTAATAAAGTATAGCCGCTGTCTTGCCTTCTTTATGACTACATCAATATGTTGGGACCAGGTTAGATCCTCAGAGATCTTGACATTCAGGAACTTGAAGCTGCTCACTCTGTCCACTTCTGCAGGAACATCTCTAATTTCACCTGCATTCTCTTCTACTTTTATTTTACCTTTACTTTCCCAGTCTGCTGAACCCACATCACCGCTACCATTTCATTTGAAGCCTAGCCACAGCACTTGTTACACGATTCCCCAGGGCCCTGACCCCCCCCACGATGGGTCTGGTGGAGCCTGTTCTATTGCAACTCTCCCTCCTTCCCCAATACTGGTGCTTGTACCCACAAATTCAAACTCACATCTCTCACATTGATTGTTCAGCCATGTATAGAACACTTCAAAATTATTGTCCCCGTACAACATACATGTGGTTCAGATAGCAACCCAGTGATCTCAAGCTGTTCAAATTCCTTCAACCAAACCCCTATGCTTGTTCTGCCTATGTTGTCAGTACACACACACACTGCAGTATTTGGTTCTTTGCTCTTCCCTCTCGAAAATTTCTCTGTAGGCCAGATGAAGTGTCCTAACCCCAGTCACCAGGCAGGCAACAGAGTCAAAAACCTGCAGTCCCTTCAGTCTCTGATTGTTCCTTTCACTCTTGTTTTACAGGGTCAGCTGGGTGGACAACTGCGAGGGAAGGTCAATTCAGCATTTCGTCGAGGGCTGCTGATTGAAATGAAAATACTTCTGCCATCTCTTCCCAACCCTGTGTATGTCCCTGTTAGTAGTTGGCTCTGTATGGCTGAGACCACTGCAACACCAGTTATGCAGGGACCAGCTCTCGTTCACAGCTTAATAAAATAAATGCAAGCAAATATCAAAACTCAATCCTGTCATTCTCTTTGACTAACTGCTAAGACAACAGACTGCACAAGGGTCGCTTCTGGGGGTGGAGCTGTTTAATCACTGGCTCAGGAAACAGAAAGATAATTGAAGTTGGTAATTGGCAATAGGTTTATTATTGTCACATGTACTGAAGTGAAAAACATGATTTTGCCATCCATACAGATCATTTCAGAACACATGGACACTGAGGTAGTACCTGGGCAAAAGCAGTTAACAAAACTCAGAACACAAGTTTACAGTTAGAGACTCAATACCACAGACACAGCACAGTCCTATTGGGATTCAGATAAATGCAGCCATGTTACCAACTGTTGTACCATTCAAATGGCACTTCAACTACAAGAAGGCCAATTTCAACGGGTTCACAAGAGCATTTGACCATAAGGTTAAACAACAAGCTCACTAACACAAAATGAGGAGCACGCTGGAAACCATTGCGAGCCAGTGCACTTTCTCTTTGCTATTCCACTGCCGAATACGCCTGCCCTACATGGGAAAGATCTACTCATGATAGGAAGATGGATGCCGTTCTGAATGCAAGCTGCTGACTTATCACAGGTTGTTTAAAACCAACAAACACCAACAGCCTATATATCCTGGCGGGTATCGCTCCCTCTGATATAAGAAGAATGGTAGCCAGCAAGAAAGAATGATTCCCTCAAGCATCAGCTGAGAGGCACCCTCTACATGGTCATACACCTACACCCAGCCGCCTGAAGTCAAGTAAGAGCTTCATGTACAATGTTGTTCCATTACAATCAACCCCATCTGAAGCCCGCATCGCCTTGTGGGTAGACCGGCTCGCCAGTCTCAAACAACCCCCAATGATGGAAATTCCATCGGATGAAAGCCTTCCCCCAGGAGCTAATTGCAACGGGGCAACCTGGAAATGCCTTAACAGACTTGGGACTGGTGTAGGTCATTCAAAGGTGTCACTGAGCAAATGGGATATACAACCAGCCCGAAAACTTGTGAATGTGGAACTGAGCCACAATCTATGCAACATCTCCTGCAATGCCCATTGCTAGAGGAACCCTGCACTGATGCAGATCTTGCCGAATTCAACAACAAGGAGCAAAAACATGTCCAGTTCTGACTGAGCTCCGTATTGCCTGTTCATGGACACAATAAAAAGAAGTTACAGAGAAAGTGCAGTGTAGGTAGATTATAAGGTGTGAAGTTCATGAGGTGTTGTTAGAGATATCCAGAGTCCATCTTTCTCATGTAAGATATTCATTCAGTTGTCTTACAGCAGATGGATAAGAACTGTCCTTGAACCTGGTGAGCTTTTGTATCTTCTGCTCGCTGGAAAGAGGGAGAGCAGAGAATGTCCACATTGGGAAGTGCCTTTTGTTATATTGGCTGCTTTACGGAGGCAGTGGGAAGCATAGACAGAGTCCATGGAGGGGAGGTTTTCCTGATGGACTAAACAGGTGGACTAGCTGATATACTAAGCTGTGAAGCATCCAGATGGGATGGTTTTTATAATACACCTGTAAAAATTGGTGTGGGTCAATGGGGACTTGCCAGATTTACTCTGTGTTCCGAGGAGCTAGAGGCACTGATGTGCTTTCTTGTCCACAGCATCAACACAGTTGGAGCAGGACAAGATATTGGTGATAGCTGCACGTGCAGCCACTACAGTGAAAAATGAATATAAAGTATGGAAACGTATCGATAATTACTTAGTGTTATGAATGTACCACAGCTCTGAGGGGCTGAAGGGTGCGGGGTAGCCCCCTCCTTTGTGAGAATCGCAAGAGCATTATTGGGTTGGGTCAGAGGATCCAGGAAATGAGAGAGAGACATGGCCATTGTCTCCTGGAGACAACGTTTGTGGATTGGGGACTATGGTACGTGCAAGCCCTCGGGCAAAGTGGGCTGGTTGAGAGAGAGATTGCATCACCCCAACCTGATTGACATCTACTACCCCTGCGAGTTAAGATAAAAGAGGGGCAGTAGGGACAGCCCCTCAGATGCACCAGAAGAAACGCTAGCGATCCCGTAATAGCGGGAAGCCATTTGAAGGAAGCCACGTGCGTTTGGTTCCCTTGCCTGGGGGCTGGTGGCTGGTACCACTGAAAATGACTTGGAACTAACAACGGGGAACCAACTTCCCCGACTCTATGGATTGGCCTCATAAAAGACCCGGGCAAGTTTAAAACCGTCTCTCTTAAACCCAAAGAGCTGCAGCTTGAAAGAGCAGTGACTTTTATCTTTCCATCAGACAATACAATATCCCCTAGACAAACGATAGAGCTATTGCTTAATTGATGATTATTATTCTACCCGCATTTTTAGATTATTGACGACGTATATTATCTGAATGTCTGTTTTAATCTTATTTTTGTGCCTCTTTATAAATAAAGACTTTTAAAAATAGTACCATCAGACTTCAATGGACCTCTCTATCTTTGCTGGTAAGTGATCCAGTTACAGGAATTTCGTAACAATTGGGGACTCGTCCGGGATTTGAAACCATTTTGGGGAGTCAGTGAATCGGGCTTGTAAGTCCAAACTTGGATCTGGTACATGGTTAGCCAGACGGGAAACCAGAAAAGATGGATGTGGATAAATCTATAGAAAACCCGACTCTGGAGGTGCTAGAGGCGGCCACTAAATCAGACTTGGTAAATTTGGCGAAGGGGTTAAACCTTGCAGAGGTGAGGTCGTCAATGAAAAAGCGGGATGTGCGAAGGGCCATAACTCAGTATTACATTGAGAAGAATGTGTTTGCAGCTGAGGTATTGGAAAATATCCCTGAAAAAGTACCAGCTAGTGGGACGGCTCAGTTAGAGTTGGAGAAATTAAGGTTAGAACATGAAATTAAGTTAAAGTAGCTGAAAGCAGCCGAGAAAGAGAGAGAAAGAGCCGAGAAAGAGAGAGAGAGAGAAAGGGCCGACAAACAAAGGGAGCATGCGGGGAGCTCCAGCTAAGGGCGTTAGAGTTGAAAAGGGAGCAGGAAAGAGCTGAGAAGCAAAGAGAGCATGAACTTCAGTTAAAAAAAAAACTGGAAGCAGCTGAGAAGGAGAGGGAAAGGGCCGAGAAGGAGAGGGAGGCAGAGAGACAGAGGAAACATGACTTGGAGATGGAGAAGTTAAAGCAAGAGCAACGTGGTCAGGGGTCAGACCGAGAGGAGTGGTTTGATGTAAGTCAGGCGTTGAGGTTAGTACCCACGTTCGAGGAGATGGATGTTGATAGTTATTTCTTGCTTTTTGAAAAGGTGGCAGTGAATTAGGAGTGGCCCAGAGCACAGTGGGTGGCGTTGTTACATAGTGTGTTAAAAGGGAAGGCACAGCAGGTATATATGGCATTGTCCATGGAGGAGGAGAGTTATGACAAAGTAAAGGTGGCCATTCTCCGGGGTTACGAGCTAGTACCTGAAGCATATAGACAAAAGTTCAGAAATTTACGGAAAGGGTGGAATCAGACGTATACCTAGTTTGCCCATGAGAATGGTGTGCTCTTGGACCATTGGTGCACCGCAGAAATAGTGGACAAGGATTATGGGCGTCTCAGGGAGTTAATTTTGATTGAGGAATTTAAAGGTTGTGTTCCGGAGGAGATCCGGATGTATTTGAATGAGAAGCCGAATTGGTCCATCTCAGAATTTGCTAGGTTCGCAGATGAATATGCCCTAACCCACAAGACAAAGTTTTCCTCGAATAAAAGTTCCCCAAGAGACCGTGGGAACGATCGAGAAAGTCCGCCGGCTGAGGCAGACATCCCGCCGGGAGCTAGTGGTAAGGTCGAGGGGGAAAGGCCAGACGGCCAGAGATTTCCGGGCTTGACCTGCTTTAATTGTGGAAAAGTGGGACATATTGCATCGCGGTGCTTTGCTCCGAGGAAAGAAACAGGAAAGGGGAAGGCAGCAGTCCCTATCGGATGTGCCGTGGTAATCAGTAGATCGACGAGAGAGCCCCGGGTAGACAGAGTACGAGAAGGGTTGGAGACTTGTCTGTCACACGGAACCGTGTCTGTGAGGGAGGGAGTCACACCAGTTCCAGTACGGATCTGGAGAGACACGGGGGCTGAGCTGTCGTTGATCAGCAGTAAGGTACTAGAATTTGGTCGGAAAACGGGAATGGTAACGGTGAGGGGAATAAGTAAAAGGATAGGAATGGTGCCCTTACATGAGGTCATTATGGATTGTGAGCTGGTGTCTGGACCCTTTGAAATAGGGGTGACATCAGAATTCCCGAGAACTGACGCGAACGTCCTTCTCGGTAATGATTTAGCAGGTGGTAAGGTTTGGGCAGCCATGACGAGGACCGGCCGGCCGGTGAGTGTTGAGGCTCCGCCCCTAGAGTCCCAGATCTATCCCGCATGCGTGGTCACTCGCAGCCTGTCGAGAAAGGCAGCCAAGACAGAGAGCAGTTTAAATCTGGCCAGTGTTGATTTGGCCGAGACGTTTCTACCAACCCTGTACCATGAGGGTTTAGAGAGTGGTAAAACGAAGAGTAGCAAAGTGGAAGAGGGTAAGGGAGCGGAGGTAGACCTGCCCTTTGCGAGGAGAAAGATCCTAGAGGCAGAAAATAAAGATGAGGAACCGATAGAGCGGTTAGGAGGTCCAGAGTTGGACATGGATGATCTGTCTGGTTTGGCAGAACTGTTTGAAGAAGTTGAAAATTCTAAAGGTGTTCCTGATAATGAAATGAGGGCAGTCTTAGATGAAAAGGATGCCCTTACCTCGAAGAAGTCTGCTAGGTTGGCAGATGAGGTTGTTTCAGCCCACGGGGTTGAGGTTACTCTGGAAGGGAGTTGCCCAGAGAGTGCCTGGGAGGATCGGGGGAACTTTTGAAAAGGGTACAGGTATTGAAAGCCTGGAAGAGGCCAATGTCCCGTTTGAGTGTGTCCAAGATGTGGATGCACGTGGTACTGAACCTAGTAACGGAGCTCAGAAAAAGTCTGAGGTATTTGATTCAGTGGAATGGGACGGCCGTCCTTGTGGGTCAGATAGACTTGGTTCAGTGGAAAAAGGGTTAACCTTGGTAACAGTGGGAAGTGAGAGTTCCCAAGTGTTTGTGCTCGAAGGTGTGTTAAAAGTTAATGCAGAGCTCAAAAATGGAGAGATAAATATTATTATTGAAGGAAACGGAAAGTCTGTAGTTCCCAAGTCGAATGAAGAAATTTTAAACCCGGCAGATCGCTTACAGAGTGAGCCGGGAGATAGCGGGGCCCCCCACTCTATTGTTATGCCAGGATGTGGTGTGAAGAGGCCGAATTCGAAATGCTGCTTGAACAAAGAGTTCAAATTAAAAACCAATAGCCTGAAGGGTCCCGACGAGAGGGCTAGCCACCTGGGTAAAATTAAAGAATTGGGTGGAAATGGTCTCAGTTTGGGACACGGTGTTGATAAAATAACCCCTATGAAAAAGGCGGGCAGGAGTTTACCTCGCCAGATTACTCAAGTTCCCCACATGGGAACTCACCGGAAAAGAAGCGACGGTTAATGGGGACACCATTTTAAATAGCAAAGCAGGTTGTACTGGATTTCGCCAAAGCCTGTGAATAATAAAGACAGCCCCCTTGGAAGCCTACCTGTTAAGTTGAAAACGACCGAAAAGATTAGTATTCGCATAAACTTTTGTAGATGCACGTAAGCTAAGATCACAACTCCTTAGTTTTGTTGCTGAAGAAAAAAAAATAGGTGGTTATTAATTTGAAGTCTGATGCTACAGGACTTTAGTAAGGTACAAGATGTTAAAATATTAAAGGAAATGGCACTGTAATCATTAACCGTTTGGATGCTGAATTGAATGTATCACTGTATTACTCTGTAGAAAAAAAACTTTTGTATTGTGTTAGATTCTAAAACCCTGTAAGACTCTGTACTATTTTGTTTCACTGCTGGTGAAAACGCTTTAAAGAAAGGGAATGTTATGAATGTACCACAGCTCTGAGGGGCCGAAGGGTGCGGGGTAGCCCCCTCCTTTGTGAGAATCGCAAGAGCGTTATTGGGTTGGGTCAGAGGACCCAGGAAATGAGAGAGAGACATGGCCATTGTCTCCTGGAGACAACGTTTGTGAATTGGGGACTATGCTACGTGCAAGCCCTCGGGCAAAATGGGCTGGTTGAGAGAGAGATTGCATCACCCCAACCTGATTGACATCTACTACCCTGCAAGTTAAGATAAAAGAGGGACAGTAGGGAAAGCCCCTCAGACGCACCAGAAGAAACGCTAGTGATCCCGTAATAGCGGGAAGCCATTTGAAGGAAGCCACGTGCGTTCGGTTCCCTTGCCTGGGGGCTGGTGGCTGGTACCAC
Organism: Hypanus sabinus; assembly: GCF_030144855.1. Taxonomy (NCBI): domain Eukaryota; kingdom Metazoa; phylum Chordata; class Chondrichthyes; order Myliobatiformes; family Dasyatidae; genus Hypanus; species Hypanus sabinus. Next base: position 182,872,860 of record NC_082709.1, on the reverse strand, counting down.
TGAAAACGACTTGGAACTAACAACGGGGAACCAACTTCCCCGACTCAACAGATTGGCCTCATAAAAGACCTGGGCAAGTTTAAAACCGTCTCTCTTAAACCCAAAGAGCTGCAGCTTGAAAGGACAGTGACTTTTATCTTTCCATCGGATAATACAATATCCCCTAGACAAACGATAGAGCTATTGCTTAATTGATGATTATTATTATACCTGCATTTTTAGATTGTGTATTAACGATGTATATTATCTGAATGTCTGTATTAATCTTATTTTTGTGCCTCTTTATAAATAAAGACTTTTAAAAATATTACCATCAGACTTCAACGGACCTCTCTATCTTTGCTGGTAAGTGATCCAGTTACGGGAATTTCGTAACATTAGAATGGGCATATAATTCAAAAAAGGTCTTCTGTGTGACTACATAGAGTGAGATGTGGTCTTCTTGAGCTTGAGGAATTTATATTATGTTTGACTAAGTTATTGGAGAGAAGACATTGCCTCTTGTCTCAGGAGTCTGGTGGTCACTAACAATTTCAGATAGTTGGTTACAAAATACTTCTTTACCAATACAGTTGCCTGTCTGAAAGTAAATAAATAATCAAGACTAGATAGACTACACTATCTGGTCCAATTGATTTAGTACTGAAGAAACAGGGAGTCTGCAGAAGGACCTAGACAGATTAGGAGAATGGGCAAAGAAGTGGCAAATGGAATATAGTGTAGGGAAGTGGTTATCGTCATGCATTTTAGTAGAAGGAACAAAGACGTAGACTATTTCTAAACAGGGAGAAAATTCAAAAATCTGAGGTTCAAAGGGATTTAGGAGTCCTTGTGCATGATACTGGAAAATTTAACTTATAGGTTGAGTTGGTGTTAAGGAAGGCAAATGCAAGGTTAGCATTCATTTTGGGAGGTGGAATTGGAGTGGAATGAACCCCAATAAGCTCTTGCCGCCCATTTACTCCCGGGTATCCAATTAACTAACTAAACTGCGCATCTTTGGACCAGGGAGGCAACTGGAGCACTGCAGGAAGTCCATGTGGTCACAGGGAAATGTACAAGCTCCTTACACACAGCAGCAGAAATTGAACACAGAATACGTACACAACACTGGAAGAACTCAGCAGGTCAGGCAGCATCTGTGGGAAAAGAGTCGGGCCGAGACCCTTCATCAGTAATGGGGGTCCCCCAATCCTGATCAAGGGTGTCGGCCCGCTATGTTGGCTACCCTTTTCTCACAGATGCTGCCTGGCCTGCTGAGTTCTTCCAGTGTTGTGTACGTATTCTTTGATCCACAGCATCTGCATTTGTGTTTTTGTGCAGAAATTGAACACATATTGCTGTCACTGTAAAAGTGTTATGCTCACATAGATTCAACTGTGCCATCCTGAATTATTAATTGAGGAAACTTTCCTGAACACGCTTAACAAATTTCACCCTCTCTTTGTCCTTAGCAGCTCGACAGCCACAGTTTGTGCTGTTTGATTTAGCTAAGAATGTTTGTGTTCTGATAAGTAAGTTTGCTGATTATATGATGATTGCTGCAATTGTAAATGGTGAGGATGTTTTCCAAAAGATACAGAAGGATGTAGATCAGAAACAAAGTTGTGCAGTGTGGTGGGAGAAGGAATTGAATCAAGCATGTGCTTAGGTGATAAGGGGTCGAGGCCAAGTAGGTTATCTATTTAAATAAAGAGAGAAAGCATGTGTGTGAGGCCAGTTTTCTGTGCTCAGTGTCAGATGTGGGAGGTCCTGGAGACTCCCGGCCCCCGAACAACCACATCTGCACCAGGTGCGTCAAGCTGCAGCTCCTAAGGGACCGTGTTAGGGAACTGGAGCTGCAGCTCGATGACCTTCATCTGGTCAGGAAGAGTGAGGAAGTGACACAGAGGAACTAAAGGCAGGTAGTCACCCCAGGACCACAGGAGACAGAGAAGTGGTAACAATCAGAAGAGGGAAGGGCAAGAAGCAGGTGCTAGAGAGTTCCCCAGTGGCTGTCCCCCTTAGTAAGTATTCTTGCTTGAGTTCTGCTGGGGGGCAGCCTACCTGGGGGAAGCAACAGTGGCACAGAATCTAGCCCTGTGGCTCAGAAGGGTAGGGGAAGGAAGAGGATGGCAGAAGTGATAGGGGACTTTATAGTTAGGGGGTCAGATAGGCGATTCTGTGGACGCAGGAAAGAAACGTGGATGGTAGATTGCCTCCCAGGTGCCAGGTTCCGGGATGCTTCTGATCACGTCCACGATAGCTTGAAGGAAGAAGGAGAACAGCCAGGTGTCTTGGTACATATTGGTACCAGCGACATCACTAGGAAAAGGGAGGAGGTCCTGAACACAGACTATAGGTAGTTAGGGAGGAAGTTGAGAAACAGGACCGCAAAGGTAGTAATCTCGGGATTACTGCCTGTGCCACGCAACAGTGAGAATAGGAATAGAATGAGGTGGAGGATAAATGCATGGCTGAGGGATTGGAGCGGGGGCAGGGATTCAGATTTCTGGATCATTGGGACCTCTTTTGGGGCAGGTGTGACCTGTACCAAAAGGACGGGTTGCACCTGAATCCCAGGGGAACCAATATCCCGGCAGGGAGGTTTGCTAAGGCTACTGGGGAGAGTTTAAACTGGAATTGCTGGGGGGTGGGAACCGAACTGAAGTGACGGAGGAAAGGGAGTTTGGCTCACAAATAGAGAAAGCTTCGAGACAGTGTGAAAGGGATGATCAGCAGGTGATAGAGAAGGGACATGCTCAGACCGATGGTTTGAAATGTGTCTATTTAATGTGAGGAGTATTATGAACAAAGCGGATGAGCTTAAAGCATGGATCAGCACTTGGAGCTATGATGTTGTGGCCATCACAGAGACTTGGATGGTGCAGGGGCAGGAATGGCTACTTCAAGTGCCAGGTTTTAGATGTTTCAGAAAGGACAGGGAGGGAGGCAAAAGAGGTGGGGGCGTGGCACTGTTGATCAGAGATAGTGTCATGGCTGCAGAAAAGACGGATGTCATGGAGGGGTTGTCTATGGGGTCTCTGTGGGTGGAAGTTAGGAATAGGAAAGGGTCATTAACTCTATCTGGGTATTTTTTATAGATAACCCAATAGTAGCAGGGACATCAAGGAGCAGATAGGGAGACAGATTCTGGAAGGGAGTGATAATAAAAGGTTGTTGTGGTGGGAGATGTTAATATCCCAAATATTGATTTTCCTCTCACTAAAGTGACGGGTTTAGATGGGGTAGAGTTTGTTAGGTGTGTTCAGGAGGGTTTCTTGACACAATAAGTAGATAAGCCTACAAGAGGAGAGGCTGTACTTGATCTGGTATTGGGAAATGAACCTGGTCAGGTGTCAGGTCTCTGAGTGGGAGAGCATTTTGGAGATAGTGATCACAATTCTATCTTCACTACCATAGCATTGGAGGGGGTAGGAACAGACAAGTTAGGAAAGTGTTTAATTGGAGTAAGGGGAAATATAAGGCTTCAGGCAGGAATTGGAAGGATAAATTGGAAACAGATGTTCTCAGGGAAATGTACAGAAGAAATGTGGCAAATGTTCAGGGGATATTTATGTGGGGTTCTGAGTAGGTATGTTCCAATGAGACAGGGAAAGGATGGTAGGGTACAGGCACCATGGTGTACAAAGGCTGTTGTAAATCTATTCAAGAAGAAAAGAAGAGCTTACAAAGCTTCAAAAAACTGGGTGATGATAGAGATCTAGAGGATTATAAGGGTAGCAGGAAGGAGCTTAAGAATGACATTAGGAGAGCCAGAACGGGCCATGAGAAAGCCTTGGTGGACAGGATGAAGGAAAACCCCAAGGCATTCTACATGTATGTGTAAAGCAAGAGGATAAGGTGTGAGAGAATAGGACTAAACAAGTGTGACAGTGGAAAAGTGTGTACGGAATCAGAGGAATTAGCAGAGATACTTAATGAATACTTTGCTTCAGTATTTGGTATGGAAAAGGAAGTTGGTGATTGTAGGGATGACTTGCAGTGGACTGAAAATCTTCAGCATGTAGATATTAAGAAAGAGGATGCGCTGGAGCTTTTGGAAAGCAACAAGTTGGACAAGTCACCAGGACCAGAGGGGATGTACACCAGGCTACGGTGGGAAGCGAGGGAGGAGATTGCTGAGCCTCTGGCAATGATCTTTGTGCAGGGTTCTCAGATTATTTACTGAATGTTAACTGTTAACTGCATATATAAAATGGCTTCTGTGTGGCATTATAATGAAATGGCTTCTTTGTGGGTAACTGATGAGGTATTGCTCTGTTTAGTTGGAATGTTTGGGTTATAATTATTGATAACGGAGAAGCTAACCAATGGAAGTAATGTTGTTCTATCTGTATGTGTGGGAACCTGGAGTGAGTACGCAGGTTTTTCGGGAGAAGAACCAAAGAGGAAGGACGTGCTCGACATACTCTGGTCGACCACCGAGTTTGGTCCCAGACAGCGGGTCGAGGAGGTCGGGGAAGATCGGACGGTGGACTGAAGGCTTCGATAACTGAGCTCCAACAGTCGTGCACGAATTGATTGAACTCTGATAAGTTTTGGCAACTTTATCTTTTCTTTATATATTGTATGGCTATTAATTACCTAGTTCCAGTAAGATTTATAAAGTGTACTCTGTAAACGTACATGGTGTGTGGTCTGATATTGTGAGTGCGAGTTTGTACCAGTGTGCATTTCACAGCATCCATGCAAACCGGAGACACGGTTTTCCCCTAGACGTACACAAGCTGATAGCCCTGGACGTTACATGTTTATCATCAATGAGGACGGGAGAGGTTCTGGAGGACTGGAGGGTTGCAAATGTTGTTGCCATATTCAAGAAAGGGGGTAGAGATTGCCCAGGAAATTATAGGCCAGTGAGTGTCACTCCAGTGGTTGTTAAGTTGATGGAGAAGATTCTGAAAGGCAGGATTTATGAACATTTGGAGAGGCATAATATGATTAGGAATAGTCAGTATGACTTTGTCAAGGGCAGGTTGTGTCTTACGAGTCTGATTAAATTTTTTGAGGTTGTAACTAAACACATTGATGAAGGTAGAGCTGTAGATGTAGTGTATATGGATTTTAGCAAAGCATTTGATAAGATACCACATGCAAGGCTTATTGAGAAAGTAAGGAAGCATGGGATCCAAGGAGACATTGCTTTGTGGATCCAGAGATTTACAGAGTGCAACACATAGATACATCTCAACATAACTTGTGTGCATTCATATACTGTAATAAAATTGATCATAATGTTATAGCATAACACATAAAGGTATACAACTCTGTAATCAAAAATTTAAAGATAGGTCATATATCATAAAAGCAATTTGTTATATATATAAAAAAATTCAACCCCTTACCAACTACCAAAGAAAAAAGCTGATGGATGACAATGGATAATTAGAATAAAAACATATTCACTTAAGAAAAGAAGATAAAAATATACATAAAAGTCTGTGCACTGTTAATAGGAAAGGTCCCCAAATATCATAAAAAGATCATTTTCTATTTAAGTCTGAGCAGCGGATCTTTTCTAAATTTAAATATGACATAATATCACGTAGCCATTGAAGATGTGTAGGAGAGGTAGACTCCTTCCATTTAAGCAAGATTGCTCTTCTTGCTAAAAGAGAGGTAAAAACTAAAACCTGCAGGTTAGGAGTGTTTAAAGTTATATCTTCATTTGCAGTAATACCAACAAGACAGTAAGGGGATTTGGGTCAAATTGGAGACCCTAAAAAGTTGTGAAAAGTTATGGAATACTTCTTGCCAAAACTTTTCAATTGTAGGGCAAAACCAAAACATATGAATTAAAGAGGCATCAGCAGAGTTGCATTTATTACAAAGTGGAGAAACATTCGGGTAAAAACTGGACAGCTTCTGTTTAGAAATGTAAGCTCTATTAACCACTTTAAATTGTAGAAGAGACTGACGAGCACAGAAAGATGATTTATTAACCCACTTAAGAATTTTATTCCATCTATCATCAGAAATCTGACAACTTAGGTCATCCTCCCAAGCTTTTTTTATTTTATCTAAAAAGTCTTGTCTAGAATCAATCAACAAGTTATAGATACCGGTAATAGAACCATTAATAAGAGGTTTTAAATTTAAAAGACCGCCCAGCAAATTTTTATCAGGACCTATAGGAAAGTAGCTAATTGGAAACATAGAAAATCTCTAATTTGAAGATATCTGTAAAAATGTGATTTTGGGAGTGCAAATTTATTTGACAATTGGTCAAATGAAGCAAGAGATCCTGAGATAAACAGGTCCCAAAAACACTTAATACCTAGTTCATCCCAATCCTTAAAGACTTTGTCATTCATGGAAGGGATAAAAAAATAATTAAGTAGAATGGGAGATGATAATGAAAAATTCGCTAAACCAAAAAATTTTCTAAATTGAGACCAGATCCTTAAAGTTTTCCTAACAATTATGTTATCTGTTGTTTTATTTGCTGAAAAAGAGTATGATCCAAGAAGAGAGACAATAGAGGAATTTTTTACAGAATTAACTTCTAAGGAGACCCATGATGGCAATCTTTATGATAAATATAATAGGACCAGAAAGTATTATTCCTTATATTGGCAGCCCAATAGTAAAACCTAAAATTGGGTAGGGCTAGTTCACCCATCTCTTTATTTCTTTGTAAGTAAACTTTACTTAAATGAGCTTGTTTATTGTTCCAAATATAAGAGGTTAAAATTGAATCTAAAGAATCAAAGTATGTCTTAGGAATAAAAATAGGTAAGGCCTGAAAAAGATATAAAAATTTAGGTAGAATCTTCATTTTAATCAAATTAATTCGGCCAATTAGGGATAAAGTAAGAGGGGACCATTTAGAAAGCGTCTTTTTCACATAATTCAGTAAGGGGTTTAAGTTTCCTTTAAATAAATTCTTGAAGTTAGTAATTGTTACACCTAGATATGTAAATTGACTTGTAACAACGGAAATTGGGCATTTGATGATATTAAGTCATTTAAAGGAAATAGCTCACTTTTATGTAGGTTCAGCTTATATCCTGAAAAAGAACTGAACTGGGAGATTAAAGAAAGAACCAAGGGTAAAGAAATTTCAGAGTTAGAGATAAGAAGTAAAATATCATAAGCGTATAATGAAATTTTATGAGACATACCTTCCCTTAGTATACCAGAAATGTCCTTAGATTCTCAAAGTGCTATTGCTAAGGGTTCTATAGCTAAAGCAAAAAGTAAAGGACTAAGAGGACATCCTTGTCTAGTTCCCTGCTGTAATTTAAAGGGCTTAGAAATTTGGGAGTTAGTAAAAACCTGAGCGGCGGGAGACAAGTAGATTAATTTAACCCAAAGAATAAAATTAAGCCCAAAATTAAACTTTTCTAAGGCCTTAAAAAGATAATTCCACTCAATCCTATCAAAGGCTTTTTCTGCATCTAAGGATAATGTACACTCTAATATTTTTTTGGATGGTGAATATATCACATTCAATAACCGATGTATATTAAAATGTGAGTAACGATTTTTAATAAATCCTGTCTGGTCATGTGATATAATAGATGGTAGAATATTTTCAAGTCTTCGAGCTAAGATTTTGGATAAAATTTTTGCATCAACATTTAATAAAGAAATCGGTCTGTATGAAGAACATTCAGCTGGATTTTTATTTTTTTTTTAAGAATAAGAGAAGTAAAAGCTTCATAAAAAGATTGAGGGAGTTTACCTGATTTAAAGGACTCTGATAAAACAGAGGATAAATAAGGGGTAAGTAATGTAGTGAAAGTTTTATAAAACTCCCCAGCAAAGCCATCATGTCCTGGGGTCTTACCAGAATGTAAAGCACGGATAGCCTCAGCCACTTCTGCATTGGAAATAGGCTGATCTAACTGTGTTAGACTATCAGCAGACAATGTAGGAATGTTGATATTACTGACAAAAGCATTCATATATTCATATAGGTATCATCTGAAGAAGCGTCAGACTGATACAACTTAAAGTAAAAGTCTTTAAATACTTCGTTAATTTCAGAATGGTCAGATGTCTTAGTTCCATTATCTTTAAAAATTTCTGTGATTTGATGATTAACTGTAAAGGATTTTAAGCGATTGGCTAATAAATTACCAGTTCTATCCCCGTGAATGTAAAATTGAGTTTTATCTCTCAACAGCTGTCGTTCAATTGGGTAAGTCAGCAGAAGATTATACTTGGATTGGATTTCAATACGCTTATTATATATACTTGGATATGGAGATAGGGCATACATTCGATCAAGATCTTTTAATATCGCTGCTAGGTCAGACCTTTCTTTGTCAGCTTTTTTCTTTATATAGGTAGAGTAAGAGATAATTTCTCCACAAATATATGCTTTAAAAGTATACCAGACTATATTACCAGCAGTATCTCCTTTAAAATTTTCTTTAAAGAAAAAAGTAATATGGTTTTCCAAAATCTTTAGAAAATTTTTATCAGATAACAATGATAAGTTAAAACACCAGCTTCTATTTGGTACAGAGTAAACAGGTAATCTTAAAGCCAGAAGCACAGGTGCAATATCAGACAAAGCAATCTTCTTATAATCACAGGATTGTGTCCTTTTCTTGGGGGTGTAAAAAAATGTCACACGTCAAGAATACCACATTGAGATAAAAAAAGATTTAAAATGTAGGACTGATTTATTAGTGACAGGGGTTTTACTTGAAGAGCAGTCTAATTTTGGTAGTTCCGATAATATATCAGGGAATAAATCTTTCAGCATTTGAGCACAAAAATCGATAGGCTGATTACCCTCCAGTTTTTCAGGAAGCCCAAGAATTCTGATATTGCACCTTAGGTTCCTGATCTCCAAGACTGTAAGTTTCTTCAGTAACGCGTCGTATTTTTTAAGTTGTTCCTTAGAAATTTTCTTGAAACCTTCGATATCCTTCTGCAACACCGGCAGAGATTCTTCGTGTAGCTTAATATGAATTTCGTGGTCATTCACAGACTGCTGTATACTTCCAAGTTTCCGATTAAGCGTTTTCAGTTCAGATTTAACCAGGTCGAAGGAATTCTGTAACAAATCAAACTTGGATTCCAAGTCATCCAGTTTATCCAATTTTTCGAGTTTCTCTGACATTTGTTGAATCATTTCTGTCAAAGTCTGTAAAGTAGTCTCTTTTTTTGACAGCTTTCTACTCATGGTTCTCTCACCGAGATAGGTTTAAACAGCAAAGTAAGCAAATAATTTTGGAGCATGTAGCTAGTGCAACCTACTCCATTACAGCCACCGGAAGTCTCCATGGATCTAGAACTGGCTTGCCCACAGAAGGGAAAGTGTGCTTGTAGATGGGTCATATTCTGCATGGAGTCCGGTGACCAGTAGTGTGGCTCAGGGATCTGTTCTGGGACCCCTACTCTTCATGATCTTTATAAATGACCCGGATGGGGAAATGGAGGGATGGGTTAGTAAATTTGCTGATGACACAAAGGTTGGGGGTGTTGTAGATAACCTGGAGGGCTGTCAGAGGTTAAAATGAGACATTGATAGGATGCAAAACTGGGCTGAGAAGTAGCAGATGGAGTTCAACCCAGATAGGTGTGAGATGGTTCTTTTTGCTAGGTTAAATATGATGGCAGAATATAGCATTAATGATAAGATTCTTTGTAGTATGGAGAATCAGAGGGATTTTGGGATCCGAGTCCATAGGATACTCAAGGCAGCTATGCAGGTTGACTCTGTGGTTAAGAAGGTATACAGTGCATTGGCCTTCATCAATTGCAGGATTGAGTTTAAGAGCTAAAAGGTAATGTTGCAGCTATATAGGTCTTTGGTTATTCCCCACTTGGAGTTCTGGGCTCATTTCTGGTCATCTCACACAAGAAGGATGTGAAAACCATAGAAAGGGTCACAGAGGAGATTTACAAGGATGTTGCCTGGATTGGGGAGCATGCCTTATGAGAATAGGTTGAGTGAACTTGGCCTCTTCTCCTTGGAGCGACAGTGAATGAGAAGTGTACAAGATAACGAGAGGCATTGACCATGTGGATAGTCCAAGGCTTTTCCCCAGGGCGGAAAGGGTTAGCATCAGAGGGCATAGTTTTAAGTTGCTTGGAAGTAGGTACAGAGGCGATGTCAGGGATTAATTTTTTACGCAGAAGGTGGTGAAGTTGTGGATTGGGCTGCTGGTAGTGGTGATGGAGGCAGAAACGATAGGGTGTTTTAAGAGTCTCCTGGATGGCTACATGGAGCTTAGAAAAATAGAGGGCTATGGGTAAAGCCTAGGTAGTTTTTAGGTAGGGACACGTTCAGCACAGCTTTATGGGCTGAAGGGCCTGTATTGTGCTGTAGGTTTTCTATGTTTCGTTATAGGCTAAATCCAGGCAAATGGATCCAAGACAGGTAGACATCTTGGTCAACATGGACCAACTAGGTCAGTTGACTTCTTTCCATAGTGATGACTTTATAATTCTCTAAGATGTCACCACAAATGTTTTCCTCAGATTAACTGAGAAAGGAGTGATACTCCCAGTTTGCCAAATTTAATTAAGAGAAGTCCATTAGCCTTGCGTTCTCTACAACATTGGCAAATTCACTTCTTGAGAGGTATTCAGACCTAGAGGCCACAAGACAGACATTGAGGACAGCAAGGACCTTCATCCTGTCACTAGAGGCTGTGTCCAGACTGAAGAACATATTGTGCTTGTATACAGGATCCTTCACATCCATATCAGTCACACAAAATTGTTCAGACAATTATCTAGAAAAATCAGAGCAAAATTGGTGCCAAGTTCATGATAGCCATGTGGCAATATAATAAACATGTTGGAGAAGGGGAACTTTCAGAGGTGACTTCACTCTCTCTGTAGAAGTGAGCAAAAAGAGTGAACACAGATAGGTGAATTCAGAGCAGACCCTTGTCAATTCCAATTTCTCATCATCTTCTTTATCTGGTCTTTCAAGTCCTCTGCCAGAGAACATTCAAAGCATCTGCTATTGCCAGCTTTTGAAGAAGAGAGTTCCAACAACTCACATATCCCTGAGTGAAATTTTTCTGTCTCACCTCTCCTTTAAATGAGAGATGCATTACTTTGAAATAATGAACTTGGTTCTAGATCTATTGCCCAGTAGCACTCACAGCTACTGAGATGAAGTGCTCTTTGATATTTGTCATGACTAGAATGAACAGTTACCTGAGCAAATACCTGGACCCACTGGATTTTACCTACTGTTACGACATGTCTACAGCAGATGGAATTTCACTGGTTCTCCACTGGGCCTTTCGGCTTTGAGAAAATCCTATCCTGCTCTTTATCCATCACATCTCATCATTAATGTCATCACCCCCTGAGTACTGATCAACAAGCTTCAAAATGGAATGAGAAATGGAGGGTTATGGGGGAAGGAAGGATTAGATTGAACTATGTTCTAAAACCTGACTCTCTAGTTTCTGTAAACAGCCATAGATTTTTCCCAAGAGGGCATAATTTAAGGTGATTTGGAGAAATGTATAGTGGAGATGTCAGGGGTAGGTTTTATACACAGAGAAGAACATTAGGGATGTTTAAGGGACTCATAGGTAGGCACATGGATGAAAGAAAAATGGAGGGCTATATTGGAGGGAAGAGTTAGTTTAGTTGTATGTCCAATACCAATGGGAATGCATTATAGATGAGAGGGAATAATTTCAAAGGAGATTTGAAGGACTTGTCCTGGACAAATCATATAAATATTTGGCCAGAAGGTCCATATTACAAAACTGGAAAGAAGTAAATCCTCCTACCACGTCTCAGTGGCTTTCCCAAACTATTTCATATCTAAGTTTGGAAAAAATCAGAAGCACTATTTTTGACTCATCAGTCAAATTTGAAGAAACTTGGGGACCGTTTATTTGACATTTTCATATGAATTAATCTGACCTTTTCCAGACCTTCTTTCTGGTTATTCTTGTTCAGGTATGGAGTTCCGGAGTTTTTTTGACGATATCACATACTTATAAACTGTTATTATTGCCCATGTTAGTTTAGTTTAGTGTTTTTTTAATATACATTTTCTTTTACTTATTTTCAATTTTTTTTTTCTTTTTTGATGATTATTTTTGTTTTTTTTTCATATATAGTTATACAGACTTGATTGATTAATGTACTTTTTTCTGTTGATGTTTAATAGGATATTATTATCTTATTACCAGTGTAATTTCAAGTCTATTGTATTCATAACCTATTCATTATTATGTTATGTTTTTCTTTATATATATATGAAACTCAATAAAAAGATTGAAAAAGAAATCATATAAATATAATTGTGAAGAAAGCATTACAGCACCTCTGCTTCCTCAGGAGTCTGCGAAGATTCAGCATGTCATCAATAACTTTGGCAAACTTTTAGCAACGTGTGGTGGGAAGAATGCTGACTTGCTGCCTGGTATGGGAACACCAATGCCTTTGAGCAGAAAATCTTACAAGTGGTAGCGGATTCAGCCCAGTACACCATGGGTAAAACCCTCCCAACCATTGAGCACATCCACATGAAACATTGCCAGAGAAAAGCAGAATCCATTATCAAAGATCCTCACCATCCAGTCCTTGCTCCTTTCTCACTGCTGATGTCAGACAGAAGGTACAGGAGCCTCAGGACTTGCACCACCAGTTTTCTACCCCTTAATCATCAGGCTCTTGAACAAAAGAGGATAACTTCACTCATTTAAGGACTCTTTTATCTTGTTACTTCATACTTGTCATTTATTGAGTTTTAATTATTATCTGCATTTGTGCAGTTTGTTTACAGTTTACAGTTCCTGATGTTTACAGATCCTGTTGACAATTGCTGTTCTATAGGTTTGCCTGCAGGAAAAGAATCTCAGGGTTGAACATGGTGACATGTATGCACTCTGAGTTGAAAGAGTTAGACAGAGCTCTTAAAGATAGTGGAGTCAAGGGATATGGGGAGAAGGCAGGAACAAGGTACTGATTGTGGATGATCAGCCATGATCACAGTGAATGGGGGTGCTGGCTCGAAGAACCGAATGGCCTACTCCTGCACCTCAAAATGTCGACAGTTTATTTGTTTCCATAGATGCTGTTTTGCTGCTGAGTTCCTGCAGCATCTCGCGTGCACTGGACAGTAAAGCATGGTTAGTAGAATGCTTGACAGTACTAGCGACCTGGGTTCAATTCCCTCTGCTGCCTGTAAGTAGTTTGTACATTCTCCCTGTGACAGCGAGTTTCCTCTAAGTGCTCCCGTTTCCTCCCACAGTCCAAAGACGTACCGGTTGGTAGGTTGATTCATTATTGTAAAATATCCCATGAACAGGTGAGGTTTACAATGGAGGATTGCCAGGTGGTACGACTTGAAGGGCCAGGGAGCCTGTTCTGCACTGTATCTCAATAAATAGAGACAAAGTCACAGAAAATTGCAGCACAGAAACAGGCCCTTAGGCCCATCTGGTCTGTGCTGAACTATTTAAATAATCTGATCCCATCGACCTGTACCCAGACCTCACTCTCCATACCCCTTCCATCCATGTACCTATCCAAACTTCTTTTAAAAGGTGAAATCGAGCTCCATAAACCACCAGCACCGGCAGCTCATTCCATACTCTCACGACCCTCTGAGAGAAGCTTCCCCTCATGGTGCCCCGAAACATTTCAGCTTTCACCCTTAACCGATGTAGTCCCACCCAACCTCAAGTGGAAAAAGCCTGCTTACGCTTACCCTAACTACACCTCTCATCATTATGTATACCTCTAACTAATCCCCCCTCCACTGCTGCTATATACTATATACGGTGAAGAAGGTCACGCCCTTGAGTAACACTTTTATATTCCGCACTCTTTTGTTCAACTTTGATTACTGCAAATGTTCATTTACTTAACTAATGCCCGTCATCAAAACACGCCTTTGCACTAAACACTCTGAATGGCATCTGGAAAAAAAATACTTCTAATTCGTTCTGTTATCATGGGTACTGGGAGTGAAGGATCTATACACATAAGATTATTTATCCATAATCTCCAGTAACTAACTCACACAGAAACTGGGTCAACAAAACCACACTTTCAAAGTTACTATTTTAAGGGATGTTTATATTCCGTTCAATTTTCTGTTTCCTCTGGAACTAATTCAACAGTCACCACATCCATCTCTTTACGGAGTCACCTTCAGCACTCAAAGATGACGAGCGCACGACTTAAGCAGGTGAAGATCACAGAATTAGACTCATTGCCACTGATAGATCCTGAACTCAAACACAGGTAGCACAGGTTCTCAGTGGCCACTTTATTAGGCTCACCTGTACAACTGTTCGTTAATGCAAATATCTCATCAGCCAATCATTGGATTGCCACTCAGTGAACAGAAGCATGCAGACATGGAAAAGAGATTCAGTTGTTGTTCAGGAAACATCAGAATGGGGAAGATATGTCATCTATGTGACTTTAATTGTGGAATGATTGTTGGTGCCAGACAGGGTGGTCCGAGTATCTCAGTAACTGCTAACCTCTTGGGATTGATTTTTTTCTCCCAAACGCACAACAGTCTCAGAGTTCACAGAGAATGGTGTGTAAACAAAGTTAAAAAGAAACATATAACCATTACAGCGCTGAAACAGGCCATCTCGGCCCTTCTAGTCCGTGCCAAATGCTTACTCTCACCTAGTCCCACTGACCTGTACTCAGCCCATAACCCTCCATTCCTTTCCTGTCCATATAGCTATCCAATTGCTTTTTAAATGCCAAAATCGAATCTGCCTCTACCACTTCTACTGGAAGTTCGTTCCACATACCTACCACTCTCTGAGTAAAGAAGTTCCCTCTTGTGTTCCCCCTAAACTTCTGCCCCTTAACTCTCAACTCATGTCCTGTTGTTTGAATCTCCCCTACTCTCAATGGAAAAAGCCTATCCACATCAACTCTATCTATCCCCCTTATAATTTTAAATACCACTATTAAGTCCCCCCTCAACCTTCTACGCTCCAAAGAATAAATACAAAACTTGTTCAACCTTTCTCTGTAACTTAGGTGCTGAAACCCAGGCAACATTCTAGTAAATCTCCTCTGTACCTTCTCTTTTTTTGACATCTTTCCTATGGTTTGGTGACCAGAACTGTACGCAATACTCCAAATTAGGCCTCACCAATGCCTTGTACAATTTTAACATTACATCCCAACTCCTATACTCAATGCTCTGATTTATAAAGGCCAGCATACCAAAAGCTTTCTTCACCACCCTGTCCACATGAGATTCCACTTTCAGGGAGCTATGCACCATTATTCCTAGATCCATATAGACAACATCCACTGCTTTACCATTGTCAACTTTCCTAGTAACCTCTTCAAAAAATTCAATAAGATCTGTCAAACATGACTTTCCACACACAAATCCATGCTGACTGTCTCTAATCAGACCCTGTATACTCCACTAGAGTATGACATGACCACGGCTGCTTTTCTCTTCGTTTTTCATTCCTTTGCCCTCTCAGCTCCTCTTTCTTGTTCCTTTAATTAATTGTTAGAAAGGCAGAAAATGATAATAAGCACAAGACATTCTGCAGATAATGGAAATCCAGAACAATGCACACAAGCTGCTGAAGGAATTTATTTAAAACATAAGCAACAAGTTTTATGCTTCATTCTAGACTTCTAAAGAACCTTTCAAACCTTTCAATCGTAAAAGCATCAGGATCCAATGGTATCAATTAACTGTTTTATAGGTGTATATTTGGATCATGTATTTTAAATGTGAAGAATCCAAACAGTTCAATACAATATAACTACTACAGAACAATGGACAGATCTCTAATACACATGAATGCCAATGTCTGAGTAATGTTCTATATTTCATTATTAAAAACCTGAGTGATAGATCTCTAGAGATAAACACACACTATAATGTCTTAACAGTGCTGCTACTGTCTAACAACTGTACTGTGTGCACATCACAGACAGGTCTCCACACAAGAAGCAACCACTTGCCTGGTTTCTGTGCAGTAGATATCCCTGCCTCCAACCACTCCCCTCCAAAATGTGACATTTACCAGAAGCATTGTATACAAAGGGCCCATTGCTTGTTCAGAATCCCTTCCACACACCATACAATTTATTTGACCCCACAGGGGGAAAATGATTTCCCATCTTAGGAAGGAAGTACAGGAGCATCAGGACTAGGACTGTCAGACTGGGTAACAGCTTCTTCCCTCATGCCGTGAGACTAATGAATACTCTGTCACCACCGAGGTCTGGTCACTAGGACAGCAAGCTGCTTACTTTACTGTTTACCTGTGCTATGCTCTATATGCATTTTGAATAATATTTCATTAACATTTATGGTAATATTTAGTTGTATGTGCTGGGTGTTTTATATATACTTTGTGGATGCACAGAGGTCCAGCTAAACATTGTTTCATCTGATTGCATTTACGTACAGTCAGATGACAATAAACTTGAACTTGAACTCCATGTCTATGTTGCTATCTATATTCAAGGGCAGAACTGTAGAGCAGAATCCAGCCACAGCTGTATAGCTCTAGCGACCTGGTTTCAATCAACCTCTGGTGCTGTCTGTGTGGAGTTTGCACATCCCCCTGCCAACACATGGATTTGCTACTGTTTGGTCTTGGATCTGATTGGTGGGTTAAGTGGCAAATATCGAATGCTTTTAGGATATTCAAATGAAACGTGGTTATGCAAAGGGTGGTGAGGACAAGAAAACTGAGGGATTGGAAAATCTGATGGAACTCGATGGGAAGTAAGGTATTTGTGCAAGGGGCTTGTACGTTCTTCTCCCGACCGCGTAGGTTTTCTCGAGGTGCTCTGGTTTCCTGCCACAGTCCAAAGACGCATTGGTTGGAGGTAAATTGTCATTGAAACTGTCCTGTGATTAGGCCAGGGTTCAATTGGGGGTCACTGGGTGGCGCGGCTTGAAAGGCCGCAAGGAACCATTCCACGCTGTGTCTCAATGAATAAAATTTTAAAAATATATATTTGGAGAATATCCTTGTGGGCAGGTTTGCTTGAATTGTTGGGGAGGATTTAAACTAATTTGGCAGGAGGCTGGGTTCCTGATTGATAGGGAAGAGAGTGGGGCAGTTGGTTTATGAGCAGAGACGGTGTGTAGTGAGACTGTCAGGAAGGACAGGTAGATGATAGGGCAACATTGCAGTCAGTGGGATAAGCTGAAGTGTAACATTAGGGCAAAATCAAAAGGGTGATGAATACAGGTATGGAAGTGTTATATTTAAATGTATGCAGTATACAGAATAAGGTAAATGATCTTGTAGAGCAAGTGGAGATTGGCAGGTGTGATGTTGTAGGTAGTACAGAGTTGTGGCAGAAGGTAGCTTATAGTTAAGAGCTTAACATCCGCAGAAACACGTATCAAAAGGACAAGCAGATAGGCAGAGGGACTGCGCTAGATTTGTTGGTAAAAATAAATTCAAATCCTTACAAAGAGTTGGCATAGGATCAAATGATGTAGAATCCTCTTGGGTAGAGTTAAAAAAAAAACTGCAAGGGTTAAAAGATCCTAATGGGAGGTATATACAGGCCCCCAAACAGTAGCCAGGATGTGGGCTATAAATTACAATGGAAGATAGAAAATGCATGTCAAAAAGGGCAATGTTATGGTAGTGATGGGGGATTTCAATATTCAGATAAGTTGGAGATATCAGGTTGATGTTGGATCCCATGAGGACTAGAATATAAAAGCAATGGCGTCATGCTGGGGCTTTATAAGGGACTGGTGATGCCTCACTTGGAGTATTGAGTGTAGTTTTGGGTCTCTTATCTAAGAAAGGATCTGCTGACACTGGAGACTGTTCAGTGGAGGTTCTCGAGAATGATTCCGGGAATTAAAGGGTTGTAATTTGAGGGGTGTTTGATGGCTCTGAGCCTGTACTCAAAGAAATTTATAAGAATGAGGGAGGAATCTCATTGAAGTGATGAGGAGGTATACAGGAGTGGAAAGAGAGATATTGTTAAACTGGGACGAGAATAGAAAAGAAGGAGAGAGATGTTTCCTGCACATTTGAATTAAGTTCTGGGGAGGCTGAGAACATCAGAAACTGAGGGATGATCTTGTGGAGGTGTAATGGTTTTGGTTTATTATTGCCACATCTGCCGAGATAGAGTGAAAAAAGTTGTCTTGCACACTATTTATAAAATGTCTTCCTGTTAAAGAAAACTGTTAAGATCATGAGGAGCACAGGTAGGATGAATGCACTCTGCTTGTCTCCTGGTTTGGGGAATCAAGATGTAATAGGCCGAGTTTTATTGTGAGAGGGAAGAAATATATATGGAACTTGAATACCATTTTTTTGCACAGAACTTGTACATAAGTGGACTGAGCAGCCAGAGGATGTTGTTGAAGTTAATAAAATAACAGCTTTTAAAGGCATTTACACAGATCCATGGATAGAAAAGGTTCAAGTCGTGGATGGAATGCTGACAAATGGGAGTAGTTTGAATGAACATCCTGGCTGGCATGGACTGCTTGGGCCAATGGGCATCATGATTCTCTTCTTTGAGTATGTATCTACATTCATTGCTATCATCCCTCAAAACTAATGAACGAGCTCCGGAAACTCAGCCTCAACACCTCCTTGTGCAACAGGATCTGCCATTTCCTCACTTGCAGACTCTAGTCAGTTTAGATTAGCATTAATATCTCCTCCACATTCACCGTCAGCTCAGGTGCACAACAAGGCGGTGTACTTAGCCCCCTGCTCTACTCATTTTACACTTATGACTGTGAGGCCAAGCATAGCTCCAATGCCATATTGAAAGTTGCTGACGACACCACTGTCATTGGCTGAATCAAAGGTGATGACGAATCAGCATATAGGAGGGAGATTGAAAATCTGGCTGAGTGGTGCCATAACACAACCTCTCACTCAATGTTAGCAAGACCGAGGAGCTGGTTATTGAATACACGAGGATGAAACATGAGCCCGTTCTCTTTGGCGGATTAGAGGTGGAGAAGGTCAGCAACTTTAAATCCCTGTGTGCTATCATTTCATAGGATCTGTCCCAGGTACGCACGTAAGTGCCATTTAAAAACAAAGCATGGCAGCACCTCTATTTAGAAGTTTCCGAAGATTCACCTGTCATCTAAAACTTTGATAAGCTTCTATAGATGTGTGGTGGAGAGTACATTGACTGGTTGCAGCACAGCTTGATATGGAAAGCCCGATGAGAGCCAATGAGATTGTATCCACTTTAGACCTGTTGTGGTGGTCGACAAATGGCAGCGTGTCCGGATATTTGCTCAAGCAGAAGTTCATTCTAGTCATGACAGATCTCTCAAATCACTTCATCACAGCAGATGCTACTGGGCAAAAGATCAAGAACAAGCATTCATTACTTCAGAGTAAGACATTACTCATTTAACTCAGAGATGAGAACTCCGTTTCTCAAAAGGTGGCAGAAGCAGATGCTTTGAATGTTCTATGGCTGATGATTTGCAAAACAAAGGAATGAACGGATGCTGATGGGAAATTGGAATTGACAAGGTCTTCTCTGAATTCATCATATTTTTATGTGTTCTCTCTTTTCACTCCTTTCCACAGTGAGAGTGAAGTCACCTCTGAAGGTCGTTGTTTCCTGCCCCTGTTCAACATGTTTATTATGTTACCATGTGGCTATCAGGAGCTTGGCAGGTAATTGTTTGAATAATATTGCGTAACTGATAAGCATGTGTAGGATGCTGTATAAAAGCCCAACATGTTCTCCAGTCTGGACACAGCCTCTACTGACAGGATGAAGGTTCTTGCTATCCTTAGTGCCTTGCTCGTGGCCTCCAGTGCCGAATACCTCTCAAGATGTGAATTCGCCAACGCCGTGAGGAACTCAAGACTAGTAAACTTAGCGGATTTGGCTGACTGTGAGTATCTTCATTTCTAGTTAACCTGAGAGAAACATTAGTGGTGACATCATAGAAATTAGGTGCCACAGTGCCGTAGCAGTTAGCCTGATGCTATTATAGCTCAGGGCATTCGGGAATTTGCGTTCAATTCCAGTGCAATTCTGTAAGGAGTTACTGTACGTCCTCACCATGGAATTGTGGGCTTCCTCCAGGCAAACTATCTTCCACCCACAGTCCAAAGATATACCAAGTAGGTTCATTGATCATTGTAAATTATGTTGTGATTAGGTTAGGGCTAATTGGGTTTGTTCGGCATTGCTGGGGCAGTGTGGCTCAAAGAACTGTAACAGATAACTGAGCTTCATCATTAAGTAAGTGGATAAATTATTTGGTTATCAGTACAGAAAGAGATTAAAGGTTGTAATTGTATCACTTTCCACTACTTCCTCCATAAGATCAACACTCTCTGAGGGGAAAAAGATGTCTCTCAGTTTTCTTTTAAATTGTTCCCCTCTCCCCCTAGGCCCATGCCCTCTAGTTTTAGACTCAACTATCCGAGATCCCTCAGTTCGTGGATCATTGCCTCTTTGACATCTATCCGGAGTAAACGGTTTATTTATTTGGGAGCTCAATAGATGTAAGACCATTGTCCTTTATTGAAACAGTTTTGAGCCCTCAAGAGAGATTGCTAGAGAGAGAGTGGGGAATGCATGCCCTTTGCTGCAGGAAGGATTTGACCCAGTTGCACATGGATAGGATGATGGATTGCAGATTAGATATGCTTGTTTATAGCTAACACCTATGGATCTTCAAAACTGATATCAATGACGTGAAATGTCCAGGAGGAATTAGTCACACTATGTTGAAAATCAAGTTGTTTCCTATTTGTAACAGGTGTGTGTGTGTGTGTGTGTGTGTGTGTGTGTGTGTGTGTGTGTGTGTGTGTGTGTGTGTGTGTAAGTAAGTCTAAACCAGCAATTTGCATTCTCTTGTGTATCCAGGCTTAAACATGTTTGACCATGGTGGAACACCAGAATCTATGCAAGGAAATTGCAGTGGGTCAGACACCATTTCTTGGATATTTCCACAGTTTACTGTTCATATTTCACATTCTACCATCTGAGATATTTTGCCTTTACAAGCGATATGATGATATCAGTTTGACATTCATTCTCCCAACGGGAAAACTGACAGGAAGTCAAGCAGCACAGAAGGAGGCCCTTCAGCCCAGCTGGACCATACTGACCAAGCTCTCCATCTGTGCTATTCCCATTTGCCTGCATTTGACCCATATCCCTCAAAACCATTCCCAACCCTGAACCTGTCAAACTGCATTTTAAATGTTAATATACCTGCCTCAAATACTCACCCTGGCAGCTCATTGCATTACTGACCACCCTCTGGTGAAACAGTTAAAATACAAGACAGTACAGTACAGGGACAGGCCCTTCAGCCCACGATGTTGTGTTAAATCAAGTTGCCCCTCAGGTTCTTATTAAATCTCTTCCCTCTCACCATGAACCCATGTCCTGTAGATGTTGTTTCCCTACCCGGGGAAGTGACCGTGCACATTCACCTTACCTTTATACGCCTCCATAATATCACCTCTCATTCTCCTACACTCCAATAAACAAATTCCCAGCCTGCTCAACCTCTCCATGTAACTCAGTCCTTCCAGTGCCAGCATCATGTAAATCCCTGTGCACTCTTCCCAGCCTGATGGTAACTTTCACAGAGCAGGGCGGCCACAATATTCAAAGCGCAACCTCACCAAAGTGTTGTACAGTTGCAGATTAACATCCCAGCTTCTATACTCACTGCCTTGATGGCTGCGTGCCAATGCCTTCTACACCACCCTGTCAATCAACCTGCGTTGTGAGTCTCTGTCTCTACAACCAACATAAGTATTGTAGTGTGTTCCAGATAGTAGGCACCCTCTAGGTGGAAAAGCTACTCCTCAGACCCGCCCTAAACCCCTTCTGTCTTATCACCCTTGATGGATGGTGAGGTTTGTTTTGGAGCACCTTTGAGTAGTACACTAACATAAGTCAGGTCCATCAGAGATCATGAAAAAAACGACATTGATTATTCCAACTTACTCCCTTCAGTGTGCGAGACCGGTTAAATGAAGGAAGGTGTCCACCGGGATATCTCTTCCACTTGTTTCCTCCATTTGGATTCTGATGACGATTCCCCGTTCACTGTTTCTGGATTGATTGTGTAACGTTTGTTGCCACATGTCAAATCTTTGTTTTGATCACAGGGGTGTGCCTGGCCAACTATGAGAGCGCATTCCAAACAAACGCAATTCATTATGAGAGGAACAGTGCAGGAAATATCTGGTCAGCGGACTTTGGGATTTTTCAGATCAACAGTTATTGGTGGTGCTACGAACCAGGTTTTCCAAGTGCTGGGAATGGCTGTAATGTTTATTGCCAAGGTATGTGAACTGTTACATTATTTATTTCATGTTTTCTCTTCCCACATCTGTGCTGAGGGGATGAGTTTTGAAACAAATTTTACCCATCCTGCCCATGCGATATACTGTGGTATTTGTGTCCAATCACACCTCTTTTATAGGAAGCATCTGGTCCTGATGTCCATCCTCACTTACAAAGCCTGTTTTCATTACAGACACTGACCTGAAAATCTTCCTTGTGTTGTGACGAGGATGACACATGCAATTGTTTCTGATGACATGATAGTGCCGAGGTGACGTTAACTCTGTTTCTCTTCCCACAGTTACGGCTCGACCTGCTGAGTGTTTCTAGTCTTATATGTTTCTCTTTGCATTTTCATGGGTTCCATCAGTCTTTGGTGAGCCACTGTCTTTCTGCTTCCTGCTGGAACCTGAAGTTGTACCTTGCTTATTTGAGGCTTCCCACACAGATGGGTTCCTGTTCCATCAGATAACATAGATGCATGGCACAGTGGCACCATGTCTGAAGCCCCTGCCGCCCAGCTCGAGAGACCCGGCTTCAATCCTAACCCCCAGAGCTGTCAGTGTACAGTTCGGTTGGTTAATCGGTTGCTGTGAAGTGACCCTCAGCCAGGTGTATGGGGGGAGAGTCAGTGTGGTGTTGATGGATATGAAAGCTAGGATGGTTACAGGGAAATAGTTGGTGGAATGGCCTTCCTCAAAAAGTCGATTAGACTCCAAAAGGGTCAATAGATTCCCATTTTTATATATAGAATAGAGTAAATCCCTGATTATCTAGTGTGCCTGGCACTTTGTTCACACTTGGCTGCACAATTGTATCTTATTTCTATTGACACACAGACACACTCTTAGTTCACCTTGGATGTTATGTTTAAGATTATAATAAAAGACTGTTAATTGGCAAACGGATTTATTATTTCATATCTACCGAGGTACCATGAAAAAGTCTGTTTTGCTTGTCATCCATATGGATCATTTAATCACGTCAGTACATTGTACAGCCAAATGCCGAATAACTTGTTACAGCCACGGAGAAGCTGCAGTGCGGGCAGACAAGAAGGTGCAAGACCATGAAGAAGTTGACTGTGAGATCAGGTGTCTGTCGTATTGTTCCAGGGGACTGTTCAATAGTCTTATCACAACAGAATAGAAGTTCTAGAGGAAACATGGAAACTGGGGTCCCCATGAATGGAAAGGGTCGTAAGCTGAGCCATCAGGATATTTGAACAGCAGGACAATGGAGTTTACCATAATGGTAAACATTTCTAACTTTGGAGTAAATCATAGCTGAGCTTTGAGTGTTGATTCTTTTCTTCCTTTTATTGTTTCAGATTTATACGATGTGCAAACTGCCATAAATTGTGCAGCAATTGTAGCAGAACAGCAAGGAATGAAGGCCTGGTACGTTGAAACTTCCAACAACTTCTTTTCTAGCATGAAATATCAAAATAATTCTTGAAAGATCACTTCTAATGCCTCCATAATCTCTTCAGCTATGTCATGCAGCATCCTGGTCTATAATCCATCTGGTCCAGGAGACTTATTCACCTTCAGATCTTTCAGCTTCCCAAGCACCTTCATTTTATTTTTAAACTTTTTTTATTGAGTTTTCAAATGATTACAGAAAGAAAAAATATATACCCTTCCCCCTTCCCCTTAGCCCCTTCCCCCTAATATCCCTATAAAAAAAAGAAAAAGAAAAAGGAAAAAAAGAAAGAAAGAGAGAGTGCCTGGATATCGGAAGATCCCCACTTGCTCCACGGAGTTCGTAATAACTTTAGTATATATATTTATTTCTTTCCCCAAATAACCAATTATTTTATCTTCGGAGCACCTATATATTTAATCCTGTCTTTTGTAAATAAGGGTGCCAAATTTTCAAAAATGTTTCATATTTATCTCTTAAATTATAAATTTTTTCAAGTAGAATACAGCTGGAAATTTCATTCTTCCAACGATCTATACTTAAGTATGAATCTGATTTCCAAGTAACTGCAATAGTCTTTTTGGCTACTGCACCCTAAGCACCTTCATGTTCATAATATCAACTACACTGTCTTTTGTCCCATGACACTCATGAATTGCCGGTGAATACTAACTCAGTTCATCTGCTATTTGTTCCCCATTACTACATCTGCAGCAACATTTTCTGGCAGTCCAATATCCTCTTGCCTCTCTTTTACTCTTTAAATATCTGGGAAAAAATTGGCATCTACTCCTGTATTATTTATGAGTTTACCTTTATATTTCACCCTTTCTCCCCATATTGATTGTTTTCAGTGCCTTCTGTTGGGTTTGAAAAGTTCTCCAATCTTCCATCCTCCTGCTAAGTTTTGCAACATTGTATGCCTGCTCAATCGCATTATGCCGTCTTTGTCGGCCTTGGTTACTTCATCTTCCATAAGACAATTAGACATAGGAGCAGAATTAACCTACTTGTTCCACGTTAATTCCAGAAACACATGCCTTTGCTGCCCTACCACCACTCCTACTAGAGACTCAATTCCAATCAACTTTAGCGATCCCCTCTCTCACGTCTCCATAACTACCTTGATTCACTTGTAATACTATTACATCCAATTTTAGCTTCTGTTTCTCAAGCTCATAGGGTGAAATCCATCATATTATAATCACTGTTTCCTTTGGGTTCCTTTACCTTCATCTCCCGGATCAAATCTGTTTGATCACACAACACCAAGTCTATTATTGCCTTTTCCCACGTGCGACCTGATCTAAAAAGCCATTCATATGCATTCTACAAATCCCATCTCTCGGGATCCAATAGCAACCTAGCTTTTCCAGCCAATCTGAATCTTGAGGTCCCCATGATCACTGGAACACCAGCTTTCTTACATGCCTTTTCTATCTCGTAATAACGCCACAAATGGCTACTGTCCAGAGGTCTGTTTATTACTCCCAGCAGGGTCTTTTTACCCTTGCAATTTGATTTTGCTTCTTTCTTGCTGTGGATTTGTTTTCATCTTTTACCAGCAGAGTCATTCCCTCCAGCTCTGCCCACTTTGCGGTCCTTTCAATACAATGTGTGTCCTTGGATGTTTAGCTTCCAGCTGTGATCTTCTTTCAACCACAACCCTATGGTGACCAGTGTCCCGACTCCCAATTTGTAATTGTGATATAAGCTCATCAACCTTGCTCCACGTACAGTACACCGTCAGTACTGTAGGCACCACTGCTCTACTCCAATTTGTCTCCACGTTGCCTGAAGTTTATTTCTTATCCCTTTCTGAACCAGATCTTACTTTTTATGCAGAATCAGAATCAGGTTTATTATCACTGGCATGTGATGTGAAATTTGTTAACTTAGCAGCAGCAGTTCAATGCAATACACAATCTAGGAGAGAGAGAGAGAGAGAGAAATTAAAACATAATAAATAAACCAGTGGATCAATTACATATATTGAATAGATTATTAAAAAATGTGCAAAAACAAAAATACTGTTTATTAAACGTAATATAGTGTCCAAAGCTTCAAAGTCCATTTAGGAATCAAATGGCAGAGGGGAAGAAGCTGTTCCTGAATTGCTGAGTGTGTGCCTTCAGGCTTCTATACCTCCTACCTGATGGTAACAGTGAGAAAAGGGCATGCCCTGGGTGCTGGAGGTCCTTAATAATGGACGCTGCCTTTCTGAGACACCGCTCCCTAAAGATGTCCTGGGTAATTTGTAGGCCAGTGCCCAAGATGGAGCTGACTAGATTTACAACCTTCTGCAGCTTCTTTCAGTCCTGTGCAGTAACCCCTCTATACCAGACAGTGATGCAGCCTGTCAGAATTCTCTCCACGATACAACTATTTTTTTGAGCGTATTTGTTGACATGCCAAATCACTTCAAACTCCTAATAAAGTATAGCCGCTGTCTTGCCTTCTTTATGACTACATCAATATGTTGGGACCAGGTTAGATCCTCAGAGATCTTGACATTCAGGAACTTGAAGCTGCTCACTCTGTCCACTTCTGCAGGAACATCTCTAATTTCACCTGCATTCTCTTCTACTTTTATTTTACCTTTACTTTCCCAGTCTGCTGAACCCACATCACCGCTACCATTTCATTTGAAGCCTAGCCACAGCACTTGTTACACGATTCCCCAGGGCCCTGACCCCCCCCACGATGGGTCTGGTGGAGCCTGTTCTATTGCAACTCTCCCTCCTTCCCCAATACTGGTGCTTGTACCCACAAATTCAAACTCACATCTCTCACATTGATTGTTCAGCCATGTATAGAACACTTCAAAATTATTGTCCCCGTACAACATACATGTGGTTCAGATAGCAACCCAGTGATCTCAAGCTGTTCAAATTCCTTCAACCAAACCCCTATGCTTGTTCTGCCTATGTTGTCAGTACACACACACACTGCAGTATTTGGTTCTTTGCTCTTCCCTCTCGAAAATTTCTCTGTAGGCCAGATGAAGTGTCCTAACCCCAGTCACCAGGCAGGCAACAGAGTCAAAAACCTGCAGTCCCTTCAGTCTCTGATTGTTCCTTTCACTCTTGTTTTACAGGGTCAGCTGGGTGGACAACTGCGAGGGAAGGTCAATTCAGCATTTCGTCGAGGGCTGCTGATTGAAATGAAAATACTTCTGCCATCTCTTCCCAACCCTGTGTATGTCCCTGTTAGTAGTTGGCTCTGTATGGCTGAGACCACTGCAACACCAGTTATGCAGGGACCAGCTCTCGTTCACAGCTTAATAAAATAAATGCAAGCAAATATCAAAACTCAATCCTGTCATTCTCTTTGACTAACTGCTAAGACAACAGACTGCACAAGGGTCGCTTCTGGGGGTGGAGCTGTTTAATCACTGGCTCAGGAAACAGAAAGATAATTGAAGTTGGTAATTGGCAATAGGTTTATTATTGTCACATGTACTGAAGTGAAAAACATGATTTTGCCATCCATACAGATCATTTCAGAACACATGGACACTGAGGTAGTACCTGGGCAAAAGCAGTTAACAAAACTCAGAACACAAGTTTACAGTTAGAGACTCAATACCACAGACACAGCACAGTCCTATTGGGATTCAGATAAATGCAGCCATGTTACCAACTGTTGTACCATTCAAATGGCACTTCAACTACAAGAAGGCCAATTTCAACGGGTTCACAAGAGCATTTGACCATAAGGTTAAACAACAAGCTCACTAACACAAAATGAGGAGCACGCTGGAAACCATTGCGAGCCAGTGCACTTTCTCTTTGCTATTCCACTGCCGAATACGCCTGCCCTACATGGGAAAGATCTACTCATGATAGGAAGATGGATGCCGTTCTGAATGCAAGCTGCTGACTTATCACAGGTTGTTTAAAACCAACAAACACCAACAGCCTATATATCCTGGCGGGTATCGCTCCCTCTGATATAAGAAGAATGGTAGCCAGCAAGAAAGAATGATTCCCTCAAGCATCAGCTGAGAGGCACCCTCTACATGGTCATACACCTACACCCAGCCGCCTGAAGTCAAGTAAGAGCTTCATGTACAATGTTGTTCCATTACAATCAACCCCATCTGAAGCCCGCATCGCCTTGTGGGTAGACCGGCTCGCCAGTCTCAAACAACCCCCAATGATGGAAATTCCATCGGATGAAAGCCTTCCCCCAGGAGCTAATTGCAACGGGGCAACCTGGAAATGCCTTAACAGACTTGGGACTGGTGTAGGTCATTCAAAGGTGTCACTGAGCAAATGGGATATACAACCAGCCCGAAAACTTGTGAATGTGGAACTGAGCCACAATCTATGCAACATCTCCTGCAATGCCCATTGCTAGAGGAACCCTGCACTGATGCAGATCTTGCCGAATTCAACAACAAGGAGCAAAAACATGTCCAGTTCTGACTGAGCTCCGTATTGCCTGTTCATGGACACAATAAAAAGAAGTTACAGAGAAAGTGCAGTGTAGGTAGATTATAAGGTGTGAAGTTCATGAGGTGTTGTTAGAGATATCCAGAGTCCATCTTTCTCATGTAAGATATTCATTCAGTTGTCTTACAGCAGATGGATAAGAACTGTCCTTGAACCTGGTGAGCTTTTGTATCTTCTGCTCGCTGGAAAGAGGGAGAGCAGAGAATGTCCACATTGGGAAGTGCCTTTTGTTATATTGGCTGCTTTACGGAGGCAGTGGGAAGCATAGACAGAGTCCATGGAGGGGAGGTTTTCCTGATGGACTAAACAGGTGGACTAGCTGATATACTAAGCTGTGAAGCATCCAGATGGGATGGTTTTTATAATACACCTGTAAAAATTGGTGTGGGTCAATGGGGACTTGCCAGATTTACTCTGTGTTCCGAGGAGCTAGAGGCACTGATGTGCTTTCTTGTCCACAGCATCAACACAGTTGGAGCAGGACAAGATATTGGTGATAGCTGCACGTGCAGCCACTACAGTGAAAAATGAATATAAAGTATGGAAACGTATCGATAATTACTTAGTGTTATGAATGTACCACAGCTCTGAGGGGCTGAAGGGTGCGGGGTAGCCCCCTCCTTTGTGAGAATCGCAAGAGCATTATTGGGTTGGGTCAGAGGATCCAGGAAATGAGAGAGAGACATGGCCATTGTCTCCTGGAGACAACGTTTGTGGATTGGGGACTATGGTACGTGCAAGCCCTCGGGCAAAGTGGGCTGGTTGAGAGAGAGATTGCATCACCCCAACCTGATTGACATCTACTACCCCTGCGAGTTAAGATAAAAGAGGGGCAGTAGGGACAGCCCCTCAGATGCACCAGAAGAAACGCTAGCGATCCCGTAATAGCGGGAAGCCATTTGAAGGAAGCCACGTGCGTTTGGTTCCCTTGCCTGGGGGCTGGTGGCTGGTACCACTGAAAATGACTTGGAACTAACAACGGGGAACCAACTTCCCCGACTCTATGGATTGGCCTCATAAAAGACCCGGGCAAGTTTAAAACCGTCTCTCTTAAACCCAAAGAGCTGCAGCTTGAAAGAGCAGTGACTTTTATCTTTCCATCAGACAATACAATATCCCCTAGACAAACGATAGAGCTATTGCTTAATTGATGATTATTATTCTACCCGCATTTTTAGATTATTGACGACGTATATTATCTGAATGTCTGTTTTAATCTTATTTTTGTGCCTCTTTATAAATAAAGACTTTTAAAAATAGTACCATCAGACTTCAATGGACCTCTCTATCTTTGCTGGTAAGTGATCCAGTTACAGGAATTTCGTAACAATTGGGGACTCGTCCGGGATTTGAAACCATTTTGGGGAGTCAGTGAATCGGGCTTGTAAGTCCAAACTTGGATCTGGTACATGGTTAGCCAGACGGGAAACCAGAAAAGATGGATGTGGATAAATCTATAGAAAACCCGACTCTGGAGGTGCTAGAGGCGGCCACTAAATCAGACTTGGTAAATTTGGCGAAGGGGTTAAACCTTGCAGAGGTGAGGTCGTCAATGAAAAAGCGGGATGTGCGAAGGGCCATAACTCAGTATTACATTGAGAAGAATGTGTTTGCAGCTGAGGTATTGGAAAATATCCCTGAAAAAGTACCAGCTAGTGGGACGGCTCAGTTAGAGTTGGAGAAATTAAGGTTAGAACATGAAATTAAGTTAAAGTAGCTGAAAGCAGCCGAGAAAGAGAGAGAAAGAGCCGAGAAAGAGAGAGAGAGAGAAAGGGCCGACAAACAAAGGGAGCATGCGGGGAGCTCCAGCTAAGGGCGTTAGAGTTGAAAAGGGAGCAGGAAAGAGCTGAGAAGCAAAGAGAGCATGAACTTCAGTTAAAAAAAAAACTGGAAGCAGCTGAGAAGGAGAGGGAAAGGGCCGAGAAGGAGAGGGAGGCAGAGAGACAGAGGAAACATGACTTGGAGATGGAGAAGTTAAAGCAAGAGCAACGTGGTCAGGGGTCAGACCGAGAGGAGTGGTTTGATGTAAGTCAGGCGTTGAGGTTAGTACCCACGTTCGAGGAGATGGATGTTGATAGTTATTTCTTGCTTTTTGAAAAGGTGGCAGTGAATTAGGAGTGGCCCAGAGCACAGTGGGTGGCGTTGTTACATAGTGTGTTAAAAGGGAAGGCACAGCAGGTATATATGGCATTGTCCATGGAGGAGGAGAGTTATGACAAAGTAAAGGTGGCCATTCTCCGGGGTTACGAGCTAGTACCTGAAGCATATAGACAAAAGTTCAGAAATTTACGGAAAGGGTGGAATCAGACGTATACCTAGTTTGCCCATGAGAATGGTGTGCTCTTGGACCATTGGTGCACCGCAGAAATAGTGGACAAGGATTATGGGCGTCTCAGGGAGTTAATTTTGATTGAGGAATTTAAAGGTTGTGTTCCGGAGGAGATCCGGATGTATTTGAATGAGAAGCCGAATTGGTCCATCTCAGAATTTGCTAGGTTCGCAGATGAATATGCCCTAACCCACAAGACAAAGTTTTCCTCGAATAAAAGTTCCCCAAGAGACCGTGGGAACGATCGAGAAAGTCCGCCGGCTGAGGCAGACATCCCGCCGGGAGCTAGTGGTAAGGTCGAGGGGGAAAGGCCAGACGGCCAGAGATTTCCGGGCTTGACCTGCTTTAATTGTGGAAAAGTGGGACATATTGCATCGCGGTGCTTTGCTCCGAGGAAAGAAACAGGAAAGGGGAAGGCAGCAGTCCCTATCGGATGTGCCGTGGTAATCAGTAGATCGACGAGAGAGCCCCGGGTAGACAGAGTACGAGAAGGGTTGGAGACTTGTCTGTCACACGGAACCGTGTCTGTGAGGGAGGGAGTCACACCAGTTCCAGTACGGATCTGGAGAGACACGGGGGCTGAGCTGTCGTTGATCAGCAGTAAGGTACTAGAATTTGGTCGGAAAACGGGAATGGTAACGGTGAGGGGAATAAGTAAAAGGATAGGAATGGTGCCCTTACATGAGGTCATTATGGATTGTGAGCTGGTGTCTGGACCCTTTGAAATAGGGGTGACATCAGAATTCCCGAGAACTGACGCGAACGTCCTTCTCGGTAATGATTTAGCAGGTGGTAAGGTTTGGGCAGCCATGACGAGGACCGGCCGGCCGGTGAGTGTTGAGGCTCCGCCCCTAGAGTCCCAGATCTATCCCGCATGCGTGGTCACTCGCAGCCTGTCGAGAAAGGCAGCCAAGACAGAGAGCAGTTTAAATCTGGCCAGTGTTGATTTGGCCGAGACGTTTCTACCAACCCTGTACCATGAGGGTTTAGAGAGTGGTAAAACGAAGAGTAGCAAAGTGGAAGAGGGTAAGGGAGCGGAGGTAGACCTGCCCTTTGCGAGGAGAAAGATCCTAGAGGCAGAAAATAAAGATGAGGAACCGATAGAGCGGTTAGGAGGTCCAGAGTTGGACATGGATGATCTGTCTGGTTTGGCAGAACTGTTTGAAGAAGTTGAAAATTCTAAAGGTGTTCCTGATAATGAAATGAGGGCAGTCTTAGATGAAAAGGATGCCCTTACCTCGAAGAAGTCTGCTAGGTTGGCAGATGAGGTTGTTTCAGCCCACGGGGTTGAGGTTACTCTGGAAGGGAGTTGCCCAGAGAGTGCCTGGGAGGATCGGGGGAACTTTTGAAAAGGGTACAGGTATTGAAAGCCTGGAAGAGGCCAATGTCCCGTTTGAGTGTGTCCAAGATGTGGATGCACGTGGTACTGAACCTAGTAACGGAGCTCAGAAAAAGTCTGAGGTATTTGATTCAGTGGAATGGGACGGCCGTCCTTGTGGGTCAGATAGACTTGGTTCAGTGGAAAAAGGGTTAACCTTGGTAACAGTGGGAAGTGAGAGTTCCCAAGTGTTTGTGCTCGAAGGTGTGTTAAAAGTTAATGCAGAGCTCAAAAATGGAGAGATAAATATTATTATTGAAGGAAACGGAAAGTCTGTAGTTCCCAAGTCGAATGAAGAAATTTTAAACCCGGCAGATCGCTTACAGAGTGAGCCGGGAGATAGCGGGGCCCCCCACTCTATTGTTATGCCAGGATGTGGTGTGAAGAGGCCGAATTCGAAATGCTGCTTGAACAAAGAGTTCAAATTAAAAACCAATAGCCTGAAGGGTCCCGACGAGAGGGCTAGCCACCTGGGTAAAATTAAAGAATTGGGTGGAAATGGTCTCAGTTTGGGACACGGTGTTGATAAAATAACCCCTATGAAAAAGGCGGGCAGGAGTTTACCTCGCCAG
Organism: Hypanus sabinus; assembly: GCF_030144855.1. Classification (NCBI taxonomy): domain Eukaryota; kingdom Metazoa; phylum Chordata; class Chondrichthyes; order Myliobatiformes; family Dasyatidae; genus Hypanus; species Hypanus sabinus. The sequence continues at coordinate 182,840,457 of NC_082709.1, read as the reverse complement.
ATTACTCAAGTTCCCCACATGGGAACTCACCGGAAAAGAAGCGACGGTTAATGGGGACACCATTTTAAATAGCAAAGCAGGTTGTACTGGATTTCGCCAAAGCCTGTGAATAATAAAGACAGCCCCCTTGGAAGCCTACCTGTTAAGTTGAAAACGACCGAAAAGATTAGTATTCGCATAAACTTTTGTAGATGCACGTAAGCTAAGATCACAACTCCTTAGTTTTGTTGCTGAAGAAAAAAAAATAGGTGGTTATTAATTTGAAGTCTGATGCTACAGGACTTTAGTAAGGTACAAGATGTTAAAATATTAAAGGAAATGGCACTGTAATCATTAACCGTTTGGATGCTGAATTGAATGTATCACTGTATTACTCTGTAGAAAAAAAACTTTTGTATTGTGTTAGATTCTAAAACCCTGTAAGACTCTGTACTATTTTGTTTCACTGCTGGTGAAAACGCTTTAAAGAAAGGGAATGTTATGAATGTACCACAGCTCTGAGGGGCCGAAGGGTGCGGGGTAGCCCCCTCCTTTGTGAGAATCGCAAGAGCGTTATTGGGTTGGGTCAGAGGACCCAGGAAATGAGAGAGAGACATGGCCATTGTCTCCTGGAGACAACGTTTGTGAATTGGGGACTATGCTACGTGCAAGCCCTCGGGCAAAATGGGCTGGTTGAGAGAGAGATTGCATCACCCCAACCTGATTGACATCTACTACCCTGCAAGTTAAGATAAAAGAGGGACAGTAGGGAAAGCCCCTCAGACGCACCAGAAGAAACGCTAGTGATCCCGTAATAGCGGGAAGCCATTTGAAGGAAGCCACGTGCGTTCGGTTCCCTTGCCTGGGGGCTGGTGGCTGGTACCACTGAAAACGACTTGGAACTAACAACGGGGAACCAACTTCCCCGACTCAACAGATTGGCCTCATAAAAGACCTGGGCAAGTTTAAAACCGTCTCTCTTAAACCCAAAGAGCTGCAGCTTGAAAGGACAGTGACTTTTATCTTTCCATCGGATAATACAATATCCCCTAGACAAACGATAGAGCTATTGCTTAATTGATGATTATTATTATACCTGCATTTTTAGATTGTGTATTAACGATGTATATTATCTGAATGTCTGTATTAATCTTATTTTTGTGCCTCTTTATAAATAAAGACTTTTAAAAATATTACCATCAGACTTCAACGGACCTCTCTATCTTTGCTGGTAAGTGATCCAGTTACGGGAATTTCGTAACATTAGAATGGGCATATAATTCAAAAAAGGTCTTCTGTGTGACTACATAGAGTGAGATGTGGTCTTCTTGAGCTTGAGGAATTTATATTATGTTTGACTAAGTTATTGGAGAGAAGACATTGCCTCTTGTCTCAGGAGTCTGGTGGTCACTAACAATTTCAGATAGTTGGTTACAAAATACTTCTTTACCAATACAGTTGCCTGTCTGAAAGTAAATAAATAATCAAGACTAGATAGACTACACTATCTGGTCCAATTGATTTAGTACTGAAGAAACAGGGAGTCTGCAGAAGGACCTAGACAGATTAGGAGAATGGGCAAAGAAGTGGCAAATGGAATATAGTGTAGGGAAGTGGTTATCGTCATGCATTTTAGTAGAAGGAACAAAGACGTAGACTATTTCTAAACAGGGAGAAAATTCAAAAATCTGAGGTTCAAAGGGATTTAGGAGTCCTTGTGCATGATACTGGAAAATTTAACTTATAGGTTGAGTTGGTGTTAAGGAAGGCAAATGCAAGGTTAGCATTCATTTTGGGAGGTGGAATTGGAGTGGAATGAACCCCAATAAGCTCTTGCCGCCCATTTACTCCCGGGTATCCAATTAACTAACTAAACTGCGCATCTTTGGACCAGGGAGGCAACTGGAGCACTGCAGGAAGTCCATGTGGTCACAGGGAAATGTACAAGCTCCTTACACACAGCAGCAGAAATTGAACACAGAATACGTACACAACACTGGAAGAACTCAGCAGGTCAGGCAGCATCTGTGGGAAAAGAGTCGGGCCGAGACCCTTCATCAGTAATGGGGGTCCCCCAATCCTGATCAAGGGTGTCGGCCCGCTATGTTGGCTACCCTTTTCTCACAGATGCTGCCTGGCCTGCTGAGTTCTTCCAGTGTTGTGTACGTATTCTTTGATCCACAGCATCTGCATTTGTGTTTTTGTGCAGAAATTGAACACATATTGCTGTCACTGTAAAAGTGTTATGCTCACATAGATTCAACTGTGCCATCCTGAATTATTAATTGAGGAAACTTTCCTGAACACGCTTAACAAATTTCACCCTCTCTTTGTCCTTAGCAGCTCGACAGCCACAGTTTGTGCTGTTTGATTTAGCTAAGAATGTTTGTGTTCTGATAAGTAAGTTTGCTGATTATATGATGATTGCTGCAATTGTAAATGGTGAGGATGTTTTCCAAAAGATACAGAAGGATGTAGATCAGAAACAAAGTTGTGCAGTGTGGTGGGAGAAGGAATTGAATCAAGCATGTGCTTAGGTGATAAGGGGTCGAGGCCAAGTAGGTTATCTATTTAAATAAAGAGAGAAAGCATGTGTGTGAGGCCAGTTTTCTGTGCTCAGTGTCAGATGTGGGAGGTCCTGGAGACTCCCGGCCCCCGAACAACCACATCTGCACCAGGTGCGTCAAGCTGCAGCTCCTAAGGGACCGTGTTAGGGAACTGGAGCTGCAGCTCGATGACCTTCATCTGGTCAGGAAGAGTGAGGAAGTGACACAGAGGAACTAAAGGCAGGTAGTCACCCCAGGACCACAGGAGACAGAGAAGTGGTAACAATCAGAAGAGGGAAGGGCAAGAAGCAGGTGCTAGAGAGTTCCCCAGTGGCTGTCCCCCTTAGTAAGTATTCTTGCTTGAGTTCTGCTGGGGGGCAGCCTACCTGGGGGAAGCAACAGTGGCACAGAATCTAGCCCTGTGGCTCAGAAGGGTAGGGGAAGGAAGAGGATGGCAGAAGTGATAGGGGACTTTATAGTTAGGGGGTCAGATAGGCGATTCTGTGGACGCAGGAAAGAAACGTGGATGGTAGATTGCCTCCCAGGTGCCAGGTTCCGGGATGCTTCTGATCACGTCCACGATAGCTTGAAGGAAGAAGGAGAACAGCCAGGTGTCTTGGTACATATTGGTACCAGCGACATCACTAGGAAAAGGGAGGAGGTCCTGAACACAGACTATAGGTAGTTAGGGAGGAAGTTGAGAAACAGGACCGCAAAGGTAGTAATCTCGGGATTACTGCCTGTGCCACGCAACAGTGAGAATAGGAATAGAATGAGGTGGAGGATAAATGCATGGCTGAGGGATTGGAGCGGGGGCAGGGATTCAGATTTCTGGATCATTGGGACCTCTTTTGGGGCAGGTGTGACCTGTACCAAAAGGACGGGTTGCACCTGAATCCCAGGGGAACCAATATCCCGGCAGGGAGGTTTGCTAAGGCTACTGGGGAGAGTTTAAACTGGAATTGCTGGGGGGTGGGAACCGAACTGAAGTGACGGAGGAAAGGGAGTTTGGCTCACAAATAGAGAAAGCTTCGAGACAGTGTGAAAGGGATGATCAGCAGGTGATAGAGAAGGGACATGCTCAGACCGATGGTTTGAAATGTGTCTATTTAATGTGAGGAGTATTATGAACAAAGCGGATGAGCTTAAAGCATGGATCAGCACTTGGAGCTATGATGTTGTGGCCATCACAGAGACTTGGATGGTGCAGGGGCAGGAATGGCTACTTCAAGTGCCAGGTTTTAGATGTTTCAGAAAGGACAGGGAGGGAGGCAAAAGAGGTGGGGGCGTGGCACTGTTGATCAGAGATAGTGTCATGGCTGCAGAAAAGACGGATGTCATGGAGGGGTTGTCTATGGGGTCTCTGTGGGTGGAAGTTAGGAATAGGAAAGGGTCATTAACTCTATCTGGGTATTTTTTATAGATAACCCAATAGTAGCAGGGACATCAAGGAGCAGATAGGGAGACAGATTCTGGAAGGGAGTGATAATAAAAGGTTGTTGTGGTGGGAGATGTTAATATCCCAAATATTGATTTTCCTCTCACTAAAGTGACGGGTTTAGATGGGGTAGAGTTTGTTAGGTGTGTTCAGGAGGGTTTCTTGACACAATAAGTAGATAAGCCTACAAGAGGAGAGGCTGTACTTGATCTGGTATTGGGAAATGAACCTGGTCAGGTGTCAGGTCTCTGAGTGGGAGAGCATTTTGGAGATAGTGATCACAATTCTATCTTCACTACCATAGCATTGGAGGGGGTAGGAACAGACAAGTTAGGAAAGTGTTTAATTGGAGTAAGGGGAAATATAAGGCTTCAGGCAGGAATTGGAAGGATAAATTGGAAACAGATGTTCTCAGGGAAATGTACAGAAGAAATGTGGCAAATGTTCAGGGGATATTTATGTGGGGTTCTGAGTAGGTATGTTCCAATGAGACAGGGAAAGGATGGTAGGGTACAGGCACCATGGTGTACAAAGGCTGTTGTAAATCTATTCAAGAAGAAAAGAAGAGCTTACAAAGCTTCAAAAAACTGGGTGATGATAGAGATCTAGAGGATTATAAGGGTAGCAGGAAGGAGCTTAAGAATGACATTAGGAGAGCCAGAACGGGCCATGAGAAAGCCTTGGTGGACAGGATGAAGGAAAACCCCAAGGCATTCTACATGTATGTGTAAAGCAAGAGGATAAGGTGTGAGAGAATAGGACTAAACAAGTGTGACAGTGGAAAAGTGTGTACGGAATCAGAGGAATTAGCAGAGATACTTAATGAATACTTTGCTTCAGTATTTGGTATGGAAAAGGAAGTTGGTGATTGTAGGGATGACTTGCAGTGGACTGAAAATCTTCAGCATGTAGATATTAAGAAAGAGGATGCGCTGGAGCTTTTGGAAAGCAACAAGTTGGACAAGTCACCAGGACCAGAGGGGATGTACACCAGGCTACGGTGGGAAGCGAGGGAGGAGATTGCTGAGCCTCTGGCAATGATCTTTGTGCAGGGTTCTCAGATTATTTACTGAATGTTAACTGTTAACTGCATATATAAAATGGCTTCTGTGTGGCATTATAATGAAATGGCTTCTTTGTGGGTAACTGATGAGGTATTGCTCTGTTTAGTTGGAATGTTTGGGTTATAATTATTGATAACGGAGAAGCTAACCAATGGAAGTAATGTTGTTCTATCTGTATGTGTGGGAACCTGGAGTGAGTACGCAGGTTTTTCGGGAGAAGAACCAAAGAGGAAGGACGTGCTCGACATACTCTGGTCGACCACCGAGTTTGGTCCCAGACAGCGGGTCGAGGAGGTCGGGGAAGATCGGACGGTGGACTGAAGGCTTCGATAACTGAGCTCCAACAGTCGTGCACGAATTGATTGAACTCTGATAAGTTTTGGCAACTTTATCTTTTCTTTATATATTGTATGGCTATTAATTACCTAGTTCCAGTAAGATTTATAAAGTGTACTCTGTAAACGTACATGGTGTGTGGTCTGATATTGTGAGTGCGAGTTTGTACCAGTGTGCATTTCACAGCATCCATGCAAACCGGAGACACGGTTTTCCCCTAGACGTACACAAGCTGATAGCCCTGGACGTTACATGTTTATCATCAATGAGGACGGGAGAGGTTCTGGAGGACTGGAGGGTTGCAAATGTTGTTGCCATATTCAAGAAAGGGGGTAGAGATTGCCCAGGAAATTATAGGCCAGTGAGTGTCACTCCAGTGGTTGTTAAGTTGATGGAGAAGATTCTGAAAGGCAGGATTTATGAACATTTGGAGAGGCATAATATGATTAGGAATAGTCAGTATGACTTTGTCAAGGGCAGGTTGTGTCTTACGAGTCTGATTAAATTTTTTGAGGTTGTAACTAAACACATTGATGAAGGTAGAGCTGTAGATGTAGTGTATATGGATTTTAGCAAAGCATTTGATAAGATACCACATGCAAGGCTTATTGAGAAAGTAAGGAAGCATGGGATCCAAGGAGACATTGCTTTGTGGATCCAGAGATTTACAGAGTGCAACACATAGATACATCTCAACATAACTTGTGTGCATTCATATACTGTAATAAAATTGATCATAATGTTATAGCATAACACATAAAGGTATACAACTCTGTAATCAAAAATTTAAAGATAGGTCATATATCATAAAAGCAATTTGTTATATATATAAAAAAATTCAACCCCTTACCAACTACCAAAGAAAAAAGCTGATGGATGACAATGGATAATTAGAATAAAAACATATTCACTTAAGAAAAGAAGATAAAAATATACATAAAAGTCTGTGCACTGTTAATAGGAAAGGTCCCCAAATATCATAAAAAGATCATTTTCTATTTAAGTCTGAGCAGCGGATCTTTTCTAAATTTAAATATGACATAATATCACGTAGCCATTGAAGATGTGTAGGAGAGGTAGACTCCTTCCATTTAAGCAAGATTGCTCTTCTTGCTAAAAGAGAGGTAAAAACTAAAACCTGCAGGTTAGGAGTGTTTAAAGTTATATCTTCATTTGCAGTAATACCAACAAGACAGTAAGGGGATTTGGGTCAAATTGGAGACCCTAAAAAGTTGTGAAAAGTTATGGAATACTTCTTGCCAAAACTTTTCAATTGTAGGGCAAAACCAAAACATATGAATTAAAGAGGCATCAGCAGAGTTGCATTTATTACAAAGTGGAGAAACATTCGGGTAAAAACTGGACAGCTTCTGTTTAGAAATGTAAGCTCTATTAACCACTTTAAATTGTAGAAGAGACTGACGAGCACAGAAAGATGATTTATTAACCCACTTAAGAATTTTATTCCATCTATCATCAGAAATCTGACAACTTAGGTCATCCTCCCAAGCTTTTTTTATTTTATCTAAAAAGTCTTGTCTAGAATCAATCAACAAGTTATAGATACCGGTAATAGAACCATTAATAAGAGGTTTTAAATTTAAAAGACCGCCCAGCAAATTTTTATCAGGACCTATAGGAAAGTAGCTAATTGGAAACATAGAAAATCTCTAATTTGAAGATATCTGTAAAAATGTGATTTTGGGAGTGCAAATTTATTTGACAATTGGTCAAATGAAGCAAGAGATCCTGAGATAAACAGGTCCCAAAAACACTTAATACCTAGTTCATCCCAATCCTTAAAGACTTTGTCATTCATGGAAGGGATAAAAAAATAATTAAGTAGAATGGGAGATGATAATGAAAAATTCGCTAAACCAAAAAATTTTCTAAATTGAGACCAGATCCTTAAAGTTTTCCTAACAATTATGTTATCTGTTGTTTTATTTGCTGAAAAAGAGTATGATCCAAGAAGAGAGACAATAGAGGAATTTTTTACAGAATTAACTTCTAAGGAGACCCATGATGGCAATCTTTATGATAAATATAATAGGACCAGAAAGTATTATTCCTTATATTGGCAGCCCAATAGTAAAACCTAAAATTGGGTAGGGCTAGTTCACCCATCTCTTTATTTCTTTGTAAGTAAACTTTACTTAAATGAGCTTGTTTATTGTTCCAAATATAAGAGGTTAAAATTGAATCTAAAGAATCAAAGTATGTCTTAGGAATAAAAATAGGTAAGGCCTGAAAAAGATATAAAAATTTAGGTAGAATCTTCATTTTAATCAAATTAATTCGGCCAATTAGGGATAAAGTAAGAGGGGACCATTTAGAAAGCGTCTTTTTCACATAATTCAATAAGGGGTTTAAGTTTCCTTTAAATAAATTCTTGAAGTTAGTAATTGTTACACCTAGATATGTAAATTGACTTGTAACAACGGAAATTGGGCATTTGATGATATTAAGTCATTTAAAGGAAATAGCTCACTTTTATGTAGGTTCAGCTTATATCCTGAAAAAGAACTGAACTGGGAGATTAAAGAAAGAACCAAGGGTAAAGAAATTTCAGAGTTAGAGATAAGAAGTAAAATATCATAAGCGTATAATGAAATTTTATGAGACATACCTTCCCTTAGTATACCAGAAATGTCCTTAGATTCTCAAAGTGCTATTGCTAAGGGTTCTATAGCTAAAGCAAAAAGTAAAGGACTAAGAGGACATCCTTGTCTAGTTCCCTGCTGTAATTTAAAGGGCTTAGAAATTTGGGAGTTAGTAAAAACCTGAGCGGCGGGAGACAAGTAGATTAATTTAACCCAAAGAATAAAATTAAGCCCAAAATTAAACTTTTCTAAGGCCTTAAAAAGATAATTCCACTCAATCCTATCAAAGGCTTTTTCTGCATCTAAGGATAATGTACACTCTAATATTTTTTTGGATGGTGAATATATCACATTCAATAACCGATGTATATTAAAATGTGAGTAACGATTTTTAATAAATCCTGTCTGGTCATGTGATATAATAGATGGTAGAATATTTTCAAGTCTTCGAGCTAAGATTTTGGATAAAATTTTTGCATCAACATTTAATAAAGAAATCGGTCTGTATGAAGAACATTCAGCTGGATTTTTATTTTTTTTTTAAGAATAAGAGAAGTAAAAGCTTCATAAAAAGATTGAGGGAGTTTACCTGATTTAAAGGACTCTGATAAAACAGAGGATAAATAAGGGGTAAGTAATGTAGTGAAAGTTTTATAAAACTCCCCAGCAAAGCCATCATGTCCTGGGGTCTTACCAGAATGTAAAGCACGGATAGCCTCAGCCACTTCTGCATTGGAAATAGGCTGATCTAACTGTGTTAGACTATCAGCAGACAATGTAGGAATGTTGATATTACTGACAAAAGCATTCATATATTCATATAGGTATCATCTGAAGAAGCGTCAGACTGATACAACTTAAAGTAAAAGTCTTTAAATACTTCGTTAATTTCAGAATGGTCAGATGTCTTAGTTCCATTATCTTTAAAAATTTCTGTGATTTGATGATTAACTGTAAAGGATTTTAAGCGATTGGCTAATAAATTACCAGTTCTATCCCCGTGAATGTAAAATTGAGTTTTATCTCTCAACAGCTGTCGTTCAATTGGGTAAGTCAGCAGAAGATTATACTTGGATTGGATTTCAATACGCTTATTATATATACTTGGATATGGAGATAGGGCATACATTCGATCAAGATCTTTTAATATCGCTGCTAGGTCAGACCTTTCTTTGTCAGCTTTTTTCTTTATATAGGTAGAGTAAGAGATAATTTCTCCACAAATATATGCTTTAAAAGTATACCAGACTATATTACCAGCAGTATCTCCTTTAAAATTTTCTTTAAAGAAAAAAGTAATATGGTTTTCCAAAATCTTTAGAAAATTTTTATCAGATAACAATGATAAGTTAAAACACCAGCTTCTATTTGGTACAGAGTAAACAGGTAATCTTAAAGCCAGAAGCACAGGTGCAATATCAGACAAAGCAATCTTCTTATAATCACAGGATTGTGTCCTTTTCTTGGGGGTGTAAAAAAATGTCACACGTCAAGAATACCACATTGAGATAAAAAAAGATTTAAAATGTAGGACTGATTTATTAGTGACAGGGGTTTTACTTGAAGAGCAGTCTAATTTTGGTAGTTCCGATAATATATCAGGGAATAAATCTTTCAGCATTTGAGCACAAAAATCGATAGGCTGATTACCCTCCAGTTTTTCAGGAAGCCCAAGAATTCTGATATTGCACCTTAGGTTCCTGATCTCCAAGACTGTAAGTTTCTTCAGTAACGCGTCGTATTTTTTAAGTTGTTCCTTAGAAATTTTCTTGAAACCTTCGATATCCTTCTGCAACACCGGCAGAGATTCTTCGTGTAGCTTAATATGAATTTCGTGGTCATTCACAGACTGCTGTATACTTCCAAGTTTCCGATTAAGCGTTTTCAGTTCAGATTTAACCAGGTCGAAGGAATTCTGTAACAAATCAAACTTGGATTCCAAGTCATCCAGTTTATCCAATTTTTCGAGTTTCTCTGACATTTGTTGAATCATTTCTGTCAAAGTCTGTAAAGTAGTCTCTTTTTTTGACAGCTTTCTACTCATGGTTCTCTCACCGAGATAGGTTTAAACAGCAAAGTAAGCAAATAATTTTGGAGCATGTAGCTAGTGCAACCTACTCCATTACAGCCACCGGAAGTCTCCATGGATCTAGAACTGGCTTGCCCACAGAAGGGAAAGTGTGCTTGTAGATGGGTCATATTCTGCATGGAGTCCGGTGACCAGTAGTGTGGCTCAGGGATCTGTTCTGGGACCCCTACTCTTCATGATCTTTATAAATGACCCGGATGGGGAAATGGAGGGATGGGTTAGTAAATTTGCTGATGACACAAAGGTTGGGGGTGTTGTAGATAACCTGGAGGGCTGTCAGAGGTTAAAATGAGACATTGATAGGATGCAAAACTGGGCTGAGAAGTAGCAGATGGAGTTCAACCCAGATAGGTGTGAGATGGTTCTTTTTGCTAGGTTAAATATGATGGCAGAATATAGCATTAATGATAAGATTCTTTGTAGTATGGAGAATCAGAGGGATTTTGGGATCCGAGTCCATAGGATACTCAAGGCAGCTATGCAGGTTGACTCTGTGGTTAAGAAGGTATACAGTGCATTGGCCTTCATCAATTGCAGGATTGAGTTTAAGAGCTAAAAGGTAATGTTGCAGCTATATAGGTCTTTGGTTATTCCCCACTTGGAGTTCTGGGCTCATTTCTGGTCATCTCACACAAGAAGGATGTGAAAACCATAGAAAGGGTCACAGAGGAGATTTACAAGGATGTTGCCTGGATTGGGGAGCATGCCTTATGAGAATAGGTTGAGTGAACTTGGCCTCTTCTCCTTGGAGCGACAGTGAATGAGAAGTGTACAAGATAACGAGAGGCATTGACCATGTGGATAGTCCAAGGCTTTTCCCCAGGGCGGAAAGGGTTAGCATCAGAGGGCATAGTTTTAAGTTGCTTGGAAGTAGGTACAGAGGCGATGTCAGGGATTAATTTTTTACGCAGAAGGTGGTGAAGTTGTGGATTGGGCTGCTGGTAGTGGTGATGGAGGCAGAAACGATAGGGTGTTTTAAGAGTCTCCTGGATGGCTACATGGAGCTTAGAAAAATAGAGGGCTATGGGTAAAGCCTAGGTAGTTTTTAGGTAGGGACACGTTCAGCACAGCTTTATGGGCTGAAGGGCCTGTATTGTGCTGTAGGTTTTCTATGTTTCGTTATAGGCTAAATCCAGGCAAATGGATCCAAGACAGGTAGACATCTTGGTCAACATGGACCAACTAGGTCAGTTGACTTCTTTCCATAGTGATGACTTTATAATTCTCTAAGATGTCACCACAAATGTTTTCCTCAGATTAACTGAGAAAGGAGTGATACTCCCAGTTTGCCAAATTTAATTAAGAGAAGTCCATTAGCCTTGCGTTCTCTACAACATTGGCAAATTCACTTCTTGAGAGGTATTCAGACCTAGAGGCCACAAGACAGACATTGAGGACAGCAAGGACCTTCATCCTGTCACTAGAGGCTGTGTCCAGACTGAAGAACATATTGTGCTTGTATACAGGATCCTTCACATCCATATCAGTCACACAAAATTGTTCAGACAATTATCTAGAAAAATCAGAGCAAAATTGGTGCCAAGTTCATGATAGCCATGTGGCAATATAATAAACATGTTGGAGAAGGGGAACTTTCAGAGGTGACTTCACTCTCTCTGTAGAAGTGAGCAAAAAGAGTGAACACAGATAGGTGAATTCAGAGCAGACCCTTGTCAATTCCAATTTCTCATCATCTTCTTTATCTGGTCTTTCAAGTCCTCTGCCAGAGAACATTCAAAGCATCTGCTATTGCCAGCTTTTGAAGAAGAGAGTTCCAACAACTCACATATCCCTGAGTGAAATTTTTCTGTCTCACCTCTCCTTTAAATGAGAGATGCATTACTTTGAAATAATGAACTTGGTTCTAGATCTATTGCCCAGTAGCACTCACAGCTACTGAGATGAAGTGCTCTTTGATATTTGTCATGACTAGAATGAACAGTTACCTGAGCAAATACCTGGACCCACTGGATTTTACCTACTGTTACGACATGTCTACAGCAGATGGAATTTCACTGGTTCTCCACTGGGCCTTTCGGCTTTGAGAAAATCCTATCCTGCTCTTTATCCATCACATCTCATCATTAATGTCATCACCCCCTGAGTACTGATCAACAAGCTTCAAAATGGAATGAGAAATGGAGGGTTATGGGGGAAGGAAGGATTAGATTGAACTATGTTCTAAAACCTGACTCTCTAGTTTCTGTAAACAGCCATAGATTTTTCCCAAGAGGGCATAATTTAAGGTGATTTGGAGAAATGTATAGTGGAGATGTCAGGGGTAGGTTTTATACACAGAGAAGAACATTAGGGATGTTTAAGGGACTCATAGGTAGGCACATGGATGAAAGAAAAATGGAGGGCTATATTGGAGGGAAGAGTTAGTTTAGTTGTATGTCCAATACCAATGGGAATGCATTATAGATGAGAGGGAATAATTTCAAAGGAGATTTGAAGGACTTGTCCTGGACAAATCATATAAATATTTGGCCAGAAGGTCCATATTACAAAACTGGAAAGAAGTAAATCCTCCTACCACGTCTCAGTGGCTTTCCCAAACTATTTCATATCTAAGTTTGGAAAAAATCAGAAGCACTATTTTTGACTCATCAGTCAAATTTGAAGAAACTTGGGGACCGTTTATTTGACATTTTCATATGAATTAATCTGACCTTTTCCAGACCTTCTTTCTGGTTATTCTTGTTCAGGTATGGAGTTCCGGAGTTTTTTTGACGATATCACATACTTATAAACTGTTATTATTGCCCATGTTAGTTTAGTTTAGTGTTTTTTTAATATACATTTTCTTTTACTTATTTTCAATTTTTTTTTTTCTTTTTTGATGATTATTTTTGTTTTTTTTTCATATATAGTTATACAGACTTGATTGATTAATGTACTTTTTTCTGTTGATGTTTAATAGGATATTATTATCTTATTACCAGTGTAATTTCAAGTCTATTGTATTCATAACCTATTCATTATTATGTTATGTTTTTCTTTATATATATATGAAACTCAATAAAAAGATTGAAAAAGAAATCATATAAATATAATTGTGAAGAAAGCATTACAGCACCTCTGCTTCCTCAGGAGTCTGCGAAGATTCAGCATGTCATCAATAACTTTGGCAAACTTTTAGCAACGTGTGGTGGGAAGAATGCTGACTTGCTGCCTGGTATGGGAACACCAATGCCTTTGAGCAGAAAATCTTACAAGTGGTAGCGGATTCAGCCCAGTACACCATGGGTAAAACCCTCCCAACCATTGAGCACATCCACATGAAACATTGCCAGAGAAAAGCAGAATCCATTATCAAAGATCCTCACCATCCAGTCCTTGCTCCTTTCTCACTGCTGATGTCAGACAGAAGGTACAGGAGCCTCAGGACTTGCACCACCAGTTTTCTACCCCTTAATCATCAGGCTCTTGAACAAAAGAGGATAACTTCACTCATTTAAGGACTCTTTTATCTTGTTACTTCATACTTGTCATTTATTGAGTTTTAATTATTATCTGCATTTGTGCAGTTTGTTTACAGTTTACAGTTCCTGATGTTTACAGATCCTGTTGACAATTGCTGTTCTATAGGTTTGCCTGCAGGAAAAGAATCTCAGGGTTGAACATGGTGACATGTATGCACTCTGAGTTGAAAGAGTTAGACAGAGCTCTTAAAGATAGTGGAGTCAAGGGATATGGGGAGAAGGCAGGAACAAGGTACTGATTGTGGATGATCAGCCATGATCACAGTGAATGGGGGTGCTGGCTCGAAGAACCGAATGGCCTACTCCTGCACCTCAAAATGTCGACAGTTTATTTGTTTCCATAGATGCTGTTTTGCTGCTGAGTTCCTGCAGCATCTCGCGTGCACTGGACAGTAAAGCATGGTTAGTAGAATGCTTGACAGTACTAGCGACCTGGGTTCAATTCCCTCTGCTGCCTGTAAGTAGTTTGTACATTCTCCCTGTGACAGCGAGTTTCCTCTAAGTGCTCCCGTTTCCTCCCACAGTCCAAAGACGTACCGGTTGGTAGGTTGATTCATTATTGTAAAATATCCCATGAACAGGTGAGGTTTACAATGGAGGATTGCCAGGTGGTACGACTTGAAGGGCCAGGGAGCCTGTTCTGCACTGTATCTCAATAAATAGAGACAAAGTCACAGAAAATTGCAGCACAGAAACAGGCCCTTAGGCCCATCTGGTCTGTGCTGAACTATTTAAATAATCTGATCCCATCGACCTGTACCCAGACCTCACTCTCCATACCCCTTCCATCCATGTACCTATCCAAACTTCTTTTAAAAGGTGAAATCGAGCTCCATAAACCACCAGCACCGGCAGCTCATTCCATACTCTCACGACCCTCTGAGAGAAGCTTCCCCTCATGGTGCCCCGAAACATTTCAGCTTTCACCCTTAACCGATGTAGTCCCACCCAACCTCAAGTGGAAAAAGCCTGCTTACGCTTACCCTAACTACACCTCTCATCATTATGTATACCTCTAACTAATCCCCCCTCCACTGCTGCTATATACTATATACGGTGAAGAAGGTCACGCCCTTGAGTAACACTTTTATATTCCGCACTCTTTTGTTCAACTTTGATTACTGCAAATGTTCATTTACTTAACTAATGCCCGTCATCAAAACACGCCTTTGCACTAAACACTCTGAATGGCATCTGGAAAAAAAATACTTCTAATTCGTTCTGTTATCATGGGTACTGGGAGTGAAGGATCTATACACATAAGATTATTTATCCATAATCTCCAGTAACTAACTCACACAGAAACTGGGTCAACAAAACCACACTTTCAAAGTTACTATTTTAAGGGATGTTTATATTCCGTTCAATTTTCTGTTTCCTCTGGAACTAATTCAACAGTCACCACATCCATCTCTTTACGGAGTCACCTTCAGCACTCAAAGATGACGAGCGCACGACTTAAGCAGGTGAAGATCACAGAATTAGACTCATTGCCACTGATAGATCCTGAACTCAAACACAGGTAGCACAGGTTCTCAGTGGCCACTTTATTAGGCTCACCTGTACAACTGTTCGTTAATGCAAATATCTCATCAGCCAATCATTGGATTGCCACTCAGTGAACAGAAGCATGCAGACATGGAAAAGAGATTCAGTTGTTGTTCAGGAAACATCAGAATGGGGAAGATATGTCATCTATGTGACTTTAATTGTGGAATGATTGTTGGTGCCAGACAGGGTGGTCCGAGTATCTCAGTAACTGCTAACCTCTTGGGATTGATTTTTTTCTCCCAAACGCACAACAGTCTCAGAGTTCACAGAGAATGGTGTGTAAACAAAGTTAAAAAGAAACATATAACCATTACAGCGCTGAAACAGGCCATCTCGGCCCTTCTAGTCCGTGCCAAATGCTTACTCTCACCTAGTCCCACTGACCTGTACTCAGCCCATAACCCTCCATTCCTTTCCTGTCCATATAGCTATCCAATTGCTTTTTAAATGCCAAAATCGAATCTGCCTCTACCACTTCTACTGGAAGTTCGTTCCACATACCTACCACTCTCTGAGTAAAGAAGTTCCCTCTTGTGTTCCCCCTAAACTTCTGCCCCTTAACTCTCAACTCATGTCCTGTTGTTTGAATCTCCCCTACTCTCAATGGAAAAAGCCTATCCACATCAACTCTATCTATCCCCCTTATAATTTTAAATACCACTATTAAGTCCCCCCTCAACCTTCTACGCTCCAAAGAATAAATACAAAACTTGTTCAACCTTTCTCTGTAACTTAGGTGCTGAAACCCAGGCAACATTCTAGTAAATCTCCTCTGTACCTTCTCTTTTTTTGACATCTTTCCTATGGTTTGGTGACCAGAACTGTACGCAATACTCCAAATTAGGCCTCACCAATGCCTTGTACAATTTTAACATTACATCCCAACTCCTATACTCAATGCTCTGATTTATAAAGGCCAGCATACCAAAAGCTTTCTTCACCACCCTGTCCACATGAGATTCCACTTTCAGGGAGCTATGCACCATTATTCCTAGATCCATATAGACAACATCCACTGCTTTACCATTGTCAACTTTCCTAGTAACCTCTTCAAAAAATTCAATAAGATCTGTCAAACATGACTTTCCACACACAAATCCATGCTGACTGTCTCTAATCAGACCCTGTATACTCCACTAGAGTATGACATGACCACGGCTGCTTTTCTCTTCGTTTTTCATTCCTTTGCCCTCTCAGCTCCTCTTTCTTGTTCCTTTAATTAATTGTTAGAAAGGCAGAAAATGATAATAAGCACAAGACATTCTGCAGATAATGGAAATCCAGAACAATGCACACAAGCTGCTGAAGGAATTTATTTAAAACATAAGCAACAAGTTTTATGCTTCATTCTAGACTTCTAAAGAACCTTTCAAACCTTTCAATCGTAAAAGCATCAGGATCCAATGGTATCAATTAACTGTTTTATAGGTGTATATTTGGATCATGTATTTTAAATGTGAAGAATCCAAACAGTTCAATACAATATAACTACTACAGAACAATGGACAGATCTCTAATACACATGAATGCCAATGTCTGAGTAATGTTCTATATTTCATTATTAAAAACCTGAGTGATAGATCTCTAGAGATAAACACACACTATAATGTCTTAACAGTGCTGCTACTGTCTAACAACTGTACTGTGTGCACATCACAGACAGGTCTCCACACAAGAAGCAACCACTTGCCTGGTTTCTGTGCAGTAGATATCCCTGCCTCCAACCACTCCCCTCCAAAATGTGACATTTACCAGAAGCATTGTATACAAAGGGCCCATTGCTTGTTCAGAATCCCTTCCACACACCATACAATTTATTTGACCCCACAGGGGGAAAATGATTTCCCATCTTAGGAAGGAAGTACAGGAGCATCAGGACTAGGACTGTCAGACTGGGTAACAGCTTCTTCCCTCATGCCGTGAGACTAATGAATACTCTGTCACCACCGAGGTCTGGTCACTAGGACAGCAAGCTGCTTACTTTACTGTTTACCTGTGCTATGCTCTATATGCATTTTGAATAATATTTCATTAACATTTATGGTAATATTTAGTTGTATGTGCTGGGTGTTTTATATATACTTTGTGGATGCACAGAGGTCCAGCTAAACATTGTTTCATCTGATTGCATTTACGTACAGTCAGATGACAATAAACTTGAACTTGAACTCCATGTCTATGTTGCTATCTATATTCAAGGGCAGAACTGTAGAGCAGAATCCAGCCACAGCTGTATAGCTCTAGCGACCTGGTTTCAATCAACCTCTGGTGCTGTCTGTGTGGAGTTTGCACATCCCCCTGCCAACACATGGATTTGCTACTGTTTGGTCTTGGATCTGATTGGTGGGTTAAGTGGCAAATATCGAATGCTTTTAGGATATTCAAATGAAACGTGGTTATGCAAAGGGTGGTGAGGACAAGAAAACTGAGGGATTGGAAAATCTGATGGAACTCGATGGGAAGTAAGGTATTTGTGCAAGGGGCTTGTACGTTCTTCTCCCGACCGCGTAGGTTTTCTCGAGGTGCTCTGGTTTCCTGCCACAGTCCAAAGACGCATTGGTTGGAGGTAAATTGTCATTGAAACTGTCCTGTGATTAGGCCAGGGTTCAATTGGGGGTCACTGGGTGGCGCGGCTTGAAAGGCCGCAAGGAACCATTCCACGCTGTGTCTCAATGAATAAAATTTTAAAAATATATATTTGGAGAATATCCTTGTGGGCAGGTTTGCTTGAATTGTTGGGGAGGATTTAAACTAATTTGGCAGGAGGCTGGGTTCCTGATTGATAGGGAAGAGAGTGGGGCAGTTGGTTTATGAGCAGAGACGGTGTGTAGTGAGACTGTCAGGAAGGACAGGTAGATGATAGGGCAACATTGCAGTCAGTGGGATAAGCTGAAGTGTAACATTAGGGCAAAATCAAAAGGGTGATGAATACAGGTATGGAAGTGTTATATTTAAATGTATGCAGTATACAGAATAAGGTAAATGATCTTGTAGAGCAAGTGGAGATTGGCAGGTGTGATGTTGTAGGTAGTACAGAGTTGTGGCAGAAGGTAGCTTATAGTTAAGAGCTTAACATCCGCAGAAACACGTATCAAAAGGACAAGCAGATAGGCAGAGGGACTGCGCTAGATTTGTTGGTAAAAATAAATTCAAATCCTTACAAAGAGTTGGCATAGGATCAAATGATGTAGAATCCTCTTGGGTAGAGTTAAAAAAAAAACTGCAAGGGTTAAAAGATCCTAATGGGAGGTATATACAGGCCCCCAAACAGTAGCCAGGATGTGGGCTATAAATTACAATGGAAGATAGAAAATGCATGTCAAAAAGGGCAATGTTATGGTAGTGATGGGGGATTTCAATATTCAGATAAGTTGGAGATATCAGGTTGATGTTGGATCCCATGAGGACTAGAATATAAAAGCAATGGCGTCATGCTGGGGCTTTATAAGGGACTGGTGATGCCTCACTTGGAGTATTGAGTGTAGTTTTGGGTCTCTTATCTAAGAAAGGATCTGCTGACACTGGAGACTGTTCAGTGGAGGTTCTCGAGAATGATTCCGGGAATTAAAGGGTTGTAATTTGAGGGGTGTTTGATGGCTCTGAGCCTGTACTCAAAGAAATTTATAAGAATGAGGGAGGAATCTCATTGAAGTGATGAGGAGGTATACAGGAGTGGAAAGAGAGATATTGTTAAACTGGGACGAGAATAGAAAAGAAGGAGAGAGATGTTTCCTGCACATTTGAATTAAGTTCTGGGGAGGCTGAGAACATCAGAAACTGAGGGATGATCTTGTGGAGGTGTAATGGTTTTGGTTTATTATTGCCACATCTGCCGAGATAGAGTGAAAAAAGTTGTCTTGCACACTATTTATAAAATGTCTTCCTGTTAAAGAAAACTGTTAAGATCATGAGGAGCACAGGTAGGATGAATGCACTCTGCTTGTCTCCTGGTTTGGGGAATCAAGATGTAATAGGCCGAGTTTTATTGTGAGAGGGAAGAAATATATATGGAACTTGAATACCATTTTTTTGCACAGAACTTGTACATAAGTGGACTGAGCAGCCAGAGGATGTTGTTGAAGTTAATAAAATAACAGCTTTTAAAGGCATTTACACAGATCCATGGATAGAAAAGGTTCAAGTCGTGGATGGAATGCTGACAAATGGGAGTAGTTTGAATGAACATCCTGGCTGGCATGGACTGCTTGGGCCAATGGGCATCATGATTCTCTTCTTTGAGTATGTATCTACATTCATTGCTATCATCCCTCAAAACTAATGAACGAGCTCCGGAAACTCAGCCTCAACACCTCCTTGTGCAACAGGATCTGCCATTTCCTCACTTGCAGACTCTAGTCAGTTTAGATTAGCATTAATATCTCCTCCACATTCACCGTCAGCTCAGGTGCACAACAAGGCGGTGTACTTAGCCCCCTGCTCTACTCATTTTACACTTATGACTGTGAGGCCAAGCATAGCTCCAATGCCATATTGAAAGTTGCTGACGACACCACTGTCATTGGCTGAATCAAAGGTGATGACGAATCAGCATATAGGAGGGAGATTGAAAATCTGGCTGAGTGGTGCCATAACACAACCTCTCACTCAATGTTAGCAAGACCGAGGAGCTGGTTATTGAATACACGAGGATGAAACATGAGCCCGTTCTCTTTGGCGGATTAGAGGTGGAGAAGGTCAGCAACTTTAAATCCCTGTGTGCTATCATTTCATAGGATCTGTCCCAGGTACGCACGTAAGTGCCATTTAAAAACAAAGCATGGCAGCACCTCTATTTAGAAGTTTCCGAAGATTCACCTGTCATCTAAAACTTTGATAAGCTTCTATAGATGTGTGGTGGAGAGTACATTGACTGGTTGCAGCACAGCTTGATATGGAAAGCCCGATGAGAGCCAATGAGATTGTATCCACTTTAGACCTGTTGTGGTGGTCGACAAATGGCAGCGTGTCCGGATATTTGCTCAAGCAGAAGTTCATTCTAGTCATGACAGATCTCTCAAATCACTTCATCACAGCAGATGCTACTGGGCAAAAGATCAAGAACAAGCATTCATTACTTCAGAGTAAGACATTACTCATTTAACTCAGAGATGAGAACTCCGTTTCTCAAAAGGTGGCAGAAGCAGATGCTTTGAATGTTCTATGGCTGATGATTTGCAAAACAAAGGAATGAACGGATGCTGATGGGAAATTGGAATTGACAAGGTCTTCTCTGAATTCATCATATTTTTATGTGTTCTCTCTTTTCACTCCTTTCCACAGTGAGAGTGAAGTCACCTCTGAAGGTCGTTGTTTCCTGCCCCTGTTCAACATGTTTATTATGTTACCATGTGGCTATCAGGAGCTTGGCAGGTAATTGTTTGAATAATATTGCGTAACTGATAAGCATGTGTAGGATGCTGTATAAAAGCCCAACATGTTCTCCAGTCTGGACACAGCCTCTACTGACAGGATGAAGGTTCTTGCTATCCTTAGTGCCTTGCTCGTGGCCTCCAGTGCCGAATACCTCTCAAGATGTGAATTCGCCAACGCCGTGAGGAACTCAAGACTAGTAAACTTAGCGGATTTGGCTGACTGTGAGTATCTTCATTTCTAGTTAACCTGAGAGAAACATTAGTGGTGACATCATAGAAATTAGGTGCCACAGTGCCGTAGCAGTTAGCCTGATGCTATTATAGCTCAGGGCATTCGGGAATTTGCGTTCAATTCCAGTGCAATTCTGTAAGGAGTTACTGTACGTCCTCACCATGGAATTGTGGGCTTCCTCCAGGCAAACTATCTTCCACCCACAGTCCAAAGATATACCAAGTAGGTTCATTGATCATTGTAAATTATGTTGTGATTAGGTTAGGGCTAATTGGGTTTGTTCGGCATTGCTGGGGCAGTGTGGCTCAAAGAACTGTAACAGATAACTGAGCTTCATCATTAAGTAAGTGGATAAATTATTTGGTTATCAGTACAGAAAGAGATTAAAGGTTGTAATTGTATCACTTCCCACTACTTCCTCCATAAGATCAACACTCTCTGAGGGGAAAAAGATGTCTCTCAGTTTTCTTTTAAATTGTTCCCCTCTCCCCCTAGGCCCATGCCCTCTAGTTTTAGACTCAACTATCCGAGATCCCTCAGTTCGTGGATCATTGCCTCTTTGACATCTATCCGGAGTAAATGGTTTATTTATTTGGGAGCTCAATAGATGTAAGACCATTGTCCTTTATTGAAACAGTTTTGAGCCCTCAAGAGAGATTGCTAGAGAGAGAGTGGGGAATGCATGCCCTTTGCTGCAGGAAGGATTTGACCCAGTTGCACATTGATAGGATGATGGATTGCAGATTAGATATGCTTGTTTATAGCTAACACCTATGGATCTTCAAAACTGATATCAATGACGTGAAATGTCCAGGAGGAATTAGTCACACTATGTTGAAAATCAAGTTGTTTCCTATTTGTAACAGGTGTGTGTGTGTGTGTGTGTGTGTGTGTGTGTGTGTGTGTGTGTGTGTGTGTGTGTAAGTAAGTCTAAACCAGCAATTTGCATTCTCTTGTGTATCCAGGCTTAAACATGTTTGACCATGGTGGAACACCAGAATCTATGCAAGGAAATTGCAGTGGGTCAGACACCATTTCTTGGATATTTCCACAGTTTACTGTTCATATTTCACATTCTACCATCTGAGATATTTTGCCTTTACAAGCGATATGATGATATCAGTTTGACATTCATTCTCCCAACGGGAAAACTGACAGGAAGTCAAGCAGCACAGAAGGAGGCCCTTCAGCCCAGCTGGACCATACTGACCAAGCTCTCCATCTGTGCTATTCCCATTTGCCTGCATTTGACCCATATCCCTCAAAACCATTCCCAACCCTGAACCTGTCAAACTGCATTTTAAATGTTAATATACCTGCCTCAAATACTCACCCTGGCAGCTCATTGCATTACTGACCACCCTCTGGTGAAACAGTTAAAATACAAGACAGTACAGTACAGGGACAGGCCCTTCAGCCCACGATGTTGTGTTAAATCAAGTTGCCCCTCAGGTTCTTATTAAATCTCTTCCCTCTCACCATGAACCCATGTCCTGTAGATGTTGTTTCCCTACCCGGGGAAGTGACCGTGCACATTCACCTTACCTTTATACGCCTCCATAATATCACCTCTCATTCTCCTACACTCCAATAAACAAATTCCCAGCCTGCTCAACCTCTCCATGTAACTCAGTCCTTCCAGTGCCAGCATCATGTAAATCCCTGTGCACTCTTCCCAGCCTGATGGTAACTTTCACAGAGCAGGGCGGCCACAATATTCAAAGCGCAACCTCACCAAAGTGTTGTACAGTTGCAGATTAACATCCCAGCTTCTATACTCACTGCCTTGATGGCTGCGTGCCAATGCCTTCTACACCACCCTGTCAATCAACCTGCGTTGTGAGTCTCTGTCTCTACAACCAACATAAGTATTGTAGTGTGTTCCAGATAGTAGGCACCCTCTAGGTGGAAAAGCTACTCCTCAGACCCGCCCTAAACCCCTTCTGTCTTATCACCCTTGATGGATGGTGAGGTTTGTTTTGGAGCACCTTTGAGTAGTACACTAACATAAGTCAGGTCCATCAGAGATCATGAAAAAAACGACATTGATTATTCCAACTTACTCCCTTCAGTGTGCGAGACCGGTTAAATGAAGGAAGGTGTCCACCGGGATATCTCTTCCACTTGTTTCCTCCATTTGGATTCTGATGACGATTCCCCGTTCACTGTTTCTGGATTGATTGTGTAACGTTTGTTGCCACATGTCAAATCTTTGTTTTGATCACAGGGGTGTGCCTGGCCAACTATGAGAGCGCATTCCAAACAAACGCAATTCATTATGAGAGGAACAGTGCAGGAAATATCTGGTCAGCGGACTTTGGGATTTTTCAGATCAACAGTTATTGGTGGTGCTACGAACCAGGTTTTCCAAGTGCTGGGAATGGCTGTAATGTTTATTGCCAAGGTATGTGAACTGTTACATTATTTATTTCATGTTTTCTCTTCCCACATCTGTGCTGAGGGGATGAGTTTTGAAACAAATTTTACCCATCCTGCCCATGCGATATACTGTGGTATTTGTGTCCAATCACACCTCTTTTATAGGAAGCATCTGGTCCTGATGTCCATCCTCACTTACAAAGCCTGTTTTCATTACAGACACTGACCTGAAAATCTTCCTTGTGTTGTGACGAGGATGACACATGCAATTGTTTCTGATGACATGATAGTTAACTCTGTTTCTCTTCCCACAGTTACGGCTCGACCTGCTGAGTGTTTCTAGTCTTATATGTTTCTCTTTGCATTTTCATGGGTTCCATCAGTCTTTGGTGAGCCACTGTCTTTCTGCTTCCTGCTGGAACCTGAAGTTGTACCTTGCTTATTTGAGGCTTCCCACACAGATGGGTTCCTGTTCCATCAGATAACATAGATGCATGGCACAGTGGCACCATGTCTGAAGCCCCTGCCGCCCAGCTCGAGAGACCCGGCTTCAATCCTAACCCCCAGAGCTGTCAGTGTACAGTTCGGTTGGTTAATCGGTTGCTGTGAAGTGACCCTCAGCCAGGTGTATGGGGGGAGAGTCAGTGTGGTGTTGATGGATATGAAAGCTAGGATGGTTACAGGGAAATAGTTGGTGGAATGGCCTTCCTCAAAAAGTCGATTAGACTCCAAAAGGGTCAATAGATTCCCATTTTTATATATAGAATAGAGTAAATCCCTGATTATCTAGTGTGCCTGGCACTTTGTTCACACTTGGCTGCACAATTGTATCTTATTTCTATTGACACACAGACACACTCTTAGTTCACCTTGGATGTTATGTTTAAGATTATAATAAAAGACTGTTAATTGGCAAACGGATTTATTATTTCATATCTACCGAGGTACCATGAAAAAGTCTGTTTTGCTTGTCATCCATATGGATCATTTAATCACGTCAGTACATTGTACAGCCAAATGCCGAATAACTTGTTACAGCCACGGAGAAGCTGCAGTGCGGGCAGACAAGAAGGTGCAAGACCATGAAGAAGTTGACTGTGAGATCAGGTGTCTGTCGTATTGTTCCAGGGGACTGTTCAATAGTCTTATCACAACAGAATAGAAGTTCTAGAGGAAACATGGAAACTGGGGTCCCCATGAATGGAAAGGGTCGTAAGCTGAGCCATCAGGATATTTGAACAGCAGGACAATGGAGTTTACCATAATGGTAAACATTTCTAACTTTGGAGTAAATCATAGCTGAGCTTTGAGTGTTGATTCTTTTCTTCCTTTTATTGTTTCAGATTTATACGATGTGCAAACTGCCATAAATTGTGCAGCAATTGTAGCAGAACAGCAAGGAATGAAGGCCTGGTACGTTGAAACTTCCAACAACTTCTTTTCTAGCATGAAATATCAAAATAATTCTTGAAAGATCACTTCTAATGCCTCCATAATCTCTTCAGCTATGTCATGCAGCATCCTGGTCTATAGTCCATCTGGTCCAGGAGACTTATTCACCTTCAGATCTTTCAGCTTCCCAAGCACCTTCATTTTATTTTTAAACTTTTTTTATTGAGTTTTCAAATGATTACAGAAAGAAAAAATATATACCCTTCCCCCTTCCCCTTAGCCCCTTCCCCCTAATATCCCTATAAAAAAAAGAAAAAGAAAAAGGAAAAAAAGAAAGAAAGAGAGAGTGCCTGGATATCGGAAGATCCCCACTTGCTCCACGGAGTTCGTAATAACTTTAGTATATATATTTATTTCTTTCCCCAAATAACCAATTATTTTATCTTCGGAGCACCTATATATTTAATCCTGTCTTTTGTAAATAAGGGCGCCAAATTTTCAAAAATGTTTCATATTTATCTCTTAAATTATAAATTTTTTCAAGTAGAATACAGCTGGAAATTTCATTCTTCCAACGATCTATACTTAAGTATGAATCTGATTTCCAAGTAACTGCAATAGTCTTTTTGGCTACTGCACCCTAAGCACCTTCATGTTCATAATATCAACTACACTGTCTTTTGTCCCATGACACTCATGAATTGCCGGTGAATACTAACTCAGTTCATCTGCTATTTGTTCCCCATTACTACATCTGCAGCAACATTTTCTGGCAGTCCAATATCCTCTTGCCTCTCTTTTACTCTTTAAATATCTGGGAAAAAATTGGCATCTACTCCTGTATTATTTATGAGTTTACCTTTATATTTCACCCTTTCTCCCCATATTGATTGTTTTCAGTGCCTTCTGTTGGGTTTGAAAAGTTCTCCAATCTTCCATCCTCCTGCTAAGTTTTGCAACATTGTATGCCTGCTCAATCGCATTATGCCGTCTTTGTCGGCCTTGGTTACTTCATCTTCCATAAGACAATTAGACATAGGAGCAGAATTAACCTACTTGTTCCACGTTAATTCCAGAAACACATGCCTTTGCTGCCCTACCACCACTCCTACTAGAGACTCAATTCCAATCAACTTTAGCGATCCCCTCTCTCACGTCTCCATAACTACCTTGATTCACTTGTAATACTATTACATCCAATTTTAGCTTCTGTTTCTCAAGCTCATAGGGTGAAATCCATCATATTATAATCACTGTTTCCTTTGGGTTCCTTTACCTTCATCTCCCGGATCAAATCTGTTTGATCACACAACACCAAGTCTATTATTGCCTTTTCCCACGTGCGACCTGATCTAAAAAGCCATTCATATGCATTCTACAAATCCCATCTCTCGGGATCCAATAGCAACCTAGCTTTTCCAGCCAATCTGAATCTTGAGGTCCCCATGATCACTGGAACACCAGCTTTCTTACATGCCTTTTCTATCTCGTAATAACGCCACAAATGGCTACTGTCCAGAGGTCTGTTTATTACTCCCAGCAGGGTCTTTTTACCCTTGCAATTTGATTTTGCTTCTTTCTTGCTGTGGATTTGTTTTCATCTTTTACCAGCAGAGTCATTCCCTCCAGCTCTGCCCACTTTGCGGTCCTTTCAATACAATGTGTGTCCTTGGATGTTTAGCTTCCAGCTGTGATCTTCTTTCAACCACAACCCTATGGTGACCAGTGTCCCGACTCCCAATTTGTAATTGTGATATAAGCTCATCAACCTTGCTCCACGTACAGTACACCGTCAGTACTGTAGGCACCACTGCTCTACTCCAATTTGTCTCCACGTTGCCTGAAGTTTATTTCTTATCCCTTTCTGAACCAGATCTTACTTTTTATGCAGAATCAGAATCAGGTTTATTATCACTGGCATGTGATGTGAAATTTGTTAACTTAGCAGCAGCAGTTCAATGCAATACATAATCTAGGAGAGAGAGAGAGAGAGAGAAATTAAAACATAATAAATAAACCAGTGGATCAATTACATATATTGAATAGATTATTAAAAAATGTGCAAAAACAAAAATACTGTTTATTAAACGTAATATAGTGTCCAAAGCTTCAAAGTCCATTTAGGAATCAAATGGCAGAGGGGAAGAAGCTGTTCCTGAATTGCTGAGTGTGTGCCTTCAGGCTTCTATACCTCCTACCTGATGGTAACAGTGAGAAAAGGGCATGCCCTGGGTGCTGGAGGTCCTTAATAATGGACGCTGCCTTTCTGAGACACCGCTCCCTAAAGATGTCCTGGGTAATTTGTAGGCCAGTGCCCAAGATGGAGCTGACTAGATTTACAACCTTCTGCAGCTTCTTTCAGTCCTGTGCAGTAACCCCTCTATACCAGACAGTGATGCAGCCTGTCAGAATTCTCTCCACGATACAACTATTTTTTTGAGCGTATTTGTTGACATGCCAAATCACTTCAAACTCCTAATAAAGTATAGCCGCTGTCTTGCCTTCTTTATGACTACATCAATATGTTGGGACCAGGTTAGATCCTCAGAGATCTTGACATTCAGGAACTTGAAGCTGCTCACTCTGTCCACTTCTGCAGGAACATCTCTAATTTCACCTGCATTCTCTTCTACTTTTATTTTACCTTTACTTTCCCAGTCTGCTGAACCCACATCACCGCTACCATTTCATTTGAAGCCTAGCCACAGCACTTGTTACACGATTCCCCAGGGCCCTGACCCCCCCCACGATGGGTCTGGTGGAGCCTGTTCTATTGCAACTCTCCCTCCTTCCCCAATACTGGTGCTTGTACCCACAAATTCAAACTCACATCTCTCACATTGATTGTTCAGCCATGTATAGAACACTTCAAAATTATTGTCCCCGTACAACATACATGTGGTTCAGATAGCAACCCAGTGATCTCAAGCTGTTCAAATTCCTTCAACCAAACCCCTATGCTTGTTCTGCCTATGTTGTCAGTACACACACACACTGCAGTATTTGGTTCTTTGCTCTTCCCTCTCGAAAATTTCTCTGTAGGCCAGATGAAGTGTCCTAACCCCAGTCACCAGGCAGGCAACAGAGTCAAAAACCTGCAGTCCCTTCAGTCTCTGATTGTTCCTTTCACTCTTGTTTTACAGGGTCAGCTGGGTGGACAACTGCGAGGGAAGGTCAATTCAGCATTTCGTCGAGGGCTGCTGATTGAAATGAAAATACTTCTGCCATCTCTTCCCAACCCTGTGTATGTCCCTGTTAGTAGTTGGCTCTGTATGGCTGAGACCACTGCAACACCAGTTATGCAGGGACCAGCTCTCGTTCACAGCTTAATAAAATAAATGCAAGCAAATATCAAAACTCAATCCTGTCATTCTCTTTGACTAACTGCTAAGACAACAGACTGCACAAGGGTCGCTTCTGGGAGTGGAGCTGTTTAATCACTGGCTCAGGAAACAGAAAGATAATTGAAGTTGGTAATTGGCAATAGGTTTATTATTGTCACATGTACTGAAGTGAAAAACATGATTTTGCCATCCATACAGATCATTTCAGAACACATGGACACTGAGGTAGTACCTGGGCAAAAGCAGTTAACAAAACTCAGAACACAAGTTTACAGTTAGAGACTCAATACCACAGACACTGCACAGTCCTATTGGGATTCAGATAAATGCAGCCATGTTACCAACTGTTGTACCATTCAAATGGCACTTCAACTACAAGAAGGCCAATTTCAACGGGTTCACAAGAGCATTTGACCATAAGGTTAAACAACAAGCTCACTAACACAAAATGAGGAGCACGCTGGAAACCATTGCGAGCCAGTGCACTTTCTCTTTGCTATTCCACTGCCGAATACGCCTGCCCTACATGGGAAAGATCTACTCATGATAGGAAGATGGATGCCGTTCTGAATGCAAGCTGCTGACTTATCACAGGTTGTTTAAAACCAACAAACACCAACAGCCTATATATCCTGGCGGGTATCGCTCCCTCTGATATAAGAAGAATGGTAGCCAGCAAGAAAGAATGATTCCCTCAAGCATCAGCTGAGAGGCACCCTCTACATGGTCATACACCTACACCCAGCCGCCTGAAGTCAAGTAAGAGCTTCATGTACAATGTTGTTCCATTACAATCAACCCCATCTGAAGCCCGCATCGCCTTGTGGGAAGACCGGCTCGCCAGTCTCAAACAACCCCCAATGATGGAAATTCCATCGGATGAAAGCCTTCCCCCAGGAGCTAATTGCAACGGGGCAACCTGGAAATGCCTTAACAGACTTGGGACTGGTGTAGGTCATTCAAAGGTGTCACTGAGCAAATGGGATATACAACCAGCCCGAAAACTTGTGAATGTGGAACTGAGCCACAATCTATGCAACATCTCCTGCAATGCCCATTGCTAGAGGAACCCTGCACTGATGCAGATCTTGCCGAATTCAACAACAAGGAGCAAAAACATGTCCAGTTCTGACTGAGCTCCGTATTGCCTGTTCATGGACACAATAAAAAGAAGTTACAGAGAAAGTGCAGTGTAGGTAGATCATAAGGTGTGAAGTTCATGAGGTGTTGTTAGAGATATCCAGAGTCCATCTTTCTCATGTAAGATATTCATTCAGTTGTCTTACAGCAGATGGATAAGAACTGTCCTTGAACCTGGTGAGCTTTTGTATCTTCTGCTCGCTGGAAAGAGGGAGAGCAGAGAATGTCCACATTGG
Source organism: Hypanus sabinus (assembly GCF_030144855.1). NCBI lineage: Eukaryota > Metazoa > Chordata > Chondrichthyes > Myliobatiformes > Dasyatidae > Hypanus > Hypanus sabinus. The sequence continues at coordinate 182,811,271 of NC_082709.1, read as the reverse complement.
GAAGTGCCTTTTGTTATATTGGCTGCTTTACGGAGGCAGTGGGAAGCATAGACAGAGTCCATGGAGGGGAGGTTTTCCTGATGGACTAAACAGGTGGACTAGCTGATATACTAAGCTGTGAAGCATCCAGATGGGATGGTTTTTATAATACACCTGTAAAAATTGGTGTGGGTCAATGGGGACTTGCCAGATTTACTCCGTGTTCCGAGGAGCTAGAGGCACTGATGTGCATTCTTGTCCACAGCATCAACACGGTTGGAGCAGGACAAGATATTGGTGATAGCTGCACGTGCAGCCACTACAGTGAAAAATGAATATAAAGTATGGAAACGTATCGATAATTACTTAGTGTTATGAATGTACCACAGCTCTGAGGGGCTGAAGGGTGTGGGGTAGCCCCCTCCTTTGTGAGAATCGCAAGAGCATTATTGGGTTGGGTCAGAGGATCCAGGAAATGAGAGAGAGACATGGCCATTGTCTCCTGGAGACAACGTTTGTGGATTGGGGACTATGCTACGTGCAAGCCCTCGGGCAAAGTGGGCTGGTTGAGAGAGAGATTGCATCACCCCAACCTGATTGACATCTACTACCCCTGCGAGTTAAGATAAAAGAGGGGCAGTAGGGACAGCCCCTCAGATGCACCAGAAGAAACGCTAGCGATCCCGTAATAGCGGGAAGCCATTTGAAGGAAGCCACCTGCGTTTGGTTCCCTTGCCTGGGGGCTGGTGGCTGGTACCACTGAAAATGACTTGGAACTAACAACGGGGAACCAACTTCCCCGACTCTATGGATTGGCCTCATAAAAGACCCGGGCAAGTTTAAAACCGTCTCTCTTAAACCCAAAGAGCTGCAGCTTGAAAGAGCAGTGACTTTTATCTTTCCATCAGACAATACAATATCCCCTAGACAAACGATAGAGCTATTGCTTAATTGATGATTATTATTCTACCCGCATTTTTAGATTATTGACGACGTATATTATCTGAATGTCTGTTTTAATCTTATTTTTGTGCCTCTTTATAAATAAAGACTTTTAAAAATAGTACCATCAGACTTCAATGGACCTCTCTATCTTTGCTGGTAAGTGATCCAGTTACGGGAATTTCGTAACAATTGGGGACTCGTCCGGGATTTGAAACCATTTTGGGGAGTCAGTGAATCGGGCTTGTAAGTCCAAACTTGGATCTGGTACATGGTTAGCCAGACGGGAAACCAGAAAAGATGGATGTGGATAAATCTATAGAAAACCCGACTCTGGAGGTGCTAGAGGCGGCCACTAAATCAGACTTGGTAAATTTGGCGAAGGGGTTAAACCTTGCAGAGGTGAGGTCGTCAATGAAAAAGCGGGATGTGCGAAGGGCCATAACTCAGTATTACATTGAGAAGAATGTGTTTGCAGCTGAGGTATTGGAAAATATCCCTGAAAAAGTACCAGCTAGTGGGACGGCTCAGTTAGAGTTGGAGAAATTAAGGTTAGAACATGAAATTAAGTTAAAGTAGCTGAAAGCAGCCGAGAAAGAGAGAGAAAGAGCCGAGAAAGAGAGAGAGAGAGAAAGGGCCGACAAACAAAGGGAGCATGCGGGGAGCTCCAGCTAAGGGCGTTAGAGTTGAAAAGGGAGCAGGAAAGAGCTGAGAAGCAAAGAGAGCATGAACTTCAGTTAAAAAAAAAACTGGAAGCAGCTGAGAAGGAGAGGGAAAGGGCCGAGAAGGAGAGGGAGGCAGAGAGACAGAGGAAACATGACTTGGAGATGGAGAAGTTAAAGCAAGAGCAACGTGGTCAGGGGTCAGACCGAGAGGAGTGGTTTGATGTAAGTCAGGCGTTGAGGTTAGTACCCACGTTCGAGGAGATGGATGTTGATAGTTATTTCTTGCTTTTTGAAAAGGTGGCAGTGAATTAGGAGTGGCCCAGAGCACAGTGGGTGGCGTTGTTACATAGTGTGTTAAAAGGGAAGGCACAGCAGGTATATATGGCATTGTCCATGGAGGAGGAGAGTTATGACAAAGTAAAGGTGGCCATTCTCCGGGGTTACGAGCTAGTACCTGAAGCATATAGACAAAAGTTCAGAAATTTACGGAAAGGGTGGAATCAGACGTATACCTAGTTTGCCCATGAGAATGGTGTGCTCTTGGACCGTTGGTGCACCGCAGAAATAGTGGACAAGGATTATGGGCGTCTCAGGGAGTTAATTTTGATTGAGGAATTTAAAGGTTGTGTTCCGGAGGAGATCTGGATGTATTTGAATGAGAAGCCGAATTGGTCCATCTCAGAATTTGCTAGGTTCGCAGATGAATATGCCCTAACCCACAAGACAAAGTTTTCCTCGAATAAAAGTTCCCCAAGAGACCGTGGGAACGATCGAGAAAGTCCGCCGGCTGAGGCAGACATCCCGCCGGGAGCTAGTGGTAAGGTCGAGGGGGAAAGGCCAGACGGCCAGAGATTTCCGGGCTTGACCTGCTTTAATTGTGGAAAAGTGGGACATATTGCATCGCGGTGCTTTGCTCCGAGGAAAGAAACAGGAAAGGGGAAGGCAGCAGTCCCTATCGGATGTGCCGTGGTAATCAGTAGATCGACGAGAGAGCCCCGGGTAGACAGAGTACGAGAAGGGTTGGAGACTTGTCTGTCACACGGAACCGTGTCTGTGAGGGAGGGAGTCACACCAGTTCCAGTACGGATCTGGAGAGACACGGGGGCTGAGCTGTCGTTGATCAGCAGTAAGGTACTAGAATTTGGTCGGAAAACGGGAATGGTAACGGTGAGGGGAATAAGTAAAAGGATAGGAATGGTGCCCTTACATGAGGTCATTATGGATTGTGAGCTGGTGTCTGGACCCTTTGAAATAGGGGTGACATCAGAATTCCCGAGAACTGACGCGAACGTCCTTCTCGGTAATGATTTAGCAGGTGGTAAGGTTTGGGCAGCCATGACGAGGACCGGCCGGCCGGTGAGTGTTGAGGCTCCGCCCCTAGAGTCCCAGATCTATCCCGCATGCGTGGTCACTCGCAGCCTGTCGAGAAAGGCAGCCAAGACAGAGAGCAGTTTAAATCTGGCCAGTGTTGATTTGGCCGAGACGTTTCTACCAACCCTGTACCATGAGGGTTTAGAGAGTGGTAAAACGAAGAGTAGCAAAGTGGAAGAGGGTAAGGGAGCGGAGGTAGACCTGCCCTTTGCGAGGAGAAAGATCCTAGAGGCAGAAAATAAAGATGAGGAACCGATAGAGCGGTTAGGAGGTCCAGAGTTGGACATGGATGATCTGTCTGGTTTGGCAGAACTGTTTGAAGAAGTTGAAAATTCTAAAGGTGTTCCTGATAATGAAATGAGGGCAGTCTTAGATGAAAAGGATGCCCTTACCTCGAAGAAGTCTGCTAGGTTGGCAGATGAGGTTGTTTCAGCCCACGGGGTTGAGGTTACTCTGGAAGGGAGTTGCCCAGAGAGTGCCTGGGAGGATCGGGGGAACTTTTGAAAAGGGTACAGGTATTGAAAGCCTGGAAGAGGCCAATGTCCCATTTGAGTGTGTCCAAGATGTGGATGCACGTGGTACTGAACCTAGTAACGGAGCTCAGAAAAAGTCTGAGGTATTTGATTCAGTGGAATGGGACGGCCGTCCTTGTGGGTCAGATAGACTTGGTTCAGTGGAAAAAGGGTTAACCTTGGTAACAGTGGGAAGTGAGAGTTCCCAAGTGTTTGTGCTCGAAGGTGTGTTAAAAGTTAATGCAGAGCTCAAAAATGGAGAGATAAATATTATTATTGAAGGAAACGGAAAGTCTGTAGTTCCCAAGTCGAATGAAGAAATTTTAAACCCGGCAGATCGCTTACAGAGTGAGCCGGGAGATAGCGGGGCCCCCCACTCTATTGTTATGCCAGGATGTGGTGTGAAGAGGCCGAATTCGAAATGCTGCTTGAACAAAGAGTTCAAATTAAAAACCAATAGCCTGAAGGGTCCCGACGAGAGGGCTAGCCACCTGGGTAAAATTAAAGAATTGGGTGGAAATGGTCTCAGTTTGGGACACGGTGTTGATAAAATAACCCCCATGAAAAAGGCGGGCAGGAGTTTACCTCGCCAGATTACTCAAGTTCCCCACATGGGAACTCACCGGAAAAGAAGCGACGGTTAATGGGGACACCATTTTAAATAGCAAAGCAGGTTGTACTGGATTTCGCCAAAGCCTGTGAATAATAAAGACAGCCCCCTTGGAAGCCTACCTGTTAAGTTGAAAACGACCGAAAAGATTAGTATTCGCATAAACTTTTGTAGATGCACGTAAGCTAAGATCACAACTCCTTAGTTTTGTTGCTGAAGAAAAAAAAATAGGTGGTTATTAATTTGAAGTCTGATGCTACAGGACTTTAGTAAGGTACAAGATGTTAAAATATTAAAGGAAATGGCACTGTAATCATTAACCGTTTGGATGCTGAATTGAATGTATCACTGTATTACTCTGTAGAAAAAAAACTTTTGTATTGTGTTAGATTCTAAAACCCTGTAAGACTCTGTACTATTTTGTTTCACTGCTGGTGAAAACGCTTTAAAGAAAGGGAATGTTATGAATGTACCACAGCTCTGAGGGGCCGAAGGGTGCGGGGTAGCCCCCTCCTTTGTGAGAATCGCAAGAGCGTTATTGGGTTGGGTCAGAGGACCCAGGAAATGAGAGAGAGACATGGCCATTGTCTCCTGGAGACAACGTTTGTGAATTGGGGACTATGCTACGTGCAAGCCCTCGGGCAAAATGGGCTGGTTGAGAGAGAGATTGCATCACCCCAACCTGATTGACATCTACTACCCTGCAAGTTAAGATAAAAGAGGGGCAGTAGGGAAAGCCCCTCAGACGCACCAGAAGAAACGCTAGTGATCCCGTAATAGCGGGAAGCCATTTGAAGGAAGCCACGTGCGTTCGGTTCCCTTGCCTGGGGGCTGGTGGCTGGTACCACTGAAAACGACTTGGAACTAACAACGGGGAACCAACTTCCCCGACTCAACAGATTGGCCTCATAAAAGACCTGGGCAAGTTTAAAACCGTCTCTCTTAAACCCAAAGAGCTGCAGCTTGAAAGGACAGTGACTTTTATCTTTCCATCGGATAATACAATATCCCCTAGACAAACGATAGAGCTATTGCTTAATTGATGATTATTATTATACCTGCATTTTTAGATTGTGTATTAACGATGTATATTATCTGAATGTCTGTATTAATCTTATTTTTGTGCCTCTTTATAAATAAAGACTTTTAAAAATATTACCATCAGACTTCAACGGACCTCTCTATCTTTGCTGGTAAGTGATCCAGTTACGGGAATTTCGTAACATTAGAATGGGCATATAATTCAAAAAAGGTCTTCTGTGTGACTACATAGAGTGAGATGTGGTCTTCTTGAGCTTGAGGAATTTATATTATGTTTGACTAAGTTATTGGAGAGAAGACATTGCCTCTTGTCTCAGGAGTCTGGTGGTCACTAACAATTTCAGATAGTTGGTTACAAAATACTTCTTTACCAATACAGTTGCCTGTCTGAAAGTAAATAAATAATCTAGACTAGATAGACTACACTATCTGGTCCAATTGATTTAGTACTGAAGAAACAGGGAGTCTGCAGAAGGACCTAGACAGATTAGGAGAATGGGCAAAGAAGTGGCAAATGGAATATAGTGTAGGGAAGTGGTTATCGTCATGCATTTTAGTAGAAGGAACAAAGACGTAGACTATTTCTAAACAGGGAGAAAATTCAAAAATCTGAGGTTCAAAGGGATTTAGGAGTCCTTGTGCATGATACTGGAAAATTTAACTTATAGGTTGAGTTGGTGTTAAGGAAGGCAAATGCAAGGTTAGCATTCATTTTGGGAGGTGGAATTGGAGTGGAATGAACCCCAATAAGCTCTTGCCGCCCATTTACTCCCGGGTATCCAATTAACTAACTAAACTGCGCATCTTTGGACCAGGGAGGCAACTGGAGCACTGCAGGAAGTCCATGTGGTCACAGGGAAATGTACAAGCTCCTTACACACAGCAGCAGAAATTGAACACAGAATACGTACACAACACTGGAAGAACTCAGCAGGTCAGGCAGCATCTGTGGGAAAAGAGTCGGGCCGAGACCCTTCATCAGTAATGGGGGTCCCCCAATCCTGATCAAGGGTCTCGGCCCGCTATGTTGGCTACTCTTTTCTCACAGATGCTGCCTGGCCTGCTGAGTTCTTCCAGTGTTGTGTACGTATTCTTTGATCCAGAGCATCTGCATTTGTGTTTTTGTGCAGAAATTGAACACATATTGCTGTCACTGTAAAAGTGTTATGCTCACATAGATTCAACTGTGCCATCCTGAATTATTAATTGAGGAAACTTTCCTGAACACGCTTAACAAATTTCACCCTCTCTTTGTCCTTAGCAGCTCGACAGCCACAGTTTGTGCTGTTTGATTTAGCTAAGAATGTTTGTGTTCTGATAAGTAAGTTTGCTGATTATATGATGATTGCTGCAATTGTAAATGGTGAGGATGTTTTCCAAAAGATACAGAAGGATGTAGATCAGAAACAAAGTTGTGCAGTGTGGTGGGAGAAGGAATTGAATCAAGCATGTGCTTAGGTGATAAGGGGTCGAGGCCAAGTAGGTTATCTATTTAAATAAAGAGAGAAAGCATGTGTGTGAGGCCAGTTTTCTGTGCTCAGTGTCAGATGTGGGAGGTCCTGGAGACTCCCGGCCCCCGAACAACCACATCTGCACCAGGTGCGTCAAGCTGCAGCTCCTAAGGGACCGTGTTAGGGAACTGGAGCTGCAGCTCGATGACCTTCATCTGGTCAGGAAGAGTGAGGAAGTGACACAGAGGAACTAAAGGCAGGTAGTCACCCCAGGACCACAGGAGACAGAGAAGTGGTAACAATCAGAAGAGGGAAGGGCAAGAAGCAGGTGCTAGAGAGTTCCCCAGTGGCTGTCCCCCTTAGTAAGTATTCTTGCTTGAGTTCTGCTGGGGGGCAGCCTACCTGGGGGAAGCAACAGTGGCACAGAATCTAGCCCTGTGGCTCAGAAGGGTAGGGGAAGGAAGAGGATGGCAGAAGTGATAGGGGACTTTATAGTTAGGGGGTCAGATAGGCGATTCTGTGGACGCAGGAAAGAAACGCGGATGGTAGATTGCCTCCCAGGTGCCAGGTTCCGGGATGCTTCTGATCACGTCCACGATAGCTTGAAGGAAGAAGGAGAACAGCCAGGTGTCTTGGTACATATTGGTACCAGCGACATCACTAGGAAAAGGGAGGAGGTCCTGAACACAGACTATAGGTAGTTAGGGAGGAAGTTGAGAAACAGGACCGCAAAGGTAGTAATCTCGGGATTACTGCCTGTGCCACGCAACAGTGAGAGTAGGAATAGGATGAGGTGGAGGATAAATGGGTGGCTGAGGGATTGGAGCGGGGGCAGGGATTCAGATTTCTGGATCATTGGGACCTCTTTTGGGGCAGGTGTGACCTGTACCAAAAGGACGGGTTGCACCTGAATCCCAGGGGAACCAATATCTTGGCAGGGAGGTTTGCTAAGGCTACTGGGGAGAGTTTAAACTGGAATTGCTGGGGGGTGGGAACCGAACTGAAGTGACGGAGGAAAGGGAGTTTGGCTCACAAATAGAGAAAGCTTCAAGACAGTGTGAAAGGGATGATCAGCAGGTGATAGAGAAGGGACATGCTCAGACCGATGGTTTGAAATGTGTCTATTTAATGTGAGGAGTATTATGAACAAAGCGGATGAGCTTAAAGCATGGATCAGCACTTGGAGCTATGATGTTGTGGCCATCACAGAGACTTGGATGGTGCAGGGGCAGGAATGGCTACTTCAAGTGCCAGGTTTTAGATGTTTCAGAAAGGACAGGGAGGGAGGCAAAAGAGGTGGGGGCGTGGCACTGTTGATCAGAGATAGTGTCATGGCTGCAGAAAAGATGGATGTCATGGAGGGGTTGTCTATGGGGTCTCTGTGGGTGGAAGTTAGGAATAGGAAAGGGTCATTAACTCTATCTGGGTATTTTTTATAGATAACCCAATAGTAGCAGGGACATCAAGGAGCAGATAGGGAGACAGATTCTGGAAGGGAGTGATAATAAAAGGTTGTTGTGGTGGGAGATGTTAATATCCCAAATATTGATTTTCCTCTCACTAAAGTGACGGGTTTAGATGGGGTAGAGTTTGTTAGGTGTGTTCAGGAGGGTTTCTTGACACAATAAGTAGATAAGCCTACAAGAGGAGAGGCTGTACTTGATCTGGTATTGGGAAATGAACCTGGTCAGGTGTCAGGTCTCTGAGTGGGAGAGCATTTTGGAGATAGTGATCACAATTCTATCTTCACTACCATAGCATTGGAGGGGGTAGGAACAGACAAGTTAGGAAAGTGTTTAATTGGAGTAAGGGGAAATATAAGGCTTCAGGCAGGAATTGGAAGGATAAATTGGAAACAGATGTTCTCAGGGAAATGTACAGAAGAAATGTGGCAAATGTTCAGGGGATATTTATGTGGGGTTCTGAGTAGGTATGTTCCAATGAGACAGGGAAAGGATGGTAGGGTACAGGCACCATGGTGTACAAAGGCTGTTGTAAATCTATTCAAGAAGAAAAGAAGAGCTTACAAAGCTTCAAAAAACTGGGTGATGATAGAGATCTAGAGGATTATAAGGGTAGCAGGAAGGAGCTTAAGAATGACATTAGGAGAGCCAGAACGGGCCATGAGAAAGCCTTGGTGGACAGGATGAAGGAAAACCCCAAGGCATTCTACATGTATGTGTAAAGCAAGAGGATAAGGTGTGAGAGAATAGGACTAAACAAGTGTGACAGTGGAAAAGTGTGTACGGAATCAGAGGAATTAGCAGAGATACTTAATGAATACTTTGCTTCAGTATTTGGTATGGAAAAGGAAGTTGGTGATTGTAGGGATGACTTGCAGTGGACTGAAAATCTTCAGCATGTAGATATTAAGAAAGAGGATGCGCTGGAGCTTTTGGAAAGCAACAAGTTGGACAAGTCACCAGGACCAGAGGGGATGTACACCAGGCTACGGTGGGAAGCGAGGGAGGAGATTGCTGGGCCTCTGGCAATGATCTTTGTGCAGGGTTCTCAGATTATTTACTGAATGTTAACTGTTAACTGCATATATAAAATGGCTTCTGTGTGGCATTATAATGAAATGGCTTCTTTGTGGGTAACTGATGAGGTATTGCTCTGTTTAGTTGGAATGTTTGGGTTATAATTATTGATAACGGAGAAGCTAACCAATGGAAGTAATGTTGTTCTATCTGTATGTGTGGGAACCTGGAGTGAGTACGCAGGTTTTTTGGGAGAAGAACCAAAGAGGAAGGACGTGCTGGACATACTCTGGTCGACCACCGAGTTTGGTCCCAGACAGCGGGTCGAGGAGGTCGGGGAAGATCGGACGGTGGACTGAAGGCTTCGATAACTGAGCTCCAACAGTCGTGCACGAATTGATTGAACTCTGATAAGTTTTGGCAACTTTATCTTTTCTTTATATATTGTATGGCTATTAATTACCTAGTTCCAGTAAGATTTATAAAGTGTACTCTGTAAACGTACATGGTGTGTGGTCTGATATTGTGAGTGCGAGTTTGTACCAGTGTGCATTTCACAGCATCCATGCAAACCGGAGACACGGTTTTCCCCTAGACGTACACAAGCTGATAGCCCTGGACGTTACATGTTTATCATCAATGAGGATGGGAGAGGTTCTGGAGGACTGGAGGGTTGCAAATGTTGTTGCCATATTCAAGAAAGGGGGTAGAGATTGCCCAGGAAATTATAGGCCAGTGAGTGTCACACCAGTGGTTGTTAAGTTGATGGAGAAGATTCTGAAAGGCAGGATTTATGAACATTTGGAGAGGCATAATATGATTAGGAATAGTCAGTATGACTTTGTCAAGGGCAGGTTGTGTCTTACGAGTCTGATTAAATTTTTTGAGGTTGTAACTAAACACATTGATGAAGGTAGAGCTGTAGATGTAGTGTATATGGATTTTAGCAAAGCATTTGATAAGATACCACATGCAAGGCTTATTGAGAAAGTAAGGAAGCATGGGATCCAAGGAGACATTGCTTTGTGGATCCAGAGATTTACAGAGTGCAACACATAGATACATCTCAACATAACTTGTGTACATTCATATACTGTAATAAAATTGATCATAATGTTATAGCATAACACATAAAGGTATACAACTCTGTAATCAAAAATTTAAAGATAGGTCATACATCATAAAAGCAATTTGTTATATATATAAAAAAATTCAACCCCTTACCAACTACCAAAGAAAAAAGCTGATGGATGACAATGGATAATTAGAATAAAAACATATTCACTTAAGAAAAGAAGATAAAAATATACATAAAAGTCTGTGCACTGTTAATAGGAAAGGTCCCCAAATATCATAAAAAGATCATTTTCTATTTAAGTCTGAGCAGCGGATCTTTTCTAAATTTAAATATGACATAATATCACGTAGCTATTGAAGATGTGTAGGAGAGGTAGACTCCTTCCATTTAAGCAAGATTGCTCTTCTTGCTAAAAGAGAGGTAAAAACTAAAACCTGCAGGTTAGGAGTGTTTAAAATTATATCTTCATTTGCAGTAATACCAACAAGGCAGTAAGGGGATTTGGGTCAAATTGGAGACCCTAAAAAGTTGTGAAAAGTTATGGAATACTTCTTGCCAAAACTTTTCAATTGTAGGGCAAAACCAAAACATATGAATTAAAGAGGCATCAGCAGAGTTGCATTTATTACAAAGTGGAGAAACATTCGGGTAAAAACTGGACAGCTTCTGTTTAGAAATGTAAGCTCTATTAACCACTTTAAATTGTAGAAGAGACTGACGAGCACAGAAAGATGATTTATTAACCCACTTAAGAATTTTATTCCATCTATCATCAGAAATCTGACAACTTAGGTCATCCTCCCAAGCTTTTTTTATTTTATCTAAAAAGTCTTGTCTAGAATCAATCAACAAGTTATAGATACCGGTAATAGAACCATTAATAAGAGGTTTTAAATTTAAAAGACCGCCCAGCAAATTTTTATCAGGACCTATAGGAAAGTAGCTAATTGGAAACATAGAAAATCTCTAATTTGAAGATATCTGTAAAAATGTGATTTTGGGAGTGCAAATTTATTTGACAATTGGTCAAATGAAGCAAGAGATCCTGAGATAAACAGGTCCCAAAAACACTTAATACCTAGTTCATCCCAATCCTTAAAGACTTTGTCATTCATGGAAGGGATAAAAAAATAATTAAGTAGAATGGGAGATGATAATGAAAAATTCGCTAAACCAAAAAATTTTCTAAATTGAGACCAGATCCTTAAAGTTTTCCTAACAATTATGTTATCTGTTGTTTTATTTGCTGAAAAAGAGTATGATCCAAGAAGAGAGACAATAGAGGAATTTTTTACAGAATTAACTTCTAAGGAGACCCATGATGGCAATCTTTATGATAAATATAATAGGACCAGAAAGTATTATTCCTTATATTGGCAGCCCAATAGTAAAACCTAAAATTGGGTAGGGCTAGTTCACCCATCTCTTTATTTCTTTGTAAGTAAACTTTACTTAAATGAGCTTGTTTATTGTTCCAAATATAAGAGGTTAAAATTGAATCTAAAGAATCAAAGTATGTCTTAGGAATAAAAATAGGTAAGGCCTGAAAAAGATATAAAAATTTAGGTAGAATCTTCATTTTAATCAAATTAATTCGGCCAATTAGGGATAAAGTAAGAGGGGACCATTTAGAAAGCGTCTTTTTCACATAATTCAATAAGGGGTTTAAGTTTCCTTTAAATAAATTCTTGAAGTTAGTAATTGTTACACCTAGATATGTAAATTGACTTGTAACAACTTTGAACGGAAATTGGGCATTTGATGATTGTGCTGTCTTTACGACAGTTATTTAGTTTATAATATTTTCGCTTAGTAATTCATTCAATAGTATTTTCTAGTTAGAATTAGAAGTGTTTAAAGTGTATTCATTACATGTAAAATATATCGGCATGCGATGACGTCACATCCGGTTTCGCCGCGTCTTGTGGGAAAACACCGGTTTAAAATTAGCGCGAGGGTGGGGGCTTACCACGAGGCACACCTGAGCAGAAGCAGTTTTGCAGGCATGAGAAATCACAGTGAGAGCAACGCTGTAAGTTAATAGATAATCGATATATTGAACTAAGATGTTAATGCTGATCCTGTTAGAGGTAACGACGGTAGATAATGTTTATGCTTTCGTTAGTTAAAGAGTCGCGGATAGTTTGCATGGAAGTGTATTTAAAGTAGTCAATGGAGCAGGTAAACTCTCCCTGTATACTGCACCTTAGTGTAATGTAGTTATAGTCACCTTTGCAAGTATTTACACTTGAAATGTGATATTAAGGAAGGAACAAATACTGTATCAATCTTGTATTGTTTTATCAACAGTTTTCACCATATGTTAATGTGAAGAGTGAACAGTAAATGGTTAATCTTACTGCGATCTGGTTTGCATTGGCTGTGGTTTATCCGGACGTTAAATTCGGCGTTTCGTTACACCCGAAGGAGAACGTGACAGTGAAAAAGCGGCATTATCAGGTGTTTCAAGTGCTGCAATGTCAGCTCAATCCAGCATCAAGTCGACGCCGCCCTGCGACAAGGGCAGTAAACCGACATCAAGTAAGCCCACCCGGGCGTTATCAGGTGTTCCAAGTGCTGCAATGTCAGCTCGATCCGGGATCAAGTCGATGGCGCCCAGCGACAAGGGCAGTAGAACGACATCAAGTAAGTCCGCACAGGCAAGAGCCAAGGCAGAAGCCGCCAAGGTGCGACTGCATTACGCCAGACAAGAAGCAGTTTTGAAAATGAAACTGGCCACCAGAGAAGCCGAAATCCAGAAAGAAGAGGCTGCCAGAGAAGCCGAAATCCAGAAAGAAAGGGCCGCCAGACAAAGAGAAGAGGCTGCCAGAGAAGCCGAAATCCAGAAAGAAAGGGCCGCCAGAGAAGCCGAAATCCAGAAAGAAAGGGCCGCCCGAGAAGCCGAAATCCAGTTGGAAATGGCAAAAATATCGACAGAGTTGCAAGTGCTGCAGCTAGAAAGAGAAGAAGCTGCTGCCATGGCGGAAGCAAAGTACATAGAAGAAGCTGAAGGGTCGCGTGATCTGACCGCAGCAAGATCTACTTTAGAAAGGACCAGACTGGAACGCACAAGCGACTATGTACAATCTCAAATAGACAGGCAGGCTCGTCTCCCCTCTCCATACGTATTCGATAACTTCCCCAGCTACGAGGAACCTCAGAGAGTCACGATTGCATCACATCCATACGAGGAAGGAAATTTACCCTCACGGCTCCGTGATGAAGTCAAGAATGAAAGAACCGACAACGCTCCTTCACCCCCACAACAGGACGGCGGGGAGGGAGAGGTTCACTCCAGGACAACAATTGTCAGCTCGAACTGTACAGAAGTTTGCGGTCAAACTCAGTCAAGCCGTTCTTGTTCCGAGATCTGCCTCACTGAGGTGTACCCTAAAGAAGCACAACAAGACATTACCAAGCGTAAAGTAACCGACGAGACGCTAGGTCAGTCAGTTTTCGTTCAAACCGAGCACGGAAACAAACTTGCACAATCAGCTCAAGATACCATTTCTTTAAAAACCAAAGACACCAAGGTCTTCAGAGATGAAGCAAATAATGGGGTTGCCCCATTGCCTATCAGAGAACCATGCCAGCGCTTACCAGATAACAAAGAGCAGGCAGTCAAACGGTTCACGTCCTTACGGAAAACCTGGAAAAGGAAACCTGAGATACAGCAACGCACCCGATTGGCTCACGAGGTACTGTGCACCCTAACGGCAGAGGTCACAGCCATTATAAACGCACAATCATTCCTACCTGCGTCTTCTGACCCAGAAAACCCCTTTATACTTTCGCCATCAACGCTCCTTACGCAGAAGGCAGGAGCACCTCCTCCACCAGGAGACTTCTCAGACAAGGATTTGTACACAAAGCAATGGAGACAAGTCCAGGCTTTGGCAAATCAGTTCTGGCCTCGCTGGAGACAAAAATATCTACCTTTGTTGCAACAGAGACAAAAGTGGACAGAACCCCGAAGGAATCTTCAAGTTGAAGACTTAGTCCTGCTCAGGGACAAGCAAGCCGCTCGCAACAGCTGGCCAACGGCCAGAATCACTGCTACATTCCCTAGCGAGGATGGACATGTCAGGAAGATCGAATTGAAGACTACCGACCAAGGCGATGTGAAAATTTACCAAGGGCCAGTTACAGAAGTTATTCTACTTCTACCCAATGACTGATTAAGAGACTAAGTTTTGTACTCTGCTCATTGTGACCTTACGAAGGTCAAGCGGGGAGTGTGCTGTCTTTACGACAGTTATTTAGTTTATAATATTTTCGCTTAGTAATTCATTCAATAGTATTTTCTAGTTAGAATTAGAAGTGTTTAAAGTGTATTCATTGCATGTAAAATATATCGGCATGCGATGACGTCACATCCGGTTTCGCCGCGTCTTGTGGGAAAACACCGGTTTAAAATTAGCGCGAGGGTGGGGGCTTTCCACGAGGCTCACCTGAGCACAAGCAGTTTTGCAGGCATGAGAAATCACAGTGAGAGCAACGCTGTAAGTTAATAGATAATCGATATATTGAACTAAGATGTTAATGCTGATCCTGTTAGAGGTAACGACGGTAGATAATGTTTATGCTTTCGTTAGTTAAAGAGTCGCGGATAGTTTGCATGGAAGTGTATTTAAAGTAGTCAATGGAGCAGGTAAACTCTCCCTGTATACTGCACCTTAGTGTAATGTAGTTATAGTCACCTTTGCAAGTATTTACACTTGAAATGTGATATTAAGGAAGGAACAAATACTGTATCAATCTTGTATTGTTTTATCAACAGTTTTCACCATATGTTAATGTGAAGAGTGAACAGTAAATGGTTAATCTTACTGCGATCTGGTTTGCATTGGCTGTGGTTTATCCGGACGTTAAATTCGGCGTTTCGTTACACCCGAAGGAGAACGTGACAGTGAAAAAGCGGCATTATCAGGTGTTTCAAGTGCTGCAATGTCAGCTCAATCCAGCATCAAGTCGACGCCGCCCTGCGACAAGGGCAGTAAACCGACATCAAGTAAGCCCACCCGGGCGTTATCAGGTGTTCCAAGTGCTGCAATGTCAGCTCGATCCGGGATCAAGTCGATGGCGCCCAGCGACAAGGGCAGTAGAACGACATCAAGTAAGTCCGCACAGGCAAGAGCCAAGGCAGAAGCCGCCAAGGTGCGACTGCATTACGCCAGACAAGAAGCAGTTTTGAAAATGAAACTGGCCACCAGAGAAGCCGAAATCCAGAAAGAAGAGGCTGCCAGAGAAGCCGAAATCCAGAAAGAAAGGGCCGCCAGACAAAGAGAAGAGGCTGCCAGAGAAGCCGAAATCCAGAAAGAAAGGGCCGCCAGAGAAGCCGAAATCCAGAAAGAAAGGGCCGCCCGAGAAGCCGAAATCCAGTTGGAAATGGCAAAAATATCGACAGAGTTGCAAGTGCTGCAGCTAGAAAGAGAAGAAGCTGCTGCCATGGCGGAAGCAAAGTACATAGAAGAAGCTGAAGGGTCGCGTGATCTGACCGCAGCAAGATCTACTTTAGAAAGGACCAGACTGGAACGCACAAGCGACTATGTACAATCTCAAATAGACAGGCAGGCTCGTCTCCCCTCTCCATACGTATTCGATAACTTCCCCAGCTACGAGGAACCTCAGAGAGTCACGATTGCATCACATCCATACGAGGAAGGAAATTTACCCTCACGGCTCCGTGATGAAGTCAAGAATGAAAGAACCGACAACGCTCCTTCACCCCCACAACAGGACGGCGGGGAGGGAGAGGTTCACTCCAGGACAACAATTGTCAGCTCGAACTGTACAGAAGTTTGCGGTCAAACTCAGTCAAGCCGTTCTTGTTCCGAGATCTGCCTCACTGAGGTGTACCCTAAAGAAGCACAACAAGACATTACCAAGCGTAAAGTAACCGACGAGACGCTAGGTCAGTCAGTTTTCGTTCAAACCGAGCACGGAAACAAACTTGCACAATCAGCTCAAGATACCATTTCTTTAAAAACCAAAGACACCAAGGTCTTCAGAGATGAAGCAAATAATGGGGTTGCCCCATTGCCTATCAGAGAACCATGCCAGCGCTTACCAGATAACAAAGAGCAGGCAGTCAAACGGTTCACGTCCTTACGGAAAACCTGGAAAAGGAAACCTGAGATACAGCAACGCACCCGATTGGCTCACGAGGTACTGTGCACCCTAACGGCAGAGGTCACAGCCATTATAAACGCACAATCATTCCTACCTGCGTCTTCTGACCCAGAAAACCCCTTTATACTTTCGCCATCAACGCTCCTTACGCAGAAGGCAGGAGCACCTCCTCCACCAGGAGACTTCTCAGACAAGGATTTGTACACAAAGCAATGGAGACAAGTCCAGGCTTTGGCAAATCAGTTCTGGCCTCGCTGGAGACAAAAATATCTACCTTTGTTGCAACAGAGACAAAAGTGGACAGAACCCCGAAGGAATCTTCAAGTTGAAGACTTAGTCCTGCTCAGGGACAAGCAAGCCGCTCGCAACAGCTGGCCAACGGCCAGAATCACTGCTACATTCCCTAGCGAGGATGGACATGTCAGGAAGATCGAATTGAAGACTACCGACCAAGGCGATGTGAAAATTTACCAAGGGCCAGTTACAGAAGTTATTCTACTTCTACCCAATGACTGATTAAGAGACTAAGTTTTGTACTCTGCTCATTGTGACCTTACGAAGGTCAAGCGGGGAGTGTGCTGTCTTTACGACAGTTATTTAGTTTATAATATTTTCGCTTAGTAATTCATTCAATAGTATTTTCTAGTTAGAATTAGAAGTGTTTAAAGTGTATTCATTGCATGTAAAATATATCGGCATGCGATGACGTCACATCCGGTTTCGCCGCGTCTTGTGGGAAAACACCGGTTTAAAATTAGCGCGAGGGTGGGGGCTTTCCACGAGGCTCACCTGAGCACAAGCAGTTTTGCAGGCATGAGAAATCACAGTGAGAGCAACGCTGTAAGTTAATAGATAATCGATATATTGAACTAAGATGTTAATGCTGATCCTGTTAGAGGTAACGACGGTAGATAATGTTTATGCTTTCGTTAGTTAAAGAGTCGCGGATAGTTTGCATGGAAGTGTATTTAAAGTAGTCAATGGAGCAGGTAAACTCTCCCTGTATACTGCACCTTAGTGTAATGTAGTTATAGTCACCTTTGCAAGTATTTACACTTGAAATGTGATATTAAGGAAGGAACAAATACTGTATCAATCTTGTATTGTTTTATCAACAGTTTTCACCATATGTTAATGTGAAGAGTGAACAGTAAATGGTTAATCTTACTGCGATCTGGTTTGCATTGGCTGTGGTTTATCCGGACGTTAAATTCGGCGTTTCGTTACACCCGAAGGAGAACGTGACAGTGAAAAAGCGGCATTATCAGGTGTTTCAAGTGCTGCAATGTCAGCTCAATCCAGCATCAAGTCGACGCCGCCCTGCGACAAGGGCAGTAAACCGACATCAAGTAAGCCCACCCGGGCGTTATCAGGTGTTCCAAGTGCTGCAATGTCAGCTCGATCCGGGATCAAGTCGATGGCGCCCAGCGACAAGGGCAGTAGAACGACATCAAGTAAGTCCGCACAGGCAAGAGCCAAGGCAGAAGCCGCCAAGGTGCGACTGCATTACGCCAGACAAGAAGCAGTTTTGAAAATGAAACTGGCCACCAGAGAAGCCGAAATCCAGAAAGAAGAGGCTGCCAGAGAAGCCGAAATCCAGAAAGAAAGGGCCGCCAGACAAAGAGAAGAGGCTGCCAGAGAAGCCGAAATCCAGAAAGAAAGGGCCGCCAGAGAAGCCGAAATCCAGAAAGAAAGGGCCGCCCGAGAAGCCGAAATCCAGTTGGAAATGGCAAAAATATCGACAGAGTTGCAAGTGCTGCAGCTAGAAAGAGAAGAAGCTGCTGCCATGGCGGAAGCAAAGTACATAGAAGAAGCTGAAGGGTCGCGTGATCTGACCGCAGCAAGATCTACTTTAGAAAGGACCAGACTGGAACGCACAAGCGACTATGTACAATCTCAAATAGACAGGCAGGCTCGTCTCCCCTCTCCATACGTATTCGATAACTTCCCCAGCTACGAGGAACCTCAGAGAGTCACGATTGCATCACATCCATACGAGGAAGGAAATTTACCCTCACGGCTCCGTGATGAAGTCAAGAATGAAAGAACCGACAACGCTCCTTCACCCCCACAACAGGACGGCGGGGAGGGAGAGGTTCACTCCAGGACAACAATTGTCAGCTCGAACTGTACAGAAGTTTGCGGTCAAACTCAGTCAAGCCGTTCTTGTTCCGAGATCTGCCTCACTGAGGTGTACCCTAAAGAAGCACAACAAGACATTACCAAGCGTAAAGTAACCGACGAGACGCTAGGTCAGTCAGTTTTCGTTCAAACCGAGCACGGAAACAAACTTGCACAATCAGCTCAAGATACCATTTCTTTAAAAACCAAAGACACCAAGGTCTTCAGAGATGAAGCAAATAATGGGGTTGCCCCATTGCCTATCAGAGAACCATGCCAGCGCTTACCAGATAACAAAGAGCAGGCAGTCAAACGGTTCACGTCCTTACGGAAAACCTGGAAAAGGAAACCTGAGATACAGCAACGCACCCGATTGGCTCACGAGGTACTGTGCACCCTAACGGCAGAGGTCACAGCCATTATAAACGCACAATCATTCCTACCTGCGTCTTCTGACCCAGAAAACCCCTTTATACTTTCGCCATCAACGCTCCTTACGCAGAAGGCAGGAGCACCTCCTCCACCAGGAGACTTCTCAGACAAGGATTTGTACACAAAGCAATGGAGACAAGTCCAGGCTTTGGCAAATCAGTTCTGGCCTCGCTGGAGACAAAAATATCTACCTTTGTTGCAACAGAGACAAAAGTGGACAGAACCCCGAAGGAATCTTCAAGTTGAAGACTTAGTCCTGCTCAGGGACAAGCAAGCCGCTCGCAACAGCTGGCCAACGGCCAGAATCACTGCTACATTCCCTAGCGAGGATGGACATGTCAGGAAGATCGAATTGAAGACTACCGACCAAGGCGATGTGAAAATTTACCAAGGGCCAGTTACAGAAGTTATTCTACTTCTACCCAATGACTGATTAAGAGACTAAGTTTTGTACTCTGCTCATTGTGACCTTACGAAGGTCAAGCGGGGAGTGTGCTGTCTTTACGACAGTTATTTAGTTTATAATATTTTCGCTTAGTAATTCATTCAATAGTATTTTCTAGTTAGAATTAGAAGTGTTTAAAGTGTATTCATTGCATGTAAAATATATCGGCATGCGATGACGTCACATCCGGTTTCGCCGCGTCTTGTGGGAAAACACCGGTTTAAAATTAGCGCGAGGGTGGGGGCTTTCCACGAGGCTCACCTGAGCACAAGCAGTTTTGCAGGCATGAGAAATCACAGTGAGAGCAACGCTGTAAGTTAATAGATAATCGATATATTGAACTAAGATGTTAATGCTGATCCTGTTAGAGGTAACGACGGTAGATAATGTTTATGCTTTCGTTAGTTAAAGAGTCGCGGATAGTTTGCATGGAAGTGTATTTAAAGTAGTCAATGGAGCAGGTAAACTCTCCCTGTATACTGCACCTTAGTGTAATGTAGTTATAGTCACCTTTGCAAGTATTTACACTTGAAATGTGATATTAAGGAAGGAACAAATACTGTATCAATCTTGTATTGTTTTATCAACAGTTTTCACCATATGTTAATGTGAAGAGTGAACAGTAAATGGTTAATCTTACTGCGATCTGGTTTGCATTGGCTGTGGTTTATCCGGACGTTAAATTCGGCGTTTCGTTACACCCGAAGGAGAACGTGACAATGATATTAAGTCATTTAAAGGAAATAGCTCACTTTTATGTAGGTTCAGCTTATATCCTGAAAAAGAACTGAACTGGGAGATTAAAGAAAGAACCAAGGGTAAAGAAATTTCAGAGTTAGAGATAAGAAGTAAAATATCATAAGCGTATAATGAAATTTTATGAGACATACCTTCCCTTAGTATACCAGAAATGTCCTTAGATTCTCAAAGTGCTATTGCTAAGGGTTCTATAGCTAAAGCAAAAAGTAAAGGACTAAGAGGACATCCTTGTCTAGTTCCCTGCTGTAATTTAAAGGGCTTAGAAATTTGGGAGTTAGTAAAAACCTGAGCGGCGGGAGACAAGTAGATTAATTTAACCCAAAGAATAAAATTAAGCCCAAAATTAAACTTTTCTAAGGCCTTAAAAAGATAATTCCACTCAATCCTATCAAAGGCTTTTTCTGCATCTAAGGATAATGTACACTCTAATATTTTTTTGGATGGTGAATATATCACATTCAATAACCGATGTATATTAAAATGTGAGTAACGATTTTTAATAAATCCTGTCTGGTCATGTGATATAATAGATGGTAGAATATTTTCAAGTCTTCGAGCTAAGATTTTGGATAAAATTTTTGCATCAACATTTAATAAAGAAATCGGTCTGTATGAAGAACATTCAGCTGGATTTTTATTTTTTTTTTAAGAATAAGAGAAGTAAAAGCTTCATAAAAAGATTGAGGGAGTTTACCTGATTTAAAGGACTCTGATAAAACAGAGGATAAATAAGGGGTAAGTAATGTAGTGAAAGTTTTATAAAACTCCCCAGCAAAGCCATCATGTCCTGGGGTCTTACCAGAATGTAAAGCACGGATAGCCTCAGCCACTTCTGCATTGGAAATAGGCTGATCTAACTGTGTTAGACTATCAGCAGACAATGTAGGAATGTTGATATTACTGACAAAAGCATTCATATATTCATATAGGTATCATCTGAAGAAGCGTCAGACTGATACAACTTAAAGTAAAAGTCTTTAAATACTTCGTTAATTTCAGAATGGTCAGATGTCTTAGTTCCATTATCTTTAAAAATTTCTGTGATTTGATGATTAACTGTAAAGGATTTTAAGCGATTGGCTAATAAATTATCAGTTCTATCCCCGTGAATGTAAAATTGAGTTTTATCTCTCAACAGCTGTCATTCAATTGGGTAAGTCAGCAGAAGATTATACTTGGATTGGATTTCAATACGCTTATTATATATACTTGGATATGGAGATAGGGCATACATTCGATCAAGATCTTTTAATATCGCTGCTAGGTCAGACCTTTCTTTGTCAGCTTTTTTCTTTATATAGGTAGAGTAAGAGATAATTTCTCCACAAATATATGCTTTAAAAGTATACCAGACTATATTACCAGCAGTATCTCCTTTAAAATTTTCTTTAAAGAAAAAAGTAATATGGTTTTCCAAAATCTTTAGAAAATTTTTATCAGATAACAATGATAAGTTAAAACACCAGCTTCTATTTGGTACAGAGTAAACAGGTAATCTTAAAGCCAGAAGCACAGGTGCAATATCAGACAAAGCAATCTTCTTATAATCACAGGATTGTGTCCTTTTCTTGGGGGTGTAAAAAAATGTCACATGTCAAGAATACCACATTGAGATAAAAAAAGATTTAAAATGTAGGACTGATTTATTAGTGACAGGGGTTTTACTTGAAGAGCAGTCTAATTTTGGTAGTTCCGATAATATATCAGGGAATAAATCTTTCAGCATTTGAGCACAAAAATCGATAGGCTGATTACCCTCCAGTTTTTCAGGAAGCCCAAGAATTCTGATATTGCACCTTAGGTTCCTGATCTCCAAGACTGTAAGTTTCTTCAGTAACGCGTCGTATTTTTTAAGTTGTTCCTTAGAAATTTTCTTGAAACCTTCGATATCCTTCTGCAACACCGGCAGAGATTCTTCGTGTAGCTTAATATGAATTTCGTGGTCATTCACAGACTGCTGTATACTTCCAAGTTTCCGATTAAGCGTTTTCAGTTCAGATTTAACCAGGTCGAAGGAATTCTGTAACAAATCAAACTTGGATTCCAAGTCATCCAGTTTATCCAATTTTTCGAGTTTCTCTGACATTTGTTGAATCATTTCTGTCAAAGTCTGTAAAGTAGTCTCTTTTTTTGACAGCTTTCTACTCATGGTTCTCTCACCGAGATAGGTTTAAACAGCAAAGTAAGCAAATAATTTTGGAGCATGTAGCTAGTGCAACCTACTCCATTACAGCCACCGGAAGTCTCCATGGATCTAGAACTGGCTTGCCCACAGAAGGGAAAGTGTGCTTGTAGATGGGTCATATTCTGCATGGAGTCCGGTGACCAGTAGTGTGGCTCAGGGATCTGTTCTGGGACCCCTACTCTTCATGATCTTTATAAATGACCCGGATGGGGAAATGGAGGGATGGGTTAGTAAATTTGCTGATGACACAAAGGTTGGGGGTGTTGTAGATAACCTGGAGGGCTGTCAGAGGTTAAAATGAGACATTGATAGGATGCAAAACTGGGCTGAGAAGTAGCAGATGGAGTTCAACCCAGATAGGTGTGAGATGGTTCTTTTTGCTAGGTTAAATATGATGGCAGAATATAGCATTAATGATAAGATTCTTTGTAGTATGGAGAATCAGAGGGATTTTGGGATCCGAGTCCATAGGATACTCAAGGCAGCTATGCAGGTTGACTCTGTGGTTAAGAAGGTATACAGTGCATTGGCCTTCATCAATTGCAGGATTGAGTTTAAGAGCTAAAAGGTAATGTTGCAGCTATATAGGTCTTTGGTTATTCCCCACTTGGAGTTCTGGGCTCATTTCTGGTCATCTCAC
Source organism: Hypanus sabinus (assembly GCF_030144855.1). Taxonomy (NCBI): domain Eukaryota; kingdom Metazoa; phylum Chordata; class Chondrichthyes; order Myliobatiformes; family Dasyatidae; genus Hypanus; species Hypanus sabinus. Next base: position 182,788,428 of record NC_082709.1, on the reverse strand, counting down.
ACAAGAAGGATGTGAAAACCATAGAAAGGGTCACAGAGGAGATTTACAAGGATGTTGCCTGGATTGGGGAGCATGCCTTATGAGAATAGGTTGAGTGAACTTGGCCTCTTCTCCTTGGAGCGACAGTGAATGAGAAGTGTACAAGATAACGAGAGGCATTGACCATGTGGATAGTCCAAGGCTTTTCCCCAGGGCGGAAAGGGTTAGCATCAGAGGGCATAGTTTTAAGTTGCTTGGAAGTAGGTACAGAGGCGATGTCAGGGATTAATTTTTTACGCAGAAGGTGGTGAAGTTGTGGATTGGGCTGCTGGTAGTGGTGATGGAGGCAGAAACGATAGGGTGTTTTAAGAGTCTTCTGGATGGCTACATGGAGCTTAGAAAAATAGAGGGCTATGGGTAAAGCCTAGGTAGTTTTTAGGTAGGGACACGTTCAGCACAGCTTTATGGGCTGAAGGGCCTGTATTGTGCTGTAGGTTTTCTATGTTTCGTTATAGGCTAAATCCAGGCAAATGGATCCAAGACAGGTAGACATCTTGGTCAACATGGACCAACTAGGTCAGTTGACTTCTTTCCATAGTGATGACTTTATAATTCTCTAAGATGTCACCACAAATGTTTTCCTCAGATTAACTGAGAAAGGAGTGATACTCCCAGTTTGCCAAATTTAATTAAGAGAAGTCCATTAGCCTTGCGTTCTCTACAACATTGGCAAATTCACTTCTTGAGAGGTATTCAGACCTAGAGGCCACAAGACAGACATTGAGGACAGCAAGGACCTTCATCCTGTCACTAGAGGCTGTGTCCAGACTGAAGAACATATTGTGCTTGTATACAGGATCCTTCACATCCATATCAGTCACACAAAATTGTTCAGACAATTATCTAGAAAAATCAGAGCAAAATTGGTGCCAAGTTCATGATAGCCATGTGGCAATATAATAAACATGTTGGAGAAGGGGAACTTTCAGAGGTGACTTCACTCTCTCTGTAGAAGTGAGCAAAAAGAGTGAACACAGATAGGTGAATTCAGAGCAGACCCTTGTCAATTCCAATTTCTCATCATCTTCTTTATCTGGTCTTTCAAGTCCTCTGCCAGAGAACATTCAAAGCATCTGCTACTGCCAGCTTTTGAAGAAGAGAGTTCCAACAACTCACATATCCCTGAGTGAAATTTTTCTGTCTCACCTCTCCTTTAAATGAGAGATGCATTACTTTGAAATAATGAACTTGGTTCTAGATCTATTGCCCAGTAGCACTCACAGCTACTGAGATGAAGTGCTCTTTGATATTTGTCATGACTAGAATGAACAGTTACCTGAGCAAATACCTGGACCCACTGGATTTTACCTACTGTTACGACATGTCTACAGCAGATGGAATTTCACTGGTTCTCCACTGGGCCTTTCGGCTTTGAGAAAATCCTATCCTGCTCTTTATCCATCACATCTCATCATTAATGTCATCACCCCCTGAGTACTGATCAACAAGCTTCAAAATGGAATGAGAAATGGAGGGTTATGGGGGAAGGAAGGATTAGATTGAACTATGTTCTAAAACCTGACTCTCTAGTTTCTGTAAACAGCCATAGATTTTTCCCAAGAGGGCATAATTTAAGGTGATTTGGAGAAATGTATAGTGGAGATGTCAGGGGTAGGTTTTATACACAGAGAAGAACATTAGGGATGTTTAAGGGACTCATAGGTAGGCACATGGATGAAAGAAAAATGGAGGGCTATATTGGAGGGAAGAGTTAGTTTAGTTGTATGTCCAATACCAATGGGAATGCATTATAGATGAGAGGGAATAATTTCAAAGGAGATTTGAAGGACTTGTCCTGGACAAATCATATAAATATTTGGCCAGAAGGTCCATATTACAAAACTGGAAAGAAGTAAATCCTCCTACCACGTCTCAGTGGCTTTCCCAAACTATTTCATATCTAAGTTTGGAAAAAATCAGAAGCACTATTTTTGACTCATCAGTCAAATTTGAAGAAACTTGGGGACCGTTTATTTGACATTTTCATATGAATTAATCTGACCTTTTCCAGACCTTCTTTCTGGTTATTCTTGTTCAGGTATGGAGTTCCGGAGTTTTTTTGACGATATCACATACTTATAAACTGTTATTATTGCCCATGTTAGTTTAGTTTAGTGTTTTTTTAATATACATTTTCTTTTACTTATTTTCAATTTTTTTTTTTCTTTTTTGATGATTATTTTTGTTTTTTTTTCATATATAGTTATACAGACTTGATTGATTAATGTACTTTTTTCTGTTGATGTTTAATAGGATATTATTATCTTATTACCAGTGTAATTTCAAGTCTATTGTATTCATAACCTATTCATTATTATGTTATGTTTTTCTTTATATATATATGAAACTCAATAAAAAGATTGAAAAAGAAATCATATAAATATAATTGTGAAGAAAGCATTACAGCACCTCTGCTTCCTCAGGAGTCTGCGAAGATTCAGCATGTCATCAATAACTTTGGCAAACTTTTAGCAACGTGTGGTGGGAAGAATGCTGACTTGCTGCCTGGTATGGGAACACCAATGCCTTTGAGCAGAAAATCTTACAAGTGGTAGCGGATTCAGCCCAGTACACCATGGGTAAAACCCTCCCAACCATTGAGCACATCCACATGAAACATTGCCAGAGAAAAGCAGAATCCATTATCAAAGATCCTCACCATCCAGTCCTTGCTCCTTTCTCACTGCTGATGTCAGACAGAAGGTACAGGAGCCTCAGGACTTGCACCACCAGTTTTCTACCCCTTAATCATCAGGCTCTTGAACAAAAGAGGATAACTTCACTCATTTAAGGACTCTTTTATCTTGTTACTTCATACTTGTCATTTATTGAGTTTTAATTATTATCTGCATTTGTGCAGTTTGTTTACAGTTTACAGTTCCTGATGTTTACAGATCCTGTTGACAATTGCTGTTCTATAGGTTTGCCTGCAGGAAAAGAATCTCAGGGTTGAACATGGTGACATGTATGCACTCTGAGTTGAAAGAGTTAGACAGAGCTCTTAAAGATAGTGGAGTCAAGGGATATGGGGAGAAGGCAGGAACAAGGTACTGATTGTGGATGATCAGCCATGATCACAGTGAATGGGGGTGCTGGCTCGAAGAACCGAATGGCCTACTCCTGCACCTCAAAATGTCGACAGTTTATTTGTTTCCATAGATGCTGTTTTGCTGCTGAGTTCCTGCATCATCTCGCGTGCACTGGACAGTAAAGCATGGTTAGTAGAATGCTTGACAGTACTAGCGACCTGGGTTCAATTCCCTCTGCTGCCTGTAAGTAGTTTGTACATTCTCCCTGTGACAGCGAGTTTCCTCTAAGTGCTCCCGTTTCCTCCCACAGTCCAAAGACGTACCGGTTGGTAGGTTGATTCATTATTGTAAAATATCCCATGAACAGGCGAGGTTTACAATGGAGGATTGCCAGGTGGTACGACTTGAAGGGCCAGGGAGCCTGTTCTGCACTGTATCTCAATAAATAGAGACAAAGTCACAGAAAATTGCAGCACAGAAACAGGCCCTTAGGCCCATCTGGTCTGTGCTGAACTATTTAAATAATCTGATCCCATCGACCTGTACCCAGACCTCACTCTCCATACCCCTTCCATCCATGTACCTATCCAAACTTCTTTTAAAAGGTGAAATCGAGCTCCATAAACCACCAGCACTGGCAGCTCATTCCATACTCTCACGACCCTCTGAGAGAAGCTTCCCCTCATGGTGCCCCGAAACATTTCAGCTTTCACCCTTAACCGATGTAGTCCCACCCAACCTCAAGTGGAAAAAGCCTGCTTACGTTTACCCTAACTACACCTCTCATCATTATGTATACCTCTAACTAATCCCCCCTCCACTGCTGCTATATACTATATACGGTGAAGAAGGTCACGCCCTTGAGTAACACTTTTATATTCCGCACTGTTTTGTTCAACTTTGATTACTGCAAATGTTCATTTACTTAACTAATGCCCGTCATCAAAACACGCCTTTGCACTAAACACTCTGAATGGCATCTGGAAAAAAAATACTTCTAATTCGCTCTGTTATCATGGGTACTGGGAGTGAAGGATCTATACACATAAGATTATTTATCCATAATCTCCAGTAACTAACTCACACAGAAACTGGGTCAACAAAACCACACTTTCAAAGTTACTATTTTAAGGGATGTTTATATTCCGTTCAATTTTCTGTTTCCTCTGGAACTAATTCAACAGTCATCACATCCATCTCTTTACGGAGTCACCTTCAGCACTCAAAGATGACGAGCGCACGACTTAAGCAGGTGAAGATCACAGAATTAGACTCATTGCCACTGATAGATCCTGCACTCAAACACAGGTAGCACAGGTTCTCAGTGGCCACTTTATTAGGCTCACCTGTACAACTGTTCGTTAATGCAAATATCTCATCAGCCAATCATTGGATTGCCACTCAGTGAACAGAAGCATGCAGACATGGAAAAGAGATTCAGTTGTTGTTCAGGAAACATCAGAATGGGGAAGATATGTCATCTATGTGACTTTAATTGTGGAATGATTGTTGGTGCCAGACAGGGTGGTCCGAGTATCTCAGTAACTGCTAACCTCTTGGGATTGATTTTTTTCTCCCAAACGCACAACAGTCTCAGAGTTCACAGAGAATGGTGTGTAAACAAAGTTAAAAAGAAACATATAACCATTACAGCGCTGAAACAGGCCATCTCGGCCCTTCTAGTCCGTGCCAAATGCTTACTCTCACCTAGTCCCACTGACCTGTACTCAGCCCATAACCCTCCATTCCTTTCCTGTCCATATAGCTATCCAATTGCTTTTTAAATGCCAAAATCGAATCTGCCTCTACCACTTCTACTGGAAGTTCGTTCCACATACCTACCACTCTCTGAGTAAAGAAGTTCCCTCTTGTGTTCCCCCTAAACTTCTGCCCCTTAACTCTCAACTCATGTCCTGTTGTTTGAATCTCCCCTACTCTCAATGGAAAAAGCCTATCCACATCAACTCTATCTATCCCCCTTATAATTTTAAATACCACTATTAAGTCCCCCCTCAACCTTCTACGCTCCAAAGAATAAATACAAAACTTGTTCAACCTTTCTCTGTAACTTAGGTGCTGAAACCCAGGCAACATTCTAGTAAATCTCCTCTGTACCTTCTCTTTTTTTGACATCTTTCCTATGGTTTGGTGACCAGAACTGTACGCAATACTCCAAATTAGGCCTCACCAATGCCTTGTACAATTTTAACATTACATCCCAACTCCTATACTCAATGCTCTGATTTATAAAGGCCAGCATACCAAAAGCTTTCTTCACCACCCTGTCCACATGAGATTCCACTTTCAGGGAGCTATGCACCATTATTCCTAGATCCATATAGACAACATCCACTGCTTTACCATTGTCAACTTTCCTAGTAACCTCTTCAAAAAATTCAATAAGATCTGTCAAACATGACTTTCCACACACAAATCCATGCTGACTGTCTCTAATCAGACCCTGTATACTCCACTAGAGTATGACATGACCACGGCTGCTTTTCTCTTCGTTTTTCATTCCTTTGCCCTCTCAGCTCCTCTTTCTTGTTCCTTTAATTAATTGTTAGAAAGGCAGAAAATGATAATAAGCACAAGACATTCTGCAGATAATGGAAATCCAGAACAATGCACACAAGCTGCTGAAGGAATTTATTTAAAACATAAGCAACAAGTTTTATGCTTCATTCTAGACTTCTAAAGAACCTTTCAAACCTTTCAATCGTAAAAGCATCAGGATCCAATGGTATCAATTAACTGTTTTATAGGTGTATATTTGGATCATGTATTTTAAATGTGAAGAATCCAAACAGTTCAATACAATATAACTACTACAGAACAATGGACAGATCTCTAATACACATGAATGCCAATGTCTGAGTAATGTTCTATATTTCATTATTAAAAACCTGAGTGATAGATCTCTAGAGATAAACACACACTATAATGTCTTAACAGTGCTGCTACTGTCTAACAACTGTACTGTGTGCACATCACAGACAGGTCTCCACACAAGAAGCAACCACTTGCCTGGTTTCTGTGCAGTAGATATCCCTGCCTCCAACCACTCCCCTCCAAAATGTGACATTTACCAGAAGCATTGTATACAAAGGGCCCATTGCTTGTTCAGAATCCCTTCCACACACCATACAATTTATTTGACCCCACAGGGGGAAAATGATTTCCCATCTTAGGAAGGAAGTACAGGAGCATCAGGACTAGGACTGTCAGACTGGGTAACAGCTTCTTCCCTCATGCCGTGAGACTAATGAATACTCTGTCACCACCGAGGTCTGGTCACTAGGACAGCAAGCTGCTTACTTTACTGTTTACCTGTGCTATGCTCTATATGCATTTTGAATAATATTTCATTAACATTTATGGTAATATTTAGTTGTATGTGCTGGGTGTTTTATATATACTTTGTGGATGCACAGAGGTCCAGCTAAACATTGTTTCATCTGATTGCATTTACGTACAGTCAGATGACAATAAACTTGAACTTGAACTCCATGTCTATGTTGCTATCTATATTCAAGGGCAGAACTGTAGAGCAGAATCCAGCCACAGCTGTATAGCTCTAGCGACCTGGTTTCAATCAACCTCTGGTGCTGTCTGTGTGGAGTTTGCACATCCCCCTGCCAACACATGGATTTGCTACTGTTTGGTCTTGGATCTGATTGGTGGGTTAAGTGGCAAATATCGAATGCTTTTAGGATATTCAAATGAAACGTGGTTATGCAAAGGGTGGTGAGGACAAGAAAACTGAGGGATTGGAAAATCTGATGGAACTCGATGGGAAGTAGGGTATTTGTGCAAGGGGCTTGTACGTTCTTCTCCCGACCGCGTAGGTTTTCTCGAGGTGCTCTGGTTTCCTGCCACAGTCCAAAGACGCATTGGTTGGAGGTAAATTGTCATTGAAACTGTCCTGTGATTAGGCCAGGGTTCAATTGGGGGTCACTGGGTGGCGCGGCTTGAAAGGCCGCAAGGAACCATTCCACGCTGTGTCTCAATGAATAAAATTTTAAAAATATATATTTGGAGAATATCCTTGTGGGCAGGTTTGCTTGAATTGTTGGGGAGGATTTAAACTAATTTGGCAGGAGGCTGGGTTCCTGATTGATAGGGAAGAGAGTGGGGCAGTTGGTTTATGAGCAGAGACGGTGTGTAGTGAGACTGTCAGGAAGGACAGGTAGATGATAGGGCAACATTGCAGTCAGTGGGATAAGCTGAAGTGTAACATTAGGGCAAAATCAAAAGGGTGATGAATACAGGTATGGAAGTGTTATATTTAAATGTATGCAGTATACAGAATAAGGTAAATGATCTTGTAGAGCAAGTGGAGATTGGCAGGTGTGATGTTGTAGGTAGTACAGAGTTGTGGCAGAAGGTAGCTTATAGTTAAGAGCTTAACATCCGCAGAAACACGTATCAAAAGGACAAGCAGATAGGCAGAGGGACTGCGCTAGATTTGTTGGTAAAAATAAATTCAAATCCTTACAAAGAGTTGGCATAGGATCAAATGATGTAGAATCCTCTTGGGTAGAGTTAAAAAAAAAACTGCAAGGGTTAAAAGATCCTAATGGGAGGTATATACAGGCCCCCAAACAGTAGCCAGGATGTGGGCTATAAATTACAATGGAAGATAGAAAATGCATGTCAAAAAGGGCAATGTTATGGTAGTGATGGGGGATTTCAATATTCAGATAAGTTGGAGATATCAGGTTGATGTTGGATCCCATGAGGACTAGAATATAAAAGCAATGGCGTCATGCTGGGGCTTTATAAGGGACTGGTGATGCCTCACTTGGAGTATTGAGAGTAGTTTTGGGTCTCTTATCTAAGAAAGGATCTGCTGACACTGGAGACTGTTCAGTGGAGGTTCTCGAGAATGATTCCGGGAATTAAAGGGTTGTAATTTGAGGGGTGTTTGATGGCTCTGAGCCTGTACTCAAAGAAATTTAGAAGAATGAGGGAGGAATCTCATTGAAGTGATGAGGAGGTATACAGGAGTGGAAAGAGAGATATTGTTAAACTGGGACGAGAATAGAAAAGAAGGAGAGAGATGTTTCCTGCACATTTGAATTAAGTTCTGGGGAGGCTGAGAACATCAGAAACTGAGGGATGATCTTGTGGAGGTGTAATGGTTTTGGTTTATTATTGCCACATCTGCCGAGATAGAGTGAAAAAAGTTGTCTTGCACACTATTTATAAAATGTCTTCCTGTTAAAGAAAACTGTTAAGATCATGAGGAGCACAGGTAGGATGAATGCACTCTGCTTGTCTCCTGGTTTGGGGAATCAAGATGTAATAGGCCGAGTTTTATTGTGAGAGGGAAGAAATATATATGGAACTTGAATACCATTTTTTTGCACAGAACTTGTACATAAGTGGACTGAGCAGCCAGAGGATGTTGTTG